>NC_059477.1:29852834-30161501 GCF_018139145.2 Gymnogyps californianus
GCTTTGATGAAAAATATATATTACTTAGCAGTTAAGGATCTAAACTGGGGGGCTTTAGGCTGTCAAGCTGAAAGCAAATGGAACAGTCCTTGGGAAGTTGCAACAGAGTAAGAAAATTCTTGAAGTCAATTTGAGTGGTATGAACAAGATCTACTTAAGGACTTAAACCTAAAGTGGGATGGAAATGCCTAAATCTAATACTGTGATGCTGAAAAACCCCTATTCAGCTTTTGACAGACTTTCAGCATGTGTAAACTCCAAAGGCACCTCCCTGTTTAAAGCTCCCCAGATGTTTACAGTCGTTGCGATCTCTGGGTCTCAGAAGTGCTCACATCCCATCCAGGCTGAGCTGCTCAGCACATCACATGCATCTACAGCTCTTTGGGATCCAGAAATTTAGCATTCCTTTCCCTAAATCCCTGCAGCAGCTCAGCCTGGTAGGCATGCACTAAGAATACCTCAGACAAAACGGCTGTGCCTACACAGGCAGCTTAGGCCATTCTCGAGCTCCTAAAAGGACTTCCTAGCAGCTTGCATCCACACATGGTTCGCAGCAAGTTAAGCCCAGTGCCTGATGTCTCGCCCTCTGTGGGTTCTGTGCCAGCACTTGAGATCAAAGTCTTGGCACATCACATACCTTTATGTGGATGTAAAAAATAGCCAGGACTCAAATCATGAGAGTCATTTCCTGAAGCCAAATTAATTTAAATGAACTATTCCACCAAGCCCTGACATCCTCTGTGCAATCTTTTAGATGACCCAAATTCCCAACTTTGTTTCCAGAAATCTGCTGGGGCTTTTTCTCCTTGAGAGAGGAAGAAGCTATCATCATGGCAGGCAAGGCAAGAGCAGGGATGTATGCCTGGTAAGTTCCTCTCCAGTAAGGCAAAAAGCTTTAGGGAGCCTGGGATAGGAAAGTGCTCCCTGCAATCCCTATCTTACTGCTTTCACAAGTGTCCTGGGGAACACAGGGAGGAAAATGCTACTTGAAAGCACTTTAAGTCCCTCCCTGAAATGGGACAGCACTGCAGATAGCTGCTGCTCTTGGCAGGCAGAAGGAAAGAGCCAACAGACAGCACATGGGAGCAGGTTCAGCAGTAGCATCTCACAGCCTGATGCTTTCTGAGGGCTTGGTAATCTGACTGCCCCAACCTCTTCCCAGGGAGCACTTCTTACTGCCAAGGTAGAAATGGAAGGGGGAAGACGGCTGATGCTACAATTATCCTCTTATCTAGATGAGCATGTGATTAGATGTGAGGTTTGCCCTTATGGTAGGTCTGTGGTGCTTGAGACCAAGACTGGGCTCAAGCCCAATCACTGTTGAGACCTGTTTGTACAGGTGGAGCCACAAACACGCCTGGGCCCTTCTCTTATAACATGCAGTCGCAGCTGCTGGAAGGGCAGCGGCAATGCCACCTTTTGTATAGTTTCCTAGTGCTGGGATCAGCAAGAAGCAGGAAGCCAAGGGTTAATCCACCCCTTGGCTGAAGGAGTTTCGAAGACCTCTCTCATCAAGACAGTGGCTCACCGCAGGCTTGTATGAGTTTTTGAGTGGAGCAATTCCCCGTCTCTCCTGGACCAAAAGCAGAGAAAAGGACTATCATCAGACCTATATGGCCAAGGAGCACTTGCAGAATAGGGTGCAACGCTGGAGCTTCATGTTTCGGGCCTTCACCTGGCTGTTAGTATATTTGAGAGTAAACGGATCTATTGAAACGCTGCAGCATCTCCTAGCAATTGCTGCAGATGTTTCAAACCCACCTAAGGGGCACAGGTTATCTTTTTTTATGCAGTTAGACCCAAGCCGTCAAAGGTGATTCCAATGACTGTAAGATACCAAAACATTTCCAGGAGCCTATGAGTTACTAGCTTTCAAGGAAGAACAGGTTATCAGCCTGATTTCTGAGGGCACGTCAGCACTGGAAGAGATGTGGGCAAACCTAAGTGTCATTCTGACAAGCTCTTAGGTACCCAAGTCTAGTGAAAACCACGGGAGCCTAATGCATGGGGTATTGTAAAACTCTACTAGGTGTCCCTCTGTTTCTCCAGGCAGGATCCTCTGTAGTGTTTCAATGCCTTTTTAAATCAGTGGTGGTTAGATAGCTGAATGCTTTTAGAAATCTGGCCTCCGTCTTTCTCAGAAATGGGAATTTTTCCCTAGAGTTTATGCTATTGAGGTGTAGCCTCTACCAATAATAGTGGAAACCTAAATATTTTACTCAGAAGACCCAAAGAGCCTTTTTCGTACCTCAGTTTGATGCTGGCATTCAGTTAACGTTGATGTAATGTCTCCTTTAAAAAGACTGTAATTATATTTACCAACACAGTCACTGAAGAGCCATTTACAAATTGTATATATAGTTGCAATTCAGCATATGCTGTGAGTATTTCATTGGGTTAGTCCTAACATCACAAGCTAATAATACTGAAAACAGGGATATGGGTAAATCACAGAGGACACTGCACTCAGTATATAGCTAACAGTGATTAAGTAGTCTCTGCTTTCAGAAGAAAGATAAGGGCCAAAAAGAATAGGTCCCTCGATAACATCAGGTAATTCCTATATATGGTCCTTCATGACACAGGCATAAATCACAATAAAACCCATCTGCAGATCTAAGGGGTGAAATCATAAATCCTGCTTTATAAATGAGACTTGCACATCTGATAGTGTACATTGTTCCAGATTTACGGCAGCTGTAAATGATGTACTAAGGTTCACAAACCCATTTGCACTCTCTGGCTGGGAAGAAGGGAGGCAAGATTTTTCCAGGGAGGAGAATATATTTCAAGATGTACTCAGAAATGAAAGAGACCGTGTGTGCGAGTGAGAAACTGATGCTTTACGCAGACTTGTCATATCTTGACTTTACACTTGAGACTCTCTCCTCTGCCCCAGTTTCCATAAATCCATGGCACTGCATTATGCCTTCCCTTATGCCCAGGTCTGAAGGGGTAAATGCAGCTGCTGGGGCCGAATGCCCAGCTTTGGCTGGTTGCTGGAGCACACTGGGCTGAAATAAAACCTTTCATGCTGTCCAGGAGTCCGTGCCCTTTCCCAGGCTGCGGCTTTGCATGCCAGCTTCTCCTGTCAGCGGCAGGCGAAAGCCAAGCGGTCATTTAAGCAAGTGCAGGGCTGGATGCTCCAGCATCTTGCCTGGGTTATGGCCCATCTTCTGGACCAAGACTGGCCAACTTGGCCGTCTTCTCCTTCTCGTCTGGGCATTGAAGGGTGCATCTCCCCTGGGACAGGCTCACCTTACTCCGACCGCAGAACTGCCTCGCGTTTGTAACCCCTGCGCCCCGCTGAAGGCCACTCACCATCGCATTCACAACATGAAGCATCTCCCAGGGGCTGCTCTCACAACGGCAGGTTTGGGGTTTTGCCTTACCTGGCTCCTTGCGTTGCTGTAGCTCTCCCATGACTGCATTTGGCAGTGCACGTATTTGTCTTTTCTGTTGCCAGCCTGAGACAGATTATTTCCCTGGTGCTCTTCTGTGGTTTGACAATGTGGTTACACAGGGTAAAGGCTGACTCTGCACATTTTCACGTATGTGGCATATTCTTATTTGGACCTGCTGTCCTTCACACCGACTCCTCTGCAGGGGCTAACGAGGAGTAACATATCCATGCTCGCGCTTCCCTCGCGCACACTGCTTAAGCCTTAGCCTGTTAAACTGAGGCATTATCTAAAATGCATGACAGATTATTTAATTTTGTGTTTATTGTTGGGACTGGGACCTTGGAAACATCCTGCGTTTCTTAAAACATTTACATTTCACGTTCATTAGGATGTTATCCCAACAGCACTCTTGGACTTTGGCTTCGGAAAGCCAGAGGAAGGTGGCTCTCCCCACGCAGGCTTTCACTGCAAAAAGTCTTCTCTATTCTTCATTTTTAGCAACTTTACTGTGAACTTCCAGTACACTTTGCAGCTGAGGTTAGCGCAATCCAGCAGCGCTAACTTCTCTCCCTGTTTCAGTATTACTGCTACACCAAATTTACATTTCTATATAATTGAGTCCAGCAGCTTTGCTTCTTTCAAAGCAGTTGGAGCTCCCAGGCATGAGCTCTCTGTGTTTCCAAATGACATCTATGTAAAGTTCAGTACCTCCTAAACAATCAAATATGTTGCTGTGTTTTCCTGTAAAATGCCTCAGGGAATGAATGTAACCGAAATGTCAGTCTGAGGAAGAAGTGTCTCCCAAAGGATGAATGGAGCATGTAGAAATACGGACTTTGTTTCTCTAGTGGCACCTGCCAGACATCTGATGATGCATATAAAGCTATTTGCTATCTGTCAGCTCCCCAGAAATCTTTCTTTTGAAGCTAGTAAAGACTCCTTTCTTTTATTACAGATTTCTTTATTTTTTTCAGGTATACATAAATATAGCATTCCAGCTTTTTAACATAGCTCTTTAAGACGACTGCATCCGTGCAGTCCCTCTGCCTGTTCCTCTGTCTGCCCATGGTAATCTGAATTTCTTGGCCATATAAACACATTAGGCAGATGGATGGAGGCCTCCAAGAGAAAAAGTTTTCATAAGCTCAATGTAGAAATCCGTGGCTGGAGAGAAGAGAAAATTATTAATGCCTCTATTGAGGGAAAAGTAAGGGCCATCTCTTCTGCTTGGTGGCAGCTGGTGGCCAGTTAGCCCCGTGTAACTTCAGATTAGCCACATCCCATGCTGGCTTTTGACCTGCCAAGAGGCAAAAAAGATGATGGAGGGCAGGGAGGCAGCTGGGAAGTTGGCTTAGAGGCCACATCAGGGACTGAAGGGCCCAAACACAGGAGAAAGGAGAGAGAAAAACATGGGTACCTGGGTTCAAAGCCCAAAAGCTAGCAATATCCCAGCTGCTTTTAGGCAAACTGTTTCTGCGGCCCTGTGCTGTGGCTCCTGGGAGGAATTCCTGAGAGCTACTGGTGCTCCTCAGTCTCCTCTTCCCTGCTGTGGGCACCCGGTTGGCACCTGAAAACCCTTGTAAAAATGATGGTGGGGGTTTTTTGCATTCAGAAGTTTTATAATATGTTTGTCTCCTTTTCATACTCCCGTATCTCCCTTCAGTGTTTCCGTAGTGTCCATAGCTTGCCCCTTTGCTTGAGCCAGCTGAAAACTATTAGAATTGTCAAGCAATTCAGAACCAGTTACTGTTAAAAATAAAGCTGCTTTCTGACTGCCATCTTCATTAGCTTTGCTGGCACTTGCAGCTAACAGGGACAGAACAACATAGGGTCTAAAATAGATGTCTTCCATATTTCCAGAGTTTAAAATATAGGAGGGCTATTAACTGCTCCTTTGCTCCGCTTAGATGATTATCTCATTTTATTTTATTAGCAAGTACTCCAAATGGCTCGCTCAGGGCCAGCAGTTGTGGCCAAAGCTTGCCTTACTGCCTGAGCTCTTGCCAGTCGGCCCCCTGCAAGGCGAACTTTTGCCCAACGTAACAACCAGCCTTAGCTTGCTTGCTGCAGCGTCTCTGCAAGGTCCCAATCTCGGTAATAATCTTAGTGCTTTCAAGACAACATTTCATGGACTAGTTTTGCCCATAGTCCCCCAGCTGGAATACACGGTAAGAGCAGCAGGGCTGGTGCAAACGCTATGCTGAAAGAGGCAGCAAGCGCAGTGGGGTGGCTCTTTGACGAGTAAAGTGTTGCTCATATTTCTAGTAGGCACTTGTCATGGTTCCTAGGAAGTAAAGGAGGAAGGAGATATGTCCTGTGGATTAGGAAACACGAGGAGCAAGAAGGGGGACTTTGCAACTAGCTGAAATGGCAGCTGGCAGAGGCGCGGGGCAGGTCCTAGTTGCATGCCCACAAGCAGCACTGCTCTGAGTCACAGCCAGGGACTGTTTGTTTAAGTTGCAGTTTGAAGTTGGCTGAGGGAAGCTGTGGGCAAAACTCTTTTGTTTAGATGCTGGCTTAAGGTCTGCCTGGACCAGAGCTGAGAAAAGAGCTGGCCAGGGCAGCTGGGCAGCCTTTAACCCCTCCGGCGGGCCACCACCTACAGCCGACAGGCATCACCTGTGCTCTTCAGCACTATAAAGCAGGGGGAAGCTGGGCCCTGTTGCCTCAAGGGGGCTGTTACTTCCTATGGGCATTCATCTGACCTGTTCTTGCTAGAATCAAGAGGATAGAACATGTTGTGCTTTAAGGGCCTCTTATCGAAACTTGAAGAACAGTGTTTCCTGCTCATCCCCCTTGCCCCCATGTCCCTCCCCACCACTGCTCTTGTAATGCAGCAGGGATAACTCCTGCTGACACCTCTTGGGACTTTTTCACATGAATGTTAAGCCCGTGGTTTAGGGCTTCCTCACCCACCAACCTCTCCATCCATCCACATATGGTTTGCTGGTGGGAGTCACTGCTCATCCCCCTCAGCTGGGAAAGGACGGTTGCAGGTGGCATATGTTACAGTTTCAGATTATAATGGATCTTCAAAGTGCACATTTAACATTGCTAACCCACTTCAAAGAGAAGTGGTACCTTCCAACCACCCTCTTCTGTAGCATCTGACAGCTTTCTTGCACTGTTATTTTCCCTGAAGATTCATTCCACAGCCTTATAGATGTGTCGAGCATCTTAACCCTCCTGGATTTCCAGGGTCTGCCAATCTTCAGCTATCAGCTGCCTGAAACGTGGCCTGACCTGTTGGCTTGACTCCCGTACCCCGTTTTGATGGATCTGTTCAGCTTGTCCCTGATGACTTGGATACAGTGGTTCTTCCTGATATTGTGAGCTGGCCAGGATGGGAGCACCAGACCTGACAGCTGTGGGCACTGTGGCTGTGATGGAATAAACAAAGACTTTTCTGTTTCGGAGGCTGCCAGGCTGTCAATCTTCAGGCGGGGAAAGGATCGCTCACTGTTTCCTTCCCCTCCTGCTCCTTAAATGAATACAATACTCCATTTTAAATGTGCAAAACTTGCCTTCCTCCCCTACAACTGAGCATCTGGGAACTTAAAACGGACTCCCCTAGTAAATAAAAAGAAGCAGCTTGATTAGTTTTATGGCAGCAAAAGTGGGTTAATTGCTAAAAACTGCTTCTTATGCTGTCATGGTTCAGATAAATGGGTTTAGCACAGCAAGCAGCCAAAGGGCACGCATTAGTGGCTCCTTCTGCAGCAGAGGAGGAGAATGTGCTCAGCGGATCACCCCTCGGAGGCACCAGCCTGCTGCCTGTGAAGTCAGTGGCAGACTTCCCACTGACTTCAGTCAAGTCGAGATTGTGCTGTAAATAAATTTGTCTGCTTCCAAAGGGTACAAGAGACAGATCAAACATGAGTGAGCTTCTCTTGTATCTAGTAAGATCTTTTTCCTCTATTTCCTCCATGGATTTCTACAGCATTAAAGTTGCATTAAAAAGAAAGTGATTTAAAAGTTGCATTTACCTAGAGCCTCTGACCATATGCAGCCATATTGCCACATAAAAAGCATGCGTATTCTCAGCTCCTATTGGAAATAAAGCTCTCTGTGCTTCAGTTGTGGCATGTATAGCACCTGGGTACAGCAATATCCACACTGGCTCCACCTGTGCTAGCCCTAGATCGAAAGCACCAGCAACTGGTGGCCAGCACCAGCTGGCTGTTTGCACCCTAGAGCCACAGATAATTTAGGATAATATTGTTAGTCTGGATGCAGGACTTACTTAGACTGTGTTAAATGATCAGGTGTAGCCTGGATTTGTTCACACAGCAGTTGCAGCAGTAAAAAGGTATGACAGCCCTGGGGAATGTGAGGAAGTCAAGGAGGCAATGAGTATCACCTCCCAGGCAGGAGGGAAAAATGCACAAAGGTTTGGTGTAGTCACTGGAGTCCAGAGTTTGGCTAAAACGTTGGGGGGGCAACTTTGAAATATAGAACATTATGACCTTTTTTGATGCCCAATCTATTGTTGGTATTAGGCAAAGCTGTCATACAGTTCGGTAAGTTGGTAAATAGTTGGTAACTAAATATTTGGAAGTATTGTATTCCATTAGCATATTGCTACAAGCCCTTCAAAAGCAGTTTTATGGGGTATCAAGAAAATGCAAGGTTGTTTTCCATTTCTTGAGTGAATAACTGTGCCCGCTCCTCCAGAACAAATACTTGGATGGATGGATACAGGATTTGATTTCTGACATTTCATATGCAACAGAGGCATTCACTCCTGCAGAGTCACTGTTCACGTGTGTTATAAACACAGCAGAAACTCATAGCAGTTTGGTGCTTATTGGTTTCAGTACTGGCTTCTGTTGTGTTATGTTATTTATCCATCAAACTCCCACCCAAAAACAATTAAGATGCATGAAATTATTAAGTTGTGATTCTCATCTCTTGTCAGTTCACCACTGAGTCAGCCACCAGCAGCCCCTTTCCTACAGCACGCTGCTCTCTTGGGAGGTTTTCCAACCAACCTTGCTTCTGCTTAACCCTGGGGACCTCACCAAACCTGGACAGGTGGCTGTTACACAGCCACACCGTCCTCCCCTTCTTCACAGAAAGCAATAAACGAAATCTCTACTTTCGACTGACTGTAGCAAACAAGCAATTTCACATGTGTGTGAGAGAGAGAAGCCATTTGGTGTGGTTTTTCGCTTCAGCAAAAGCATTCACACCAGCTGCAACCCTCAGTTCTGCTCCTGAGCCCTGCACAGCTCTTCCCTCGTACCCTCCTTTCACAGTACCGGTGCTGAGCCGGGAGATGCTGCGTATATCTGCTGTCAGAGCAGCTCTCCGGACTGGTGGGAATGGACGGATGGTTGGTCTGAAATATTTCCAAAAGAGGGAAAAAACAAGAGCCTCCCAACCCACTGCAAGTCCCTTGTTACAGCTGCACTGGTAAGGCAACGTGCTTGAAGGAACCAGGGGAAGTAAATGAAGCAATGAGAAGGGTTAGGTTAAAATAGACACTGAGGTCTCAAATCAGAGTCCTTGATGCAAATTTTATGGAATCTAAGTTTCCTTTCTCTTCCCCAATTGCTTAGCTGTTGCCCATTTTATGAGGGGAGCACACCCAAGCGAATATGAAGCAGAAAAGCCTTGGGAGTTTTTCTAAGAATCAATGTTTCTCTTTCAGCCATGGCATTCGGATTTCTTATTTCTTCATTTACCATTCAGCTGAAATGAGGCAGCGCATCCTAGCAGTTTGCACAGGAAATGGGGAGGCCTTATCTCTGTGCTTGAATTTCTCGCTGTTTAATTGCATGAACGCCGGTGACACTGTTAGACGCCTCAGGTGTCACAGGGACTGTCGCCCAGGCAGCCCTGGGACAGCACCATGCTGCCAACAGCTTTCAGAAACGCAGGTGGAAGAAGCAAAGCTGCAGGCTCCAGGGCGGAGGGGACCTGTAACAAACCTGGTGCCTCCCCACCCTCCCCAGTCTTGCACACAAAATGGAAGTCAGGGAGTTGAGGCAGGCTGTGGTAACTATGATGTCCCCCTGAAGTGGCATGATCAAACCTTTGCTAAAGGTTGGGCAATAAGTATATTGTCAGGGCCAGTAGGACCAACCCGCTCCCTCTACAGGTAACGTTTGCACTTCCTGATACATGTGTATTCCCTCTAACAAGCTACGTGTACTGGCCAGAAACGGCCTCCACACAGGTTTCCCAGCAAACGCTCAGTGCACCGACCCTCTCCCTCCCACCACCATCATACTGTAGGTTAATCACCCCGTATTCACTGGATGGAGGGAGGGCAGAGCAGAGGAAGAGTGCGAGGCTCTACTGTTCCTACTCAAATCAGCTCTTCCTCCACGTGCTCATCCTCCTTTGCTCCCCAGGTCTCTCTTGCACCATTTGTTCAATACCCTGACATCTGAGCTTGGTTCTTTTCTTGTAATATCCTCCATGCACAACAACACACTACATCATGGATTCCTCTAGGAGTACACCCTTTGCTGGAGCATGTTTTTATAGAGAATACGGGGCAGTCCAGCTGAGGAATCATGTGTGCAACACCCACATCCAGGTCAAGCATCCAGAGAGCAGCTTTTGCTGGAATCAATACTGTCTTTAATTACAGCACCAGATTGCAAGCTCTTCAGAGAAAGAGGTTCTGGCCCTTTTCACTGCCTCCTATTTTTGGGCAAGCAAATGGGTGCCGCTCAGCATATTGCACGACGCTCATTCCGTCCTGGTAATGCAATTACAGCAGTTGCTACTCTGCTCACAGCTGCGCAAACTGTGCACAAAGTGCTACGTGAGGGACAAAGCGTGTGTGCTGGGGTGGAGGGTCAGGTTTGGGGCTTTGAAATCCTCCAGCACAGCTGCAATCCTGCCTGCTGGTGACCTGCATATGATGGTCCCGATCTGGGCTATCAGGGCAGGTCGGGGCCACACAGGAACCTGACGCAGGCCCTCGCGCGCAGGGGCTGCTGAGCACTTGGCAGCTGACCCGGCTGCAGGTAGGTGGGAGTCCGGGGAGCATCTGTCAGAGCTGCTGGACTCTGCTGTAGGAGTAATAGTATTGCTGCTCTTAATTAGGGTTGGCATCGCTGCTTCGTGGTGAGCATCCTTACCGTGTCCACACTGCTGCTGCTTTCATCGTCTCCTCCATGCTCTTGCTTTTCAGTGTATTTATTCCTTTCTCTCCATTTCCAGAGCATAATTATACTGTATATATTCCAAAGCTCACAGTAAATCCCTCCCTGTCCTCAAGGCTCCCCCAGTGCTGGTCTTCCCAGCACTTTCCCTGGCCTCAGGTTAACCCCTGCACTGCCAGGATCTCTAGACGGCTGATGAAGGAGGTGCTTTAAAGACTCCACGTCCCTACTAAGTGCTTTGCCTTCCAGCATCTCTCAACCAATTTGAAGTGGATATGGAGCTTTTATAGCCCAGAAAAAAGGTTGTTAGCAGGGATTTTTTTTTGAAGGAGCAAATATCAAAACATCATGCCTTTCTAGCCCTGGGAGACACAGAGATGTCACAACTCTTTGGGAACAGTATTATTCCACAGACAAAAGCTATTTTAGCTTCTCTTTCTCATTTTTTAATGACATTAAATAGCATTCTCTCTCTCTCCTCAGTGTACATTCTGGCTAATTCATATCTCACTGTAAGTCAAAAGCATTTCCACTAATCTCAGCAAAGAGTGACTCAGTGGAGAGTAAGATTTTGGCCAGGTAATGAGGGCATGAAAAATAGTATGGTCATGAAGCTTCAAAATTTCTCTCCAATATTTTCACAATAATCTCTCTGCAAAGGTGATCAGGCAGCAAGGGAACCTGCTTAATAATTAACAAAAACCAAGATCCCTCCCCTATGTAAAAGCTATGTGGATACCCACATTAAATAACCAACAGTCACTCTTAGATTTGCTACTTTGTTACACTGATATTTGTGCTGATAAAAGCATGGTCTATTTCAACACGTTTTTATCACGCTCCTCATCGGCAGAGGTTTGATGGTGTCTTCTGATAATTAACAATATAAAACACCAGACTGCTCAATTTTTAGCCACATTTCCTTTTGAAAATAGGCTTATGCAACAGCACCGTCTGTCATCCACATCCTTCTCCTCCCAGTCCCATCACTGTCAGCTGCATCACCCAAATTTAAACCAATTGACAGGGGAGGAAAATAGAGACCTGAAATGTATTGAGTGTCCACAGATTTCATGAAATGAGTGGAGAAGATAAATGCTATTAAGGACCTCAGGTTGCCGCACAGGGTGGAGGGAAGGGTGGGATGGAGATGACCCTTCCTAAACCTGGGAGAGCCCACACTGGAGCTCTGCCTGTACACAAACCCATGGGAACAATATGTCCGTAGTTTCATCACTCAAGCTTTGACATCTCTGTGCATGGCTTTCTTCCCATCCTGCTTAAGTTATTAGTTGAGAAGGTGTCCTCCTAATGTAGGCTATAATCTCTATTATTTCCACAGGTCACCGATGGGACCATGGGCAAGACCCTGTTCCTCTGGGTCTCTGCTCCCCCACTTTCCACCCCCTTCAGAGCAGCAGTAACAGCCCCTTCCTCCCTTTCCTACCGCACAGCTGTGAGGAGCGTAAACACAGTGAACATTGTGAGCGACCCCCATCTACCACCTCTCTTGCTTCCAATCCCAAATATATTTTTATGCTTACAGCAGAAATGTCCAAATACTCTTTCACTGTAAGTCCCCTCTTACGAGGTAAAGTATCTAGCGGTGCCTGAACTAGCATGCATGTCCCTGCACAGACCACATCATTGTCCAAGCAGGTACATGCATATGCTATGGGCCTTTTGGGACCTATCCTTTACAGAGCAAGTGCATTTTATATGATGCTTATACATGTCAGCACTTCACACTTCCTCCCCCCGCCCCGCCTCCGCATTAGTTAGCTCGGGTTGGTACTTCACCATTGCTTTGACATCTGGCAGTACAATCAAAGCAGAATCTCACTTACCGAGGCTGCAAGGCAAGCAAATCTGTGTTTCCTTACAGCTTTGTCACCTCATCCTGTTTCACAGTAGAAAGTTCATAGCTGCCCCTGTGACAAGGCTCTTCTGCTACTAAGGGGAT
This sequence comes from Gymnogyps californianus, assembly GCF_018139145.2. Taxonomy (NCBI): domain Eukaryota; kingdom Metazoa; phylum Chordata; class Aves; order Accipitriformes; family Cathartidae; genus Gymnogyps; species Gymnogyps californianus. The sequence goes on from NC_059477.1 coordinate 29,865,323, forward strand.
GGTTCCACATCAGGATTGCTCCAGCAGCAAAGCCAGTGTAAGAGGTTTATCTGAGTTCAAGCCCCCACCTACGGGTGCTTCACCCCTTTCAGGTGTGCTAACTTAATTTTTTCTGTGGTTATGACCTCAAACGTCTCTGAAGTGGATTTGCTGCTGGGGCAACTGTAATGTAGCATGTCACACAGATTCAACTACTCTTGCCAAACATATAAAAGTACCTCTTACTCTATGATATAAAATACTAATGAACGCAGTGAAGTCTGGCCTTTAAAAATAATTACCCAAAAAAAAGGAAATGTGATGTGTCGTTTTGTATTTTTTGGATGGAAGAGGGGCTGATCCAGCTTCTACTAAATTAGGGTTTATTCCTATGCTTCCTACTCTGTAATAAGTATCTTTATTTCCAGACCAGAATGTGCACACAGGAACTTACTCTGCCAAGCACAGATTATCAAGCTGAGAGGGATAGGAGAGGATCTAACAAGGACTAAGCACTTTCCCAACGTGCCCGTTCGTTCATAGCTGGGTTGTTAAGTGGCACTAAGTCACGAGACGCAGTTGTCCACCAGCACGACCACATCTGACCCTGCCCCAGGAGCTATCCTGGTCAATGCCCCTAGACAGGCAAATCCTTCATAGCAATACGAGAACGTCAGTGGGGGAACGAGGCAACGTATAAAACAGTTCTATATCTGACAGGTGATTTGTCGGGATCTGCCATCACTTTTGTTGAAAATGAAATAGTTATTTGGGCAATAGCTGCTCTATCACACTGTATGAAAAAAGTCTTGACATTATATAAAAAAACCAAAGCTAGATAAATTTTAAATTTCCTCCATTACCAGTCTTTCTTGGGATCTGGCTGATTTTAATTCCTTCCTCTTCCCCACCCATGCCATGTCTTATTTCAGTCCATTTGATATTGAGCAGTGTGGCACTCCCACTAAGGGGTAGGACCAGGCTCTTACATTTGCTGTATAACTGTCAGTGCTGGCTCCGTGTTTTTCTTGCTTTTCATATTATCTGCTGCTCGTGCTTCGGATTTCTTTTCCCCTCTTTGTTCCCAAATGCTGCAAGTACAAACCAGCTATCTGTAATCTTACAGCCACTCCTTCATTTACAGAGCAGGCACCAACACATCTCTGAGATCTGTCTGCAGCATCCAAGGAAAAATCAATTTCAGACAATTTGTATCAATTTCGACACTTTGTAGGAACTGGCAGAGTTTAAATCTCTTAACTCTGTATGTCTTGAATCAACTTTGCCTTTCTCTTGCACAGATACAAAGGCAAAAGAATAATCCTCCTAACTTTGAGGGAGTTTAATTCAAGTGTGCATCTGTCTAAAGAAATTAAATAAATGTGTTGCTCCCAATTCACCTACTTTTTCTGAGAAAGGGGGAAGATGTGACTGCTTGCCTTTGGAGGCCAAATTTTGATACTTCTAATGAGCATCAGCTACCTTTACCCTAGTCCCACATTCTCCAAGGGAATCACAATGGAGCAAGGGCTTAGTCTTGTTCCCATTCACGTCAGTAAAAAAATTCCCATTGGCTTAAATTAGAGCATGAGTGATCCTAAAATATGAGTCAGAACTGCACAACCCAGCTTTCCTTGGGTCAGGCTTGAAGAATCTCTCTTAAACGACAGTCCAATACATACTCACCCAAGTTCCTCGCGTGCAAAAATATTGGTTTACCAAATGAGGCCCCAAAGCCTGACTCATTCCTTCCTTAACCAAGCTTCCACTGCAGTACTGTAAATATTACCTAGGGAGTTAGAGATTTGTTCTTTCATAACGATAGCACCATCACTTTTTTCCCCTTCCCTTCTGTACGTCTTCTACTCTGCAAGCCCCCACGCTTTGCCCTGTGCCTTTATAGAAACAGCAGAAGCAATAAACTTTCATTTCCTTCTACAAACGTTATGAAACTGCTTAATTATTAAAATGTCTGTGTTGTTTCACTGGAGGGAAAAAGTCAAGCCCTGCATGTTCTAATTGTTTGTTTTCTTCTCAGTTTCCTTGGCATAGGGTTCGTTCTTTTTTTTTTTTTTTTAAGCTTAAACAAACATTTCTCCAGACGCAGCATTCAAAAAGTTCCTGGTCAATTAAACTGAGGCTCACCAACCTGAATCTTTCAATGGAGACGTGACAAGGGGAGGTGATCTCATTTTAAGGTAACATGTCTGTAGGACATCTCCTATGAATCTCTGGAACTGGAAGAATGCAGTTTGCCTTTTAAATCCCAAGAGTTACAGTCAAAAACCTTCTTGAATCTGTAGCTGAGCTACAAGCAATGTGTTGCAGAAAGCATTTTCTAATCAAGACTTAGCTAATGCTGTAATAACCTGTGGTTCATGAGATCTTTGCTGTTGCCAGGCCCTAGCATGGGGCTCTCTGCACTGAGACAGCTGTGGAGGGAGGCTGTGCAGGCAGGGCTGCCTCCCCGCACCTCGCCACGAGCGCACCTCGCAGCAGTGATGCAGGACATCAGCTCCTGTCCGGAGAAGCAGCCTCCTGCCAAAGAGCTCAGGCTCTTACCTCCTGCCCCAAACCCCTCCTGCCCATGCTGGGAGCTCCCCACAGGAGCTGCAGGCAGGAGAGAGCTCTCAGTTCCCTCTCTTGATGAAAGCTGCCAGCATTAAGGTTGAGCCTCCTCCTCTTTCTGGATTTTCAAGGCCCCTCAGGCTGTGCCCCAGAAGATGGGCAGCACAAACACAGTGATTCCAGTGTATCTAAAGCCACCATGCAGGGGATCTGAGCATGCTTCATGGCTCCGGTCCAAGTGTCAGCCAGTCTGGGAGGGGTTCCAGACACACACAAGTTCGGACAAATGGCCAAAGTCTTTTTTTCAGCCTGGAGAAAGTTGGCTTTGTGAAATGTGTCCAGTGAAACCTGAACATATGGTGGCTTTAGCTGTAGAGAACTTCATGTGCATAATCTGCCTTCCCGCACTTCTGTCGGTGACAGCTGGGAGGTCACTATAATTATCCTGAATTTGGATGCTGAGCGGCAGTGAGCACTTGTCTGTTTGGAGGAAGAGAGAAAATTTGTTTGCAAATGGCTTGTAGCTTAATGTCTTCAAAGTGTGACTGCCCCTTCTTGCTTATAAGGACCATGCACTGGGAGATGAGGCAGAGCATTAATGAAGTGGATACTCATGTCCTCATCTACTCAAGTTTTTGTTAAAGCTGCGTCAGTAAACCCAATTAGTCGGCGGGATGTCCAGGCAGGATTAATCTGGGATTGGAGATAGGCTGGTAAAGAAATGCTGGGTGTGTTTCTCCTCCTCTGTCAGGGCTGTGAGTTGCGTTTCGTTCATGTGGGACATGGTGTGACCAAGTGGCTAGTCCATGAGGGAGGTTCTCAGCCGTAAGTGGGATGAGATGGGTTACTCTCTAAGCTACAAGGAAAAACAGAAGGGCGGTCACTTTGTTCTCTCTTGGCACTGTTTGCTTGCTATTTTATCAGACTTGCAGACCCCTTCTCTATTAAAGAATTATTTAGCTGTACTCTAACTTGGACTGTTGGTAAGACTGGGGAATTTTAAATTAGAGACAGTCATGCTTGAAGGCATTATACAGTTTCCCAAATTTCTGCATGAGAGCTAAGTCCAGTTCAGTTATTTATCAAGTAACACCCAAAAGATACTAAAGTAAGCCCAGAAGGATCCAGATTTAAGGCCAAGAAGACAGTGGAGTTGTCCTGGTCCTACCTACCAGAAGCAGTGCAGATCATCCTGTGAGCACTACTCAGGTTACAGCAATGCAGATTTTTCAGGACCAGGAAGCTTGGTGGATGGCGGCAATCAGAGTGGGAAGTGCACAGTGTGCACTTCCGAGTACGTCTCTCAAAATTACGCTTTTGTGTCAGTCATTCCCTTGGAGGGCAGTAGGGCTGGAGGAGCTAAGGCGACTGACACTACAAGTCAGTAGGCACCTTGGTGCCTACATCAGCAGCTCCCAGGGTGACAGTTTAAAAGGACTTACTGTACCCAGGACTTGTTCAGTGCACTGCAGAGAAGCTCTTCCCAGTCACACAGCCAAGTTTAAAGCTAAATTCAGATGAAAAGCAATTCATTTGAATAAAGAGAAATTAAAGGTTGCAAAAGATAACACTTCCCAGACAAAGCTGCTGAGGCAAATGATTTCCTCATCATCCTTGGAAGCAGAAGGTCACTTGGGAAAAGGCGAGTGGAAATTAGTCAAGAGTGGCTGTCCCACAGCCCTTCACAGGGAACCGGATCAGATTCAGCTTTGGTGGGTGAAAAATGGCAAGGGACAGAGTTCTGCTAGCTGTCCTTTCTCCCTCCCTGCCCACAGGGGATGCTCTGGTATCAAGCTGAAGCCTTTCTCCGAAGAATAATTATCAGGCAGAAATCCCTATGGACTGCTCCAAATTCCTTAACTACAACTAATCAGGTCCCTCACTGTGTAAGTGCATAAGATGCTGTCACTGGAGGTGACAAAATGAAACCACCCTTGGAGAACTGACGGGGCTAAGCCCATGCTGGTTTTGGCCAGCTCGTGCTCCACCCTGCTCTCTCATCACACACGCTAGTCAACAGCCATGCCACGAGCAGACAAATTTCTCTTAACCATTAACCAGGAAACGCAGGGATACTTTTTCCTGTTGCCTGGACTATAAAGCACCAGGAAATCTGGCAAGGAAACTCTGGTCTGCCAGTGCCTCTTCTAGTGGTGCCATGTGAAAACCTCCAAAAGGTGGAGGGTTAGAACTACCTCTTGCAACTGCTGCCTGTTTTCAGAGGGCTGGTGGCCAAGGCTGGCTGGCAGCTGATGGAAACAGGCATCTGTGGTACAGAGCCCAGCAGCCAGTGCTGCGGGGAAGGGGTCACTTGTGCAGGGGACAGATAAAATGCCAACAGGTTGGTTGGAAGTGCGAGATGGCATGTGTGCATTAAAGGGTGACTGAAGTGGGAGAACTTTTTAAATCATCATAAGGCATTTCCCCCTGAACAGAAGTTCTTCGCTGAGCAGAGGAGATGGAGATGGAATTCAGGATGAATTTTGAAACCATTCTTGTCCATAACAATGCAACAATAACCAGGTAATCATATTTCTTGTCATGCTCCCTCCCACGGTGATCTTACTTGGCCTACCTACTGTTTGGAGCCTTGTGTCTAACATCGGCTGAAAGGTGTTCAGGGCTCTGAACACATCTGGCTGTTGCATAAAGTCCCTAGCTACTTTAAACTAGTATTAATTCAAGACCAGTTTGAGGAAGAACTGAGGTCAGTCTGTTTTTCAAAAGGAAAAAAAGTCTCTTTACCTGGACAAGTCTAAGCAGATCACCCTTCTGCTTAGAGAAGGAGAGTAAAACCCAGTTTAAGTAACTGAAGAGCACATGCAGTCCTCATGACCTCCTGGGAAAGATTTTGAATTGAAACCAGTCTATGTGTTGTTTATCCAGAACTGATTATGTCAACACAAATGCACTTATTTTTCTCTGCTGCTTTTCAAAAGATCTCTTTTAATTACCTTGGTTTGAGATAGCATTTGATAGCATCTACCAGCTGAACAATCCTGATCGTCACCTCTGATTACAAGAGACTAGACAGGGTGGGAAACTTGAAGTTTTGCCTTATTTGCTTTAGAGATTTTATTCTTTTTATACTTGATCCAAAGCTCACTGGAGTCCAAACAAAAGTTTCCATTTCTTTTAGGCTTTAGTTCGATACCTTTGCCAATAGCCGTTTAGTCACAGCCTGACTGCTAGCATATGTAATCAAAACAAGTCTTGCAACTAGATGCTAAACAGTATTTGTGGACAGCAGGGGCTCAGCACAGACTTTCAAGCTGGAGAAAGAGGCTCTCTAGGTCACTCCTGAGGTACTTGGCAGGGTAAAGACAGTGGCATGAGTGCTCAGCTGGTTGGTCTGGCATGAATTGCCCAGACAGATTGATTCTAAAATGACCTGAAAGCAGCAAACTTTCCCCTAACAAACCCAGCCTGATATTCCTTGCCTGGACCTACAATAACTTGGGAATGCAAGCTGTTAGATCTGAGGCATGTAGTCTCTGAAAAACAGAAAGCTTTTTTTTTTTGTCCACTACAGCCAGGTTTTGTTACAGCCATTTAAATGGATGAACTCCCACACAGACAAAGTTGGTTGCTCTACTTATTTTTTTTCCGCTGTTTTCATGTGTATTAGCTTACTCCCTGCAATCCCAGTGGAACAGAAATCAAGCATCTCCTCATTAAAATTCACAGCTATTAATTTTGGCATCTTCTCTGCAATAAGCAGCTTTATTTCAGATTGCATATTGCCTGCATTTTGCACCCTAGACAGCTTTACAGAATAAAGCAAGAAATATAGCAGTCAATAGTAGAGGCAAAGAAAAGATGAAAGGATCAGGTTGAACCTTTCAGGCACTGGGTTTTTTTGGGTAGGAGGTAGGCCAGGACTACATTGTCCTTGTGGTCATTATTAACAGAACAGGATTTTTGGGTTCAGAGTTTTTATTAGATTCTTTCCCCTACACTAACAATAGTAAACAGACAATTGAGGTCTTTCTTGATCTTTGTGTAAAATGACTAACTAGCCACTGATCACATCCTTAGAAATGGTCCTTTATGTTTATCAAATATGCAGGTTAGAAAGGAAACAAGACTCAGGTAGCCTGGATCATGAGAGGAATCACTTAATTAATTTGGGGGAGATTTGAGGGTAACAGAACTTGCTGGTAAATCAAACATCTGTTTTGGAAGAAAGAGAAAACACAGAGAAGAAATTGTGTGTTTAGTTTTTTCCTATTTTGCTGGTCTTTGTGCAAATGAAGCTTTTCTCACCACTCCAGACTTATTACGTTACCGTGAATAGGCTTGGAGCACAAACAGGGGGTTTTTGTTTTGGTTTTTTTTTTCCCCTGGGCTACAGTTTCTGTCTTTATGTGTGTTCCCATGTAAACTGTTCATTCTAGTTGCTCTTTTGCATGAAGCAAAAACAAGTAACTGAAAGGTTTGCAAGTGTTCTTAGTAACAGTCTCCCTGTCCTGTAACTCTTCAGTCGATGAAATATTGACATCTGTGTGCAGCAAATCAGAGTATCAAAGTGATCTGTAAACTAACATCAGCTCTTGCTGGTTATGGTGCTGCTCTGTAAATTCTCCCAAGCTTAAATCATTCTCCTGTTAACTTTGTATGAAGAAATCATGTGACAGAAATATATACATTTATTAAAACTTTATTCTGTTTTCAAGCTGAGGACACCATGACTCATTCTCACCTGGTTCTTAGATGTCGTCACTCATCTGTGAAGTTGCTCTCTGAAAACCACTTGGATATCTGTTGCACTTGATATGGCTGCTCACAACTTTGTTTTTAGCACTAAATTATCAATGGCAAGCTAACCAATAAGTAGTTATCGTAATATATGATAAGTTTTCCTTTGTCTTTATGGATAACATGGACTGCTCCTCCAAACGCAGCTTCCAGCTTTTTGATTGACTCTCCAGTTTGTTGGCTCCCATGCGATTCTCCAGATGTAACATGTGAGATCAGTCACTGTTATCAACTCCAGATTAGTAGGGAGATTACTTCTGATGAATGCAAACCATTCTTGGCATTTAACAATTTCTGTTTCAGAACGTGGATTATCAGTTTCACAGTCTTCTGAAGTGTTATCCCTGTGTCTTCCCTTGTGATTTGTGATATACAAATGCAAACTACTGTGATAACAGGCTTTTGCAGGCGTGGTCTAACAATTGCAAGGTTCCTGCCTTGCATATTCTTTGTCATAGCATTTCACACTTGTTCATCTGCACGTAGTGTGTTATCCTTACCATAGTCCACAGACCTTCTCAGCCCCTTGTTTCTATTTTTTCATTGGAGAATACCTTTAATTGGGGAAAAACAACAGTTTCTATTTTGGATTCGATTAATATCTCGTGAGGAGACTTGAAGAGGATGTAACAGCCTCTTGAGGAGACCGTGATACAAACAATAGCCTCTCTAAAACAAAACTGTTTTCTGTAAACCAACATACATCCCCTTCGTAGGACGCTGGTTGGCTTGAAGTTTGTCTTGGGGATTTCACAGAAGTTTCTCCTCATGTAGAGTTATTTGGTGGATATGAAAGAATCCAGAAGTGTTATTGTTTATACTATGATCATGCTTTGTCATTTCCAATTATACTGAACCTGTGGTATTTCACTTTTCAATATTCAGACCTGGAATATGATTGCAGTTTTAGGCAGCTCTTAGAGGACAACATATAAATTTGTTCTGGAGTGACCATAGGTGGCAACTGGATCTTTGGATGCTGCATCAGCTGTGTAGGTCTTCAGTGCTTATTTTGAAGGGTGCCCACAGCGTCTTTCTTTAGAGCTTACCTTTGCAGATGGAAAGCTTATGCTTCAAGCCAGCTATAGGAAATTGTATATAGTGTAAACTTCGTCAGACATCACCAGCAATATATAATTGGAGTGGTAGTAGATGTATAAATGAAACTGATATTGTGGTATCCAGATTTCATTTTAGCAACTATCCTGAAAAAGCTATTGACCTGGAAAGCTAGTACTTAAATAAAGAGATGCTAGTAAACCATGTAAACAAACCTGTCTGTTCCTGATCAAACTTACTGCTTAAACAGGAATAAGTCTCTTTGGATGGTACTGCTTTCTTTAGACTTCTAGCTGAGAGGGCATCTCTTCAAAACTTAATTCATTTGCAAAGATGCAGCACACACAAGTTGATCCAGTCACATTTAAAGCTGCAAGGTGTCCAGTCTCAGAGTTCTGTGCAGTCTGAAGAACAGCTCAATAATGGTTCTTACGTACTGTAAGATCCTTAAGTGACTGCTGCAATAGAAACACAGACTGTTCAGTGGCTGAACATGTTCTGCTTTTCCCCAAGAAGAGAGTGTGGGATCAGACCCCTCCTCTCCTACACACAGACACAGACCACAGTGTCAAAGCAGACATATTTCACCTGGTTTGGCAGAGCAATTCGTTTATAGAGAACAGCTTTGATTTACAGTGGCTGCTCTCTGCTTCACACGCTCCTTGTTAGACTTGATCAGGTCCCACACAGACGCTGTTATTTTTCTCCAGTTAAACACGCTGTCCAAGAAAAAATGCTGTGGGTTACAGCTATATATGATCCCATCTTCTCATGATGACCTTTTCTTAAGTATTTTAACTATGATTTTCTGACTGAGAAAAAATGAGATGCCACTTTGAGAGCAGAAAAAAAAATGCAGCTAGGTAGATACTATTTTTAAATTCGAAACTCCACAGGCTGGGACTGGGAGTCTCCAGCAAAGCACTGGGCAAACTGGCACTCAGTAGGGAAACATAAAGAAAATGCTGGATTTCCAGTGGTGATAGAAAATGATTTCTGCATTAACAGAATGTATCTTTCACTACTATTATCAGCATGAGTATTCTTTCCCTAGACAGTACAGATGTGGATTTGAGCTTTGGTTATAACACTGAATAGGGCAAGTTTTAAACTGATTTGGTTTCTATTAATTCAATATGTTCCAAATAGATCTCACATTAACATTCAACTTGCATTTCCTCTTCATTTAATCCACTTATTTCTATTGATAACTCTCCCCTAGAACTGGGGTGTCTTTTCAGCTAACTTGAGTCAGGGTGGAATCTGTGTTCTGTGCTTGTGCCAGGAGTATGTACTGTTTTCATAGGCTTCAAATGCATGAAATAATATTTTCAGTGAAAATTCTCTATGGCACCCCTGATTTGACTTCCTTTGCCCAGCCTCCCCTGGCATAATCTGATCCTTAGAGTTTAAATTACTAGCGGCAGGAGACATATCCTTGCACATCCTTACACAGTATGCACCACTAAAGGACCCCAGACTTGTGCATATGCTTTACTGAGGCTATAAAGATATCAATCACGCACTTTAGTTTCTGAATAACTCTGTAGGTCCCAACAAATTCTAAGTTTAATAACCACAGTTTGTTTCTGAATTGTAGTCTTAGCAGGTAACAGTGCCCACCTTCTTGGAGTTTTTGCTGTGATCTGTCAAGATTATTGAGAAATCAGTCTTCAGGCACTCAAAGTTCAGCACATCAAAAAGATGCCCACCTGATTTTTAGATACTGTCTTTGTATTTTGCAGGTTGATAACCTGCAACGCTGACGTGTACTAGGTCTGGTTGAGAACAAGTGAAAGAAATTAATTGCACTGCATCTCCACTGTTCAACCATACCACCATTCTGCTTTTCTTAAGCAAAGCACGTATTTCCAGTTCTTTGGGCACTGCATCCATATCAACACTCTCAGTTAGTGCTTATGACAGAGCACTGTATGTGTTACAGCCAACATTTCTGATTCATAGATACACTTGCTCCGGGGACCTTTATGTTGTCTTGTTCCAGGTATGTCTTGTTCCGTGTATCATTCTAGCTATGCATAAAATGGAATATTTAATAACAATCCTCTTGATGGTATTTCCACCAAAGAGAAATCCTCTGAATGCAATTGTGCTCTGCCTCTCAGTCTTGCCAGCAAGAGCCAGGCCCAAGTCTACCTCTGGACCAGGATTATGAACATTTTAAAGTTTTGTTCCACAACACAAAACAGAATCCAAAGACCTGGTCCACAGAGTCTCTGCTCCCTGACCCTCTCCTGCCAGAATAGCCTATGTTCTGTTCGTACCTTCCACAGCTACTAACGAGATAGGAAAATATATCCTTATCTGCAGTGAGTCTTGGAAGGTCATAGTGTTTGCAAAGGACTCCCACCATGGAGCAGTGCTCGGTGACCACCTAGGCTGACTGAGTCAGTGAAACAGCCCCAATTTCTGCTTGCTGTCAAATATCATTACCTTTGCAGTAAGGATATCAGGAATTGTAAATATTTCCAAGGTTGGATATTATGATTAAATCTGTTAAATATTATAGCATTGCCTCTAAGAACTGGCATCCTCTCCTTCCCAAGACATGCTGCTTCCAGTTCTGAAGGTAAATGGCGCTAATTAGTTGTATTATGAAGACATGTGACATCTTAATTCACTATAGCTACCTTCCTTTCACTACAGCTAGCTAATTCCAGGACCAGAGCTCTTGAAAATAAAGACTGTATTAGTTATAGACAATGCACAATTGTCCTGGTTACAAGTTTGGCTTGTATGCACTGGCAAGAAATCCCAGGCTAGACAATGAACTTATGTTTGTGAGTTTTGTTCTGATTTCACCAAGTGGCATCACAATGATGTCTGTAATACAACTAGACCGTAATGCAATTTAAAATGCATACGGTATAGGGTCTGTCTGCACAACATGGATAGACCCGAAGCAGTTTTAAGTAGTAGTAGACTACTTGCAAGACCACGGAGTTCAGCATGAATTAATTTGCCCAGAATCTGTAAGTGGTTTTGCTTCCCAGCTCTCTGCTGCCAGTATCCAGATTTTCCACCAGCATCCATGTTAAGCTGGACACATGTCTGTTAGCCTCAGCAGAGATTGCAAAGTACATTCAGATCAAGGATTTTTTTATGATTATACTTAAGGAGTCCTGTTTGAGAGGACCTTCTTTTTTACTGAACAGCGTGCTCACTCTTTATCATCAACTTCTGGTACATCCAGCTAGAGCTGAGGGAGCTTGTACAATTAGTCCCAGGATCTGAAAATGCAGTAGCAAAGCAATAAAAACATGATCACCTGCATGTTTTCCCTTTCCCACATCTGCCACCACAAAGAACCCGCCTGAGTTTTAGGCAGAACTGGACCAGCAGAGGAATACTTCAAAATGTAATGCCAAGGGTGGTTTGAGTGGAAACAGAAGTCAGTCCCACAGTCATGTAGCCAGCCAAATGCCCCACAGCCTCTTTGCTGTCTTCTAAAACACTAGCTTTTGATCCCTGACCAATTCCGAGCTGTGGTACATTGGGAAGAAAATATCTTCCCAGCTCCTCTAAAGACTCTTTGTTTTACTTTGATTGCTTTGATCTATATACCTGCCAATCCCAACAACACAATTAGCCATCTTTTCACTCCTTCGTGAATACTGGGGTTTGAAGGTTTGATTTGAGACCAGAAATAGAATTCCCTGTTCTATTCCCACACTTGCATTTCTGAATGCTCATCCTTGACTATACTTGTCTATATATCACCCCTCTTGAGAGGGCAGCACAAATTATGTATTTATCTTTAAGAACATATGTATGCCCCAGGAAAAAGATAAATAGTTGGGAATAGATCATCTTTTTCTACAGAAAAGGTTTAACAAGGAGACAGGAAACTTTTTATCCTACTACTTTTTACACATGGCTTTGATTATCAGCCTAAGACTGTCAGAGCTTTTGGCATTCCAGCCAAACCTTATGCAAGGGAAAATGTGAATTCTAACCTGTGCTATCTGAGCCCACAGCAAAATCCTAGAGTACAGGTAAAAATTGCAGTTGTATCCCACATCAGCTGGATGATGTGCATGTTCCATCTGGGATGGAACTGTAAGAGGAGCAGTGGGAATGGGATATGCAAGGAAATATTATCAATATTGGCCAATATCTTCCCTTTTCAGCAACTGAAATTGCTGAGATCTCAACAGCTGCACCTTTGTGCTTTTGCTCAACGCTGGGTACACTTCAGTCTCACTGTCACTTTGCTATTAGCTGCAATATGGAGATGTGCAACTTGCTCAGAGTGACAGGCTGGAAAGCCATTTTGCCACAAGCTTTTCTTCCCCTTCAGTGCAGTAAGATCACCATTTAAGTATGAACAGGCCTGACCTTTTGACACCTGTCAAGAACCTTAACGGTCACTTAATACATCAGTTTTCAGTGCATTGTCTGCCGCCTTCTGCTGAGTTGAAGTACTTCCAGCACAGGTCATCGTAAGTCACCTTAATACAGGTACTTTCTAGGTATATGTTTTGCTTAAGAGCCTTGCACTGCTCCTCCACTCATTACTGAAGCACTACGCTCAGCAGCATTGAAAAGCGGTCCAGGTAGCTGTACTGAAAAACAGGCTGACATGTCATACCCGTCCTTCACAACAAGATCTTCCCCAGATCTGCCAACACATCTCGCTTCAGGATCTTTTTGCACTCTAACATTTCCTCTGTTATTCATCAGACTTCTTCTCTGCCCTCATGTCTTTAATTTGACAAACGCTCATGTAGAAACCCCTAATGTCTACACTATCCAGTCCCTTGTTTTTCATGATTGCTTCTGCAGATAATTAGCAGACGATCCTTGTCCTGCAGACTTTATAATCTCTCTCTTCCTGCTATCAATGTTACTCTATGGGCATAGACCCACACAGTATGTTTCCCTAGTCCCAGAATCCTGCAGTGTCTCTTCCATCTGACACCTGCAAGAACTGAACTACATGAAGAAGTGTTTGGGACATGCAACATTGCATAAACTTGGGCCAGAATTGCAAGGCTCTTCATGCTACTCTCCATTAAAGCTTATGTCTGGAGGCTGGATTACCCCAAAACTTGCATAAAAGGGCAGATAAATGGACTCTACAGAGAAAGAAGAGGTTGGGGGAAGAAATGTATATATCTCAGACTGGTGGACACTCAATGACTGACCACATTTACTTTGGAGAGCACATAAGCAAAATAGACTGTGAGAGCACACAAATGATTAAGAGAAGACAATGACTTTCAGTTCTGTATTTAAAAATCAACCTTTTTGCTAATGTAGCAACAAGCCTTTATATATAAAATTGTAAGTTAGAGAGGCAGGTGATGGTAGGCACCTATATGTCTTCTGGTAAAACATCAGACGGAACTGTAACGTATTTTTGAATGAGTAACTTAGAGCATGTCCTATAGCACCACCTAGCAGGCTAATTTAAGAGTGGTCTATATCCCTTGATCCCTGACTATAACGATGTGCTTATGCAACAGAAATAGGGTGCACTTCAGTCTTCTTTCACCTTCCTTGCTGTAACAGCTGCTTCTTGAAACCAGAATCATGCCAACATGGTGATTAGTAAAGTTGGGGTCTCTACTTTTCACAATCATATTTATTATAAAGCTCTTAAGAGAAACCATAGTGCAAATGCAATGCTGTGCCAGCCTCTTAAGATTTTGCGTAAGAAACCATTGGTTTCTAGACATCTCCAGCTGGTGCAGAAGCACCTTTCAGAAAGTCAGGCCGTACAAACCCATCCAGCCCTCCCTCCATGTTCACCAGTAGGATAAGTAAGTCTTAGCGACTCTCAGGCTTTCAAAATCCATCATCACACTGTGTGTTTTGGTTAGTGAGGACTCTGGTCTCCAGTTGTCCATCATCGGCTGCATGCACTTTTTCTTTGTACATCTGCATGAAGTATGAATATCAATGCCAACTGCCAAATAGTAAGTTTTGGCAGATGATGAAGCTACATGCCGAGGCTGCGGGCCCATGGCTACAACAGCTCTCTGCTGATATGAAGGGGAAGGTGAAGCTCTCCTCTCCTTTTTTTCTGGCTGCCTCCCACCTTGTTAGAGCCCGGGCGCTTTTCAGACTTTTCAATTATCTCATTCAGCTCACTAACCTGGTAGAAGATGATCCTTTTTTTTCTGTTACTATGTTTTCTGCTGATAGTGAGTTAAAAGCAGTGCACAAGAGGGTCTGATGGATGCCAGATTTGGCAAAAACCAAGTGGTTCAGAGGGAGACAGAGAGGTGGGGAAGGTGGGATCTTTCCTCTGACTTCTCCCTTTGGGTGGCAGCAAACCATTCATCTGCTTTGCCATATTGCATAAAACCATAACCTAAGGGTAGAACTCTGCCCTCTCATGAAGGAGTGTGTTTTCTTAGCAATTAGCAACTTGTTTATTGGAAGTTAAAACCAAGGCTGTCATTAACAGCCTCTGTTCACAACAGGGAGGGATGCTGGCTGTGCCTAGCCAGGCCTGTTTAGCACTAGCATTTCTAAAATGCAGGCGATCATCTAGTAGGAAAAAGATAGGATAAATATCTTCATTAGGATACTTTCACATAAGTCCTGGAGGAAGAGCTGAATTTCAGTGAAAACTCCTAAGTATTCAGTTTACAATCTTATCCTTTTATGTGAAAGCAAATCTCAGGCCAAAAGGTCTAGGAACTGAACTGTTACTGGTAAGAGATGCCTCAGTCAGTGGCTGCTACAAAGAAAGAACGATCTGTCGAAATTAATCTAAGTAGATGATAACCATGGCTTGCTTTTATTTCTATTCTGCTGTCTCTCAACCCACTACAAAGCATTATTTCCATTTGGATTGTGAGAAATTGTTACCTCATGACTGCCTGGTGTGAAGGGACATTTTAAAACAACCTTGAGCAGCAATGCATACCTTTCCTATAGATGAGGCAAAACCAATCTTCTATCCGCTACCCAAATAAAATCCTAAGCTGGCCAAAAGCTATTCTCTATCCTTGTTTTGCAAGGACTGCACAACCTAGGGGCAAGGCTGGACTTAACGGAGCCATGCCCTCAGAGGCCAGTGCTTACCAAAGGGTGTTGCTCTGTCCCCACCACCCTCTTCATTCCAGCAAAGCAGTGCTGCCAAGAAAAGGGCAGACCTTTGCAGGTCTTCCTCAGAGCACCCAGCTTGTGGAACAAATCCATGTAGGGTTACTGAGTGTCGTAGTTTTGGCTGGGATAGAGTTAATTTTCTTCTTAGTAGCTGGTGCAGTGCTGGGTTTTGGATTTAGCGTGAGAATACTGTTGATAACACACTGATGTTTTAGTTGTTGCTAAGTAGCGCTTATCCTAAGCTAAGGATTTTCGGTTTCCCATGCTCTGCCAGCAAGCAGGTGTGCAAGAAGCTGGGAGGGAGCGTGGCCAGGACAGCTGACCCAAACTAGCCAAAGGGGTATTCCATACCGAGTATCCACACATACCCCTCATTTCCGTCCAAGAAAACTTTGTCTTCGTGTGGCTCAAGTTTAAATTTCCTCTAGTTTCCTTTTTCTTGTGTGTTCCTGGGGTCTCATCCACAAAAAAAAAAAAAAAAAAAAAGAGAAATAACACCCAAGAAAAGACAAGTGATGCACAATGCAATTCCTCACCACCCACTGACCGATGCCAGAGCAGCGATCCGCACCTCCTGGCCAACTCCCCCCTGTTTATATACTGGGCATGATGTTCCATGGTATGGAATACCCCTTTGGCTAGTTCAGGTCAGCTGCCCTGGCCATGCTCCCTCCCAGCTTCTTGCACACCTGCTTGCTGGCAGAGCATGGGAAACTGGAAAGTCCTTGACTTAGGATAAGCGCTACTTAGCAACAACTAAAACATCAGTGTGTTATCAACAGTATTCTCACACTAAATCCAAAACCCAGCACTGCACCAGCTACTAAGAAGAAAATTACCTCTATCCCAGCTGAAACCAGGACACCGAGAAACTACTCTGGCCATCTTCTGCTTTGAGCAAATCATAACTTTAAAGCAAATAAAAATCCCTGCATGTGTTATTTCCTTATTAGGGATGACAGAGAAAACAAATCCTACGTGACAGATGCTAGCTATGCCACTTATTGCCTTCCCAGTAAGCACTGCAGTGGGAGGGCTGTATTAATCATACATATGTAACGTATTTTGCAGGAAAAACACTGGGAGTGACAGCATGCAATACAAGGACACAGAATGAATTTATGACTCCAGGAGAGAGACAGTCCCTTCCCCAGGCCACAGCTGCCGCTCGGGGCGTCTCTCGGCGGGCGGTGGCCTTGCTCTTCGCCTCCAGGCTGCAGGCAGGGCAGCGCCGCGGGTCGGATCTCCCCCGAGGGAGATTTCTGCCGCCGGTTTACTCGAGGCCACGGTTCACCCACGGCGTTTCAAACTCAGAGAGTGCCACAACCCCAAAGCCCCGCTAAGGGCAACCCCCCCCCCGCCATCGCGCCACCGCCCGCCCCTTCCTCTGCCCCTTCCGCCCGCCGTACGGCAGCGGGGAGGCGGCCGGCCCGCCAGAGCTCCGCCTCGGCCGCGGCGCGGTGAGCCTCGGTAGGTGCGGGCGCGGGGCGGGGGGGAGGAGAGGCCGGGCTGAGGCGAGGGACCCGCCGGCACCGGCTGCCAGCGCCCCCGGCATGGCGGGGCGGGGGAGGGAAAGGGCGGGACGGGGAGAGCTGCCCCCGCGGCCCGGTCCCGGGGCCGGTCGGGGCCTCGCCCGCCCCTCGCGTAAAGCCGTTTAGCTGTCCCCCCCGCCTCTTTTATATTTTTATTCTCGAGAAGTGAGCCTTGAAATCCTGCGGCCTGGAGGCGGGTCCAGCCCTCGCCGCGTTTCCTGATTGATACTGAGTTGGGCTTTCCCCTCGGCTATGTATCATTAGAAAAAATAAATTTATTAAAGTGTTAGGACAAAACCTGCCTAGATATCCCCGTTTTGAACTTTAGCTATGAAAATTCTCAGACTTAAGTGAGAATGAGTGCCCGTAACACCACAGAGATAAACAGTATTTCAGCATTTGGGAGAGACCACCTTAGAAGCGTTGTTGTGGCTTTATGGGAACTAACTGAATGATGAAATTTGCAGGATATGGTCCATATAAATTGCCTTGTAGTTACTGGTTGCCTTCCTTATACATAAATTGCACAAAGTTTATGAATAAAAATAAAGATGCCATATGCAGTTAGGACTGCAGTGGGATTTTCTGCAGGAGCTGAGAGTCTGCGCTGACCCTCAGGGAAGATTTGAAAGCATGAATGCTAAAATGTATTGAGGGCAATTTTCCTCTTGTGAGTATTGACTACCATGAGAAAATGAATACTCTGTGGCATTTCCTGCTTATTCTCATGTTAGGTGTGTGGCAGGACTGGTGGGCGTAATCCAGTCAAGAACATAGCCAGGGCTGCGAGGGGTCTGTCCACAAAGGTTTGAAACCATGCCTGCACAAAGGATAATTTAATAAAAAAAAAAAAAAATACTTATCAACGGTTACAGTTTTTATGACTGAAGCAGGAAAAAAGTTGGTGTTAATGCATTGAGGTGTATCCTGCCATTATGGCTGTTTAGGAGAAGTGTATAGATAAGCACAGCGCTTCCTTCCCTGCTTTCCTGCGGTTCACCTGTGGGCTGCCGGCTGCCCGCCTGTCTAGGTGTGCTTCCCGGCATCCCGAGTCGCTGACCGGGAGGAGTATTCGGTGTCCCGTGTGCTTGGCAAGCACCATTCAGTCATGCAAGAAAAGAGAATAGACTGGTTTTCAGCATGGTCTGTCCTTCCCCACACTGGCGTGGACATAAGCTGAGGGGGGAATTTTCTCCTTGCAGTGTTCCTAATCTTAAAAAGATCTGTTAGCCAGCCCGAATGAGAGGGCGCTCTCTAACATAAGCAGGAGAAACTTGGGAAGTCCTTGACTCAGCTTCACGTGTGGATCAAGTGATAGTCTTCATACAGTCATCCCCTTAGAGGTCCTGCCTGCCCCCCACTGTAAATGGCGTGACCTTTTCCATCAGATCTAGACTACCAGATTTGCCGAGAGGTCGTTAACTCCAAAGAGGTCATTTGGGTTTCTTATTACCATTTTCTGGTTTTTAGCTCTATTATCAAGGAGGTTTTCTCCTGAAATTGGGTTTCATCCAAGCTCTTGGCTCTTTAGCATGTTTTTCTTAAATAATTTTGTCAAACAAATCACCACCTCCGGTCTTCAGCAGTATGTAAGTATACCACCACTTAGTACACTAAGAAATACATATTAAATTATTGTATACTTACATGCATCATTGTTTTTATTAAGCACTCAGTATGTGTTCAGTGCAGTATAAACATTAAACAAGATTATTCTTCCCCTGGTGAATTTACAGTCTGAAACAGCTTCATAGGAAGGAGTAGTAATAACATATCATTAAAACACCGCCTTTAATTTAATCCCTTTTTGTTTCCCTGTGGTTAATACTCATTTGCTGTTGATCATGACTGGTGTATCCTGGCATGTCATGCAGTGCTGTTTTATGATGTTACAGCCCCCAGTTGTCCACTCTACCCCTCTGCGGGAGGTTCTTGTTCAGCATGAGTGGAAGAAGAGAGCATATGTCTGTGTTTCAGCTGCTGCCGTACAAAGCCCAGCAGCATAGCTGAAACCCACCTTTGATGGTACTCTACACTGAGACCTTGGTAGTTGTATCAAAGCATGGTTTCCTTCTGCCACCTCGGCTTCCTGTAAGGACAGCTGGAAATACTGATGTCTTCAACAGCTGCAGCGAGATTCTCTGAAGCTCATGTGTTAAAGCCCTGAGAGAAGAGACAAGATGCAAATGGAAACAGGGGCATCCAATTTTCACTGATGTCTGTTGGATTTACATGCCTAATTCACTTGTATATCTTTGTAGTAGCATCATTTTAGGGGAGAATTCTGTAGCCAATGGGATTTTTTAAGAGATTGGAGCTTTCCTGGGCAGAGCACATCATATGGCTTGGACCATAAAAGGAACTGATACTCCCCAAGGGAAGCAGGACTCTTGAACTGAAGGAGTTGGCAGATTTGAAAGTTTTTAAGTTTATCTGCTTATTTAAAGAGTCACAACATAGTTGTCTGCCCTGAAACAATTTCTGTTCCAGTTTCTGCTTTGGATTGCACGTATTATTTGTCAGAGAAATTATTTCAGAGACAAATTTTTAAAAGTAGCCACTGAAAGCATGCTGCTTTCTGAAAATAGCTTGTTCAAATCTGAAAAAAACTAGAAAAAAACCACACTTTTTTTTTTTTTTTTAAATAGTGAGGTTGACTATCCATTAGAAGAAAATCTAAAGGAAAATTCTGTCTCCTGAAATTTTCAAATCAAAATGTTATCCTATTTTGGAAGTTGTAGTCAAGCTCAAGTTACTGAATTTAGTATTGAGTGAGGTTACTGATTAAAATTTTTGGAGCTGTACTGTAGAGGAGGTTAGCATAGATTAATCTCATTATTGGCTCTTTCTGGCCTTAATATCTGTAGTCTGTGTCCGTAGTGGAGTACAACAGTAGGATTGTGCTGGCAAAGACTAGACAAGTATGTTGGGTATTGATTGCTGGGGAAGGAGGAAGTATGGTGGCTTTATTATTGTCTTTATTGTGGTAAATTGATTTACTGGAGGAGAGGGAGAATTTAATTCGTCATATCAATCATCCTGTGTTCCAAGGCCCAAAAATTAATGAGTATCACTTTCTCTGTAAAGGTGTTTTGTGTTTTGTTAATGTGAAAGAGAGAATGTTTCTTTGGTTATTGTGCTCTGCTTCTTCTCATGTTTTTTGCTTTGTTTTTTTAAAATGCTACAGAGATAAGAGACCTATTCATGCACACGTTAATTCCTCATTTTGTGTTATAAACAGGTTAGGATTTGACTATGGCAGTGCAGTTCCTGCGGAAGGCATCTGTGTGGTTAAAGAAGCGCAAGATCACTTTGTTGGCCGTTTCTTGCATGGGACTGTTTGGCACTAACCTTTCCTATCATGTGTTTCCTGAGCAGACATTCAAACTCTTGCACGAGTGCTGGTCAGAGGGGCAGCCAGCTGAGCTTTCACAGAGGCTCTGTGGTGTCTTTCAGGATGTCCTTCAAGATACTGATGTGAAGTCCACTGACTCCTATCGAGCCTTTGCAGCTTCTGGCTTCCACCCTGTGAGTGCTGGAATACCCTGGCTGCCTGCAGGCTCTTTGGTGGGCATCCCGCCTAACTTTGATAGCACAGCTGACGATAAAAAAGGAATAGTCAACCATGTTGTTGTGATCAATGGCAAGGAAGTAGACTGGGAGAGCAATGAAGGTGTTGCTTTGAAGGAAGCTCTGACATTTTCACTTAAAGCTCAGAAGTTTGCCATTGCCAGAGAAGTTGTGTATTTGCAGAACGGCAGCCCTTTAGCAAGTGCAGTTGTGGCTCCAACTTGCTTAGCTGGTACATTTCTCTGTGGGAGAGGTATAAAGCGACTTCTGGGCTTATCTCCTGGCCCTGTGATACTTCGCAGCATCTGTAATCTCATAACTGCTGCTGGTGGACTAATGTGCTATTACGTTTCTTACGACGCTATGACCTATCACCTAGACTGCAAGGCTGACAGAAAGGCGGCTACTATTTCCAAAGACTACGCCAGAGGTGGGATTGAATTTTATGATAAAATCTTGTCCCGCAACAGGATTCTTCGTGGTCTGATGGGCAAACAAGGGATGAAAATGTATGCCCCAAGTGGTAACCTTTTCCCAAGGCACTGGTTCAGAATAAAGTATACCCCATACACTTACCGAAGAGATTTGATTGTTAATATTTTAAGAGAGCTCCAGGCATAGGAAGGGAGTGCCAGAATTTTAAACTTGTGAATTATGTATTCCTTTGGAACGCTGCTGTGCTGCTTTTTTTTTTCCTATATCTTCATTAGAATTTAGGGGTTTATTTTTGCATATAGTTCGGAAGGAGTTATTGCACATTCTGTGAATAAAGAGTTCTCTCTTAAAAATATTAAAGACTCGCTTCAAAAGTGCTCTTTTCTGTGTGCATCTCAAATCACAAGACCACTGAGGAGGGGAACTTCTCGGACACTGATCTGGAAGTTCTGCTGCTCTGCTCTGCCTTCCTGCCAGTGCAGTCTGGAAAACGGAAAGGGTAAAGTCCAACGGAGAGTTTTAGGAGTGTTGTCATTTAAACTGGGGTGTTCGTATGTATGTTTGCCGTTCCTCCTATGGAACAACCCAAAGATGTTTAAAAAACTGGGCAGTCTGTATTGTGCTGTTACATAAATACCAAGACACAGTGTTTCTGTTCTGTGTAGTTCTTGCACCATGTAAATTCTTATGCTGCAATGACCATTCTTCAGTAGGGCACACTAGTTATGCTGCAGTTCATACTAATACAGCTAGATCATCACCAGCACCTTCATCATTGTGCTTAAATCTAGTTCTGCTCTCTACATGACATGCTGACTGCAGCGTGTGTATCTTGAATGTTTCCCAGCAGTGGCAGTACGTAACATGACTGTCATGGGTTGGTTGTTTTCTCGCAAGTGGGTAAGAATGTTCAGGAGAGGGTTTTCTGTTTGCTTTGGTACAGTTTTTGTGTAATTTAAAAATACATGTAGATGTATGTCACCTTTTATGTCAAAGAAGGCAAGGTATAAGAAATAAGTCTGGCATTTGGTACAGAAACTGGTGAGGTCTGTGATGAAGAGTTGCCAAAGGAAATCATTCTCCTGTTTCAGACTAGCCTAAGAAGGTTTTGTCTGGCAGAACCGAGCTTTGCACAGGATTACTAATGTTCTGGAAAGGGCTTTAGTGCATGGGCAGTAAACTTTTCACTATAGCCTCACCTTGAAGCTTTTATGTGATCTCCAAGATGATAGTTCTCAAACTTTTTAGTTCCCTCTTTTCTGTGTTTCTATTGCAGCTGTTCCAGTAGCCCTCCCTGGTGACATCACAGCAGTTCTCCTCATCTCTGTTGTCATTCTTACAGGAAACTTCTATTATTTTGTGTCTTCTCAGTCACAGATGTGCTGAGTGTCCTCTCTGCCCTGGTTTTGTCCTTTCTTCAACTGCTACAATAATGTCATGCCTATGTTTGCTCGAAGTGAGTTCTGTTGTTTGCTCAAACTGAGTTCTGTTTTCCCTTTGAATCACGTGGTGACATAAAGTTGATATACTGGCTGCTGAGGCACTGGTATTGCTTTACATTGCTGAAGCCATATATATAAGATGTGTGGGTTTCTGCTGAAGTAATCTGTGTCGTGTTTTTCTGGACCACCACCTATCACTTGCAGTTGTCCTTGAAGTATCAAGTCATGAGATGCCTCTTAGGTGCTTTCTGGCTGTAGGGCATAAGGTTATTGTTCTTGTGACCTTTGTGAAAGAGTTTGACAAAATCTCCTAGTCTGTGGAATAAAAAGAGACTTTACCTTGAGGCAGGGGGCTTTCAAAGCTTCAGACTAAATTTTATTTGACTTCTCATCCAGGTAAATCCAATATAACAGGTCAAGATAGAGGTTTTTTGGTTGAGTGATGTAGTGGCTCAAGACTGGAATATAACTCCTGTTTTATATAGCCTGTGAGTTCAATTCATCCTCGTGTTACTTCTTCAGACAAGTCTAAACTCCATGAAAGGTTCTCAGAGAGAACTTGGCCCTCTTGTTTTATGTGGTTTAAGGAGCTGCTACTACATAAAGAGTGCAGAGAGGAAACAGAGGCCTTCGTTGAGATTTACAACAAGTAGCAGTTTAAACAAAATTAAATTAAAGAAATCTGCTTGCCTCTTACCATTCCTTACTGCTGCTTTTCATCAAGGTGCCTGCAGCTAGTGCTGTTATTTAGCATTCTCAGATTGTTAAAGCCCCAGTGATGCTAATGGGTTTTGCAGTTGTGCACTTTGCTTTACTCTTACAGCTGGATTCTCCAAGAAGCTCCACGTATCTGTAAATGCTATGTCTGATTTACCCTTCTTTGAACTTGCTGTGACATATTGGTGTCAGTAACAGAGGGGCTGGCTAGCATTAAGACACATGCCCTTGCCTTCCAAAGAGATGTTCTTGCCAAGGCCTTACACACCTCCATCTCTATATAGTCAAGCTCCTATTCTGTCGCCATTTGTGTAATCTGGAAGCATAGTACTGTCAATATAAGGGAAACGGGAGTTGAAATCACAACTGCTAATTAAGATTTCCCTGAACTTTGGGAATGTGTGGGTTGTCCTGGAAAAGGTTTGTATCGTGTGTGTGTTGCCAGGTAATTGTTGCTTGCAAGATCACCCATTTGGTAAGTAAGAATAGCACAACTCAAATACATGGCCATGAAAATACTCATGCAAAGTCTTACAATATTGTAAATGTTTTTCTGTAGGCGGAACTTCCGATGAAATCAAATAGGAGTTCCACATACTGGTGATAGAAATAGTCTAGTTTTGAGAGCACGATAGAAGCAAGCACCCCAGAATTAAAGGTGAAAACCTTTGGTTTGATCATGCTCTTCCATGCTAAGAACAGTCTGATGTGGAAAAGCAAGTTCATTCAGCGGCCCAGAAGAGCTCAAGTGAATCAGTTTGTATATAGTGTCAGTGAACAGCCTTATAGTCTCCCCCAGCTCTGAAGCTGAAACTCTGAGGAGTTCAGAAAACTTGTTTTAGTAGTAACTGGCTTCTCTTGCATTACTGAGATGAGGCAGACTTCGTACAATTTTTTGTGTAGAAAAGCAACAGAAAATGTTAAGCAAAGGGAATTGCTCGGAGATGTGGATATAAGAAGCCTAAGCCAAGAAGCTGTAAAAGCGAAGGTGTGAATGAAATAATGAACTCTCATAAAAATGGATATCGTCTACAAAAATGAAGCTCTGTTTCTGTCTGGTAAAGTGATTAAAGGATGAAGTATGAGTAGCAAATGACCAAAATGAGTTGCTAGTTTAAATTTATACACAATCTCGTTTAAAGAGAGATTTCCTTGACTGGTTTATTTATGTTACTATCCTGAATTTTCTAGATAACTGAAAAGAAAATGATCCTTGTAACTTAATTTTTATATAAATGTAATGCTTGCTGCTACATAAGGTTTTAATGGATAATGCTGCAAGAGATGAGGGCCACCTAGGTGCTTTGCTCAGAATTCCCACTGGTGTGCAAGAAATACGGGGTCTGGCTCACATGTTTCTTTCCCTATCTTAAAAATTTTGGTTTCTTGTCATGGAGATGCCTTCAGCTTATTTAATGGTCAAAAACATAAGACTGTCAGAAATAGAGCAAGACTGAGAGCTAGACAGTTTTCTTGAAGACAAACAAACTGTAGAAATCATCTGATTTAAAGTAATTTCTGAATCAGCTGCTATGGGTATCTGGCTCCTCTTGCAGTTTACAGGAAGAAGGAGCTTCAGAGGTGGCTTCCAAGAGAGAAATCTCCACCCAGGTGGCATGTGAGTAAAGAATGTCACCCATGGTATTGCCACAAGGGCTTCAGTTGAAGTGTCGCAGTCCTTTAGAAAACAGCACTTTTTATTACAGTAGAGCACTGTTATCACCCCTTTTCACATTAAAGTGGTTTCCAGAACCTGACAGATAAGATGGTGAGAGAGCTGACTGCGAAGCTGTGGAGCTTGTTGCCCTACAGGGTAAGCTGGTGGTGTTGGGAGAGGTGACGCTGGAAAGCGAGCCTACTGCTGTCGTTTTGCCCTTGGCCATAGCAGTTGTGAAAAAACCACTGTGACAAAGTGTGGCTTGGGTGGGAGTGAATTAAAATGTATGAATCAAATCATCATGACTGAATCACAGGCAGCTTTTATTAAAGGAACAAATGCAGGGAATCCATCCCAGAGTGAGTACTGCTATATGCAGCCATCGTGGGCATCATTAAAACAACTGTAGGCATCTCCACTATGTGGAAATGCAATTCCTAGCAAGCTGCAGACACTGAGACAAGTATGTGGGCCATATCCTGCAACTGTTGTCCACTCGTGTTCATTACAAGCTTCATGTAGCAGGTGTGATTACATTAATATAAAAATGATTAAGTTGCAGACAACCTGCTATCCATGCATCCAGTTCTTCCTTGATTTCATTCATCTCAGCTGGAAGTGTATAAAACTGAAAGGCAGAACGCACTGGTAAGCAGAGGAATGCTTATGTAGGAAGATACAATTAAGATCTCAGAATAAGGAGAACGCTGTCAGGAGGAGAGAAGCTGAATTTGGTTGTTATCAAAGCTACACTTAAGAACAGAAAAACAATGTAATTATTCTCTAGGAATTGGTATGTTAGACAAATCTGAAGGAGCTGAAAAATGGCTTATGAATGTTTTGCTGGGCTTGTTTTTCACTAAGAATATATCAGTTTGTTTAGCTGAAGTGAGTATATTCAAGCTGCTCAAACTGCCAAATCTGTAAAGTGGAGAAAGTTACTAAAATTTGGCTAGAAATCAGTCTGTCTTTCCCATCTGGAAAAAAGGGGTTTTTTGGACAAGCCAAAGTCTTAAGCTTCATAGCCAGAAATGAACACTGAAATGTCTCTGCCATTGGGAGCTCTCCCTCTCCTCAGCCAGACAAAATTTGCCATAATGTATCCTGGTCTCCAATCTTAAGAGAAAGAGTGCTCTTAAAAACTCAGTTTGTGTCCAAAAATGCGTTTTAGAAAGCACAGCCAGCCCAGGCGTATGTTTATTTCCCTCCACCTTAGTCTTTCTGTACTCCTTACTGCAGGAACCATTTGTGGTACTATGTGCTTGTGCAGTACTTACTATAATGTGACCTCTGCCTAATAGTATAACAATGAGCTTCCTATATTTGGCAGTAATTAAGCGTATTGGGCCTAAGTTTTGAAAAAAGAATTGTCCCCCAAATCATGCTTCCTAGAGAACTTACTTTTTTTTAATGGCTGACCTTCCATCATCTGGAAGTTGGACCCTTTTCCAGTCCCGATCTGGTTACTCGGAGTCACTAGCTACTTTGGTCTGCAGGAGCATTACTGTGTTAATGTAGTCAAGGCGTTAACGGCTTCTTTCAATATAAATGAATAACAGGTGAAGCTGCATCCTCCTTCGTGTGTGCCCAAGCTACTTCTGCTGTAGATGTCTTGCAAAACAGCAGATCTCATTAGGATGACTAATAGTGTTTAGAAAACATAAGACACTGTGAGCCCAATCCCAGGTTCATGGCTCCAGCAGTTCTTGCAGAGGGAACGTTAAGAAAGAATATGCAGTATCCTAACAACTTTTCTCTAGTAACTGTCTAGTGGTTTAGCGCAGACCTGCTGACCTCTAGTAGCTTTGTTTCTATCATTTGCTGAAATAATTTTCCAGTGGGAATGTTGTTTCTTCATTCTGTCTTCCTTTTCATTTCCCCTTGCTCTGCTACTCTAATTGCCTCTGCTGCCTGCTGACTCATCTTGCAAGCTGCTTCAGCTCATTCAAACAAGATTTGTGAACTTTTTAAGCTCTCACTTGGTGCTTGCACTTTCATTTGCACTACCTACTTGCTCCTACAGTACTTACTAGCCAAAGACCACAGCAGCTTGAACTTCTCTTTTGTTTTATTAGGTTTAGTCTACATGTTTTTGCAATGAAAAATGCCTTTGACTAAATGAAAAATAGGCATTGTGGTTAAAAACCTTCTTGTTTTGTCACAGAAAAAGAATTTAATATTGCTTTTGAATTTTCCATTTAGCATTACTTTTTGAAAGACATATTTCTTACTTGCCGTCTATGGCACCCAGTTCACTTTTGATCTTAATTTGCCTCTGTCAATTTTAAGATGCTGCTATTCCCTTTGACCCCTTAGAAATTTTGTTTCCTGTTCCTGAAAATGGCAGGGAATTTCATATACTTCTATGGCTAGGTGATGCATTGTAACTTGAGAAATAACAACTAATGTTGTACCATTAGCTGCTTGTACTGATGTTGACCTAGCTCAGGCACGTCCGTGTTACACTTGAGTGCTGCCATGTAGAGATATAGCACGCTGGCTTTGAGAACTGTGTCTTCTGAAGTTGCTTGTATTGCTAGTTCCACTGAGGAGTTTATAGATGTGTTTTAGTCACCTGCCACTGAGCAGCAGCAGAGGGGTCTCTTGGGTTTTGTCTGATGAAAAAGAACACTTACTTGCTTTTGACAAAAAAAATATTTTGAATGACTCTTGCAAGGGTGAGGGGTTTGGAATGCAGAAGAAAAGCCTAGGCAAAACTAAGGAAAATAATCCCATGTTCCTTAAATTTTCTACATCTTGGTGTTGTTACAAAGCTGTATACTGCACAAGAATTGCAATAGACTTCTGTAACCAATTGCATCTGATTTCTAGGTTATTCCTTTAATTAGGCTAAGCTTTGCAGTCTTGACAGTATGCACAGATACTTAGCTGCTCTTGAGTAGCGTCTTCATGACTGTATCTACTACAGTAAAACTCCATCTGCTCAGTACATCCTCAAGTATTCACCTTTTCCATCACTTCCCAGTTCCTTATGTGCAGCCACATCCCAGGTACTCCAGGTAACACACGCACCCCAGATAAAAGCTTCTGCTTCAGTTCCCTTACCCATATCAATTCCTCTTCCATGCTCTTTTGGACTGGAGGCTGTTACTGCACAGCCACCAGAGATTTCAGTGGAGTAGCCCCTGATTTAAAGAAGTTGAGAACTGAATGTGATGGTTCCCTCTCCAACTTCCACTAGGGAACATGTGACAGTTCAATACCATGCTGGCTCTACCAGGTATGCTGGTCCAAAAAGCACATGCTACTACTTATTTCCAGCCAGAGAAAATGGAATTTTGTGGAGTTCTGTTACCACAAATATAACTGTCAATATCAATGTGAATCTGCTGAGACTGAAACCATAATTTGTGATATAAAAACTAGAAGTGGAATTTCCAGAAGTGAAAACTAGTAAATTGTTCCTCTGTAACTATAAAGAGATTTAACAAATGTAGAAGTAAAGATAAAACTATAATCTGCTTTACTATTGTAAAGCTATATTCATTCTTAAACAACAAATGAATTACTATACAATGAAACACTGGATCTGTTTCTCAGAGGAGACTGAAAATTAAGATCAAGCCATGTTGTAAATAACAATGCTGGTTTTGAAAAAGCTTTTTTTTTCTTCCCCCCCCCCCCCCCCCCCCCCCCCCCCCCCCCCCCCCCCCCCCCCCCTTCATTTCCTGACTAGACTGGAGGCATCTATAAATATTTCAGAAAACAGAGCTGGGGAAGAATTACTCTGTAGAAAGTTTTCCTTGTAAGATCTTTTCTCATATGGGATGAGTTCCACTGCCTCAGTGACTGTTATAAAAGTGTGTTATACAATTCTCTGTAGATACCCATAGACAGATATATTTATGGTTTTTGGAAACTTCATGTAATTTAGGCATAAATCTTGAAGTGTGTTTTATAGTTCCTCATTAATAATAGTTGAGAATTATGCTCATCTAAGGCAGCACACATAAATTCTTAATGTTCAGACATTCATTATATGCCTGTGATGGTTAGAAGTTGCCATAGGAAAATAAAAGCCAGTGATCCCAAAGGTTATTTTTATATATATTCTTTTAAGCAATTTGGAAAATTGTGTTCATCCCCTAACACTTCTTTCCCTTCTGCTTCCACGTTCTTCCACTTAATCTAAAGATATAATAGTGAATATTGAAAAAGTCAAATCAGGAACAAGACAAACTTTTTACTGATGAAGTTTTCATTAAGCATGGCAGCACCTTATAAAAGGAAATGCTGAATCCATCATTTTATGGAGGTTATAAATCCAGGTAGTTTTTTGCAATCACAATTTACAGATCTTAATAGTGTTCACTTGTATCATATGTGAAGATGGCTATGGCATAGTTGCAGGTGGCTAGATGAAAGCTTAATATGTGTATGTTTGCTTTACACCTATGAAGCAGGTGAAAAGGCAAAATTTTTTTCTTACTTTTCTGGCCAGAACATAATTTGTGTTGCAAATTAAAGTCATGCTTTAGCAATTGCAAATTGAACTGTAAAAACATTTCTTTCAAATTTTTTTCTAACTTTCCAGCAGCTGAACTGGGTATGTAAAGCCATGAAAATGCAAAAGTTTCAGTCTAAGAACAGAATAAGAGTAAATGGGATTTTCTACATATTTGGGATTTCTTTTGGTGAGTATTAAGGAAAAAATCTGGGCTGAAACCTCACAATAGATGGATTGAAAAAGGTACATTTTCTTCTAGAGTCATGTGGTGACCAGATCTTTTTTTCTGCTTATGAGCAGTGAGCAGAAAAAAACCAAACCAAATGTGGTGCCATGTTCCAAACAAGCAGTTCGGCTGGCACAGGTATGTACTGTTTCCTTGATCCAGATACAAAATTGCTCACACTGGAGAAGGATTATGTGGAGATCCCAAAGGTAAGCTTCCTGAAGCACAAATTTCCCAAATTACACCGTGGCTATCTCTGAAGTTTCTTTTATTCTGAGACTGGAAACAGATTTGATGCAGCTTTGAACCCTGCAAAATACTGTGTGTGCGTGTTGCGGGATCAGATCTGTCAAATCCCCTTTCACTGAATGTTTTCATCTTGGACTTTCAAATCTGATGTCTGATATGAAAGAATTGTTCCTTACCTGGTATTTTATGGGTATCAGATGCATGTTGGCTTCAGCTGAAACTGTGGGTATGAAAGCCTCTGGAAAAAACCCAGACCTACAGCACTCTATTTTTGTTTCATGGTCCTGCTCTGGTTTTAATCTTACGGAGTTTCTACTGAGTTTTGCCTTGAATGGTGTAAATAGAGCCAATATTGATGACCAAATCCAATAGAGGTGCTTGCCTAAAACCAGCAGAAGGCATGACTGAGGTAGTGATACAAATATGTAATTAAAAAACATGCATCACCCAAGCCCGAGCACCTCTGCCTACTTGGCAGGCAGAATTCAGGAAGGGTCTGGAAGTGACCCAGTCGCACTGCTTGGTGCCGACCAGTGATGAACCCTGCTCAGCCACACGTTCACCGCTGCTGGATCTGCAGAGGGGATCAGTCTGTTCGTGTGCTCTGAGCCACCCGAAGCGACACTGCTAGGATCAAACCCATTGCAAAGTGCAGCTGGGGTGTCCTGGAGGAGGTGACATTGTGCTCACTGAGTTGTGTAACATGCTAGCGTGCATGTTGAGGAAGTAGACCTGCGCTAAATCGTCTCTTCAGGCTTACGATTTGTAGGTTTAAACCGTAATCTCCTGGAGATTATTTGAAGGAGGGTGTTGCAGGCAAGGATGGATGAGGGGGATTCCTGCGCTTGTTAAACTATGTCATGGTGCGGGAGGAAATGCAGGAATGGTGGGTCTGGAAGGGGAAGAGGCAAAAGGAGTATTCTGGTAGGTTAAACAGGAGGGAGCCTGGGCTGCTTGTATCATGCAATCCAAGGAACGTTTACATCATATACTCATTATAGCTAATGTGGAAAGTGTTTAACTCCTTGGGAAGCAAGAGACTGAAACCAAATAATCCCCCAAGGTGGATGACCTAACCACAAAGCAGTAATCGGGCTCTACTTGGACAGATTATTTTCAGCAGTGTGGAACAGTGTCCCCTCTGCCTACTTCTCAAGTCTTATTTTGCCTTTGGTTTTCTTTTAATGTTGGCTTCCTAGAAAAGAAAAAAAAAAAAAAAACACGGCAATTTTATTGCTACTAAAATAGGTTAAAGAGAGCAAAAAGACTGCTAAATTTTTTCATTATGATCCAAAAAAATCTTTCCATAGACTATGGCACAGAAGTATTATCACCTCATGTGTCTTTTACAATTTTCCATCTTTACAATGCTATTTGTTAGCACTTTGTAACTTCCTTTAAGTTACTCTCTGTCCAGACTGCCAAAGAGCATGCAATATAAATTTCCTATTGCACAAATAGGTTCCCTGAAAAGCAATGTGTAAAATACAGATCATGTTGTAGCTGTTTTATTTGCTGTCATTTAATGTGTGCATCCATCATGCCATCATAAACTCATCAAGCGTTTTCTAACTCAGCTATTAAAAGTTATTCCACTCTGCAGTTGGTGGATGGGTTCACAGGCTGTCAACTATGAAACAGTGATTCCCTAGTTTAAAAATTGGTCTGCTCTGTTCAATGTCCCTATAAATAATTTAAGGAAAATCACAAATTCAGAGGTTTTTCCCTGCCCCTTTTCTGATGATAATAAATAATATTGTGGGCCAAAGAACAGTGATGTGTCAGGCAGAGAACATCCTAGGTAAGCTTCTGCATGTCAGATGTGAACTTTGTGTACCTCTTGGCAGGCAGTCACTCACACAAGCACTGGCAGCAAGTCAGTGAGCATATGTGCTTGAGTAATTCCTGCCCAGTGGGGATAACGCTTGACATTCTCTCTGAAAGAGAACTTTTTTTCAAGAATTCAGCAAAGCACGTAGACTTTGAGGACATGGCTGCTTTTCCTGGAATTAACAGACTGAGTTGAGTTGCAGGCTGAGATTCTTTGGTTCAGCTAACGTTACATCCGCCTTTCATAATACTTACTGGATTTTTAAGTGCCAAGGCCATGCTGGTAGGAAAACTAGCGACTAGCCGGAGGGCTTGATTAATGGGAGTCTAACTAAGGGGAAGGGAGACTGGCCCAAGATTGCTGTCATCTATTAATAAGACCAGAATGAAGTCTCCACGCTGTGGCAACTATGAATTATTTAGTTACCACAGATGGATAGCATGCCATTTGAGTCAACGGGATTTGGCCAGAACCTGCCATCAGAGATCTGGCTTTGCTTAAAGCCCAGTGTAAGGCATACGCAGCAGGTGTCTCACCAACTGAGACATTTGCTTTTGCCCGGTGAGCTTTGGCCCTTCAGCAGCATGCTGGTTCCTCGGAAAGAATTGAACCACCCTCCGCTAAGAAGTGTGATTTTTATTTGTGCCAAGTTTGCCACTCAAGGAAATAGTGGCAAACAGACAGCTGACTCTAGATCCAAGGTTTCTACCATGTTCTGTCCCTAGGTGAGGGGAAAAGCCCCTGAAAGGTGCTCTTAATTTGTGCCAAGTGGCATCCATTCCTAGAGAATCCTCCTTGAGCTAAGCATAGCTCCTTCACAGCATCCCCTCCATCCTCCTGCACAGCTCCAACCAGGAACTAAGGGAGACCAGTGGATGAGGAGCCAGCTACAACAGCTCTGTGTTACTGGAGGAACAGCACTGGGATCCTTCTGGTATAGCAGGAGGAGTGTATAATGGGTAGGCTGAGATGAAGAATGTGGTTCAAACCAAGACTAAAATTTGTATTTGATCAAGAATGGAAAAAAATGATCAGCCCAGCATTGCTGTTACTCTGTGGTATCTGTTGGCCAAGCAATGGTACTGTAGGCTTGATGAGTATATTATTTTCAGGCAGCTCTCCGTTTGTGCTTACCCTGCATCATTTTGGAAAAATACGGTTTTAACCACTTACCATAGAAATGACCTATATAACACAGCAGATCTCAGTGTTTTATATTTTTGGTGAGAATGACATAAGGAAGAGGAGAGAATATTTGAGCAACCTGACATCTTGACCAATATGGTCATTCTTAGGTTGACCCAGTACCTGCATCCAGACTGTGGGTGGATACATCTGCATCTTCTGGAGAGCAGAGCCTGCTGGCTTCCCTGGAGCAGGGCCTGGCTGAGCTCTGTGTGGGCTGGCAGAAAACTCCCATCCCTGCGCTGAGGAAGGGCAGAGGCAGAAGATGTGCAAAAGGTAGGATCAGAGGAAAATATGCAGCTGCAAGAGGGGAGTTTGAAAATGACACTGAAAGCCACTGTCTCGACTTCTTGGCCTCAGCTAAGATCACTAGATTTTGAACTTTGAATCCCCTGCCGCTTTGGTTGTGCGGTTTGTTTGGTTTGGTTTGGGTTTTCGATGGGGTTCAGAAGAATAACTGCACATTTGCAATGATCATCTACAACAGCCAGTTGAGGATTATTGGCATCAACATTATGGCACTCCTGGACCAGCAAGATCCAACCCCTGACTCAAATAATTTTACACTATAAAATTCCATCCCTCTGGCTAACGAATCTCCTTCACCTCAAGTAGTAATTATTCCCCTTCTACCCTCTATGTATAGGGACAGAAGAAATGTCATGATTATAACTTCCATGCATGCAGCCCAGGGGATCTGGTGGGCACAGCATGCCTCAGAGTTTTCAGTGTTTAATGAGAGCTGCATGCTAGCTTTTTTCATTCCTGTTGAATGTGCGTAGAGGTGTCAGGAAGAGGCTTAAACCATTGGACAAAACAAATAGGGCATAATCTGAAAAGTTTGAAAACTGCTGTAGAAACAGATTTGTTATGTCATTGCTGAAGGTATTGTCTGCAGAAGTCAAAAGTGTTTGTAGCTTCTCTGCTCTTTCAGCATCACTTTGGGTGATTCTCATCTGGATGCTACTATTTTTATTCTAAATAGACATAATCTCTCCTGGTATTCTCAGCTGGAGATGTTATTTGTCTTCCTGGGCTCAAATGTTGTGGAGTGGCCATTGAGAATCGCCTGGTGTTGCCATAGAGGTGTCTGTGTTTTAATGATAACAAAGTGATTTCTGTCCTTTATAGGGCATAGGCCCCTGTCATTGTCACTGATAGAATAATGGGAGGTTATCCAAAGAAGGGGGCCAGGCTGACTGGTTTTGTCAGGTGTAATTTTCAATGAGGTTACAGAAGAGATGCTGTATATTTTGCCAGAACTCCTTCTGAACCACATCTTTAGTGGAGGTCTTTTACCAGAAGATCCTCAGGAATATATTTAGAGTGAAATTTGCTTCCACCTGCACTGTCCTTGTTGGATATTTTTTTCCCTCAGCCCATCCTAAAGTTCAGAGGCTGAAGTTTTAATTCTGTTGGTATTTATTGACCTAAAGTTTTGTAACATTTCATTTTCTTGCTGCTTTTGGATGGAGGTGGGATGGGAAGGGATACACACTGATGGGGGTAGTTACATGACAGCTGCCCGTGTATTTTGGAGGTTGTCCAGCAACAGAGATTACCCATTGTGGGAGCTCTCAGTCCAAAAAGGATGATGAGAAACTGGAAGGGTCCAGCAGGAGCTACCAAGGTTATCAGAGACATAGAGCACAAGACCTATGATGATGAGAGGTAGAGGGAGCTGGGCTTACGTAGTCGGGCGAAGAAAAGGCTTAGGGGTAAGGTGTGACTGGTGGCCAAATGAAAGCTGCAGGATCTGAGGTTGGATCCCACTTAGGACAGTTATGTCAGGCTAAGACTAATTGCCACATAATACTGTTAATATGTTTGTAACAAAAATTAGATCACACATAAAAGCAATCCTGTAAGCTTTTGTAAACCTATATTGTGGGTGAATACCTCCTTTCAGTTCTGCAGTGTATTTTCATATACTTCTTTATGGGGATTTTCATCAGCAGACCCACTCTCTAGTTTTGTCAAATTCTATTGAGGTTTTTTTTCTGGCCCACTGACTTTTCCTGCCTACAAAACGCTGGCTTTCGCTACTCTCTCATTACTCATTCATTAATAAATTTAGCAAATCAGATTGATTTTATTATGGTACATAGGAGTATTTTGCAGTCAACCTTATGTGACGTAGAAAAATGACCAAGTATTTCTATTCTTTGTTTTGTCTCTGAGCCAGCTTCTCATTGATTGGTATCCCTTGACCACATACTCTTCAAAAGCAGCTTTTTGCTAGGAGAATATCAATTTCGATTAAAATTATGATAGTCATTTTCTGATCACTGTTTTGTTAACTGACTCAAGGCATCACAGAAGAGTAGAAAAACATCACTTTCTGTAGAAAAGCCTTCTTCTGTAACCCCAGCCATGAGCTCCGTGGTTTTGAGATCTTTAGGTGATTAAAACTAGCATAACTGCACTATTTGGGGTGGAATAATGCTGACTTGTGTCCAGTGACAATCTCATTTTTTATTGGCAATGACCATAAATGGGTAGGAGTTATCTAAGAGGTGAGGCAGGGGCATCAGAAAGGACAAGTGGATCTGGTGCATAGTAAGATAGGATATATGCATTTTGTTCAGAAAGTTTTCTTCTGTGGACATAGATTTAACATGTTCTGTTTCTTATTGATGATCTGAGAACCGCATCTTCACATTGGGAAAATAAATTTTTTGGCTCACAGCTTCCCACAATCAATTAATTATTCAGTATTTGAGGACTCTGAGATTTCATAAGCAAAAGTGATAGGGTAGGAGTGAAGAGAAGTCACAACATGTGATGCCACAACTCATGTAAACTCAGGCATGAGAAGAATGATTTATTTGAAAAGAATGCAATATCCATGCTTTTATTTACGTTTTGCACATTTATTGGGGGTCTGTAGGACATAAATCACCTGTAACATTTATTTTCCATTAAAATACAGAAATTACAACAACATTTCCACTGAGTGTGTATGTTAGAAGCAAGTCACGAATTTTAATCATGGACTAGAAACTCAGTTGATATAAATTGCAACAGCTCCTCTGAAATCAGTGGAGTTACATGAATTTATCCCACCATAAGTTTTGGACCAGTATATTTTAAATAGATCCCAAAGTGGCCGCCAGTTTGACTGTCCTGAAATCTAAAGTAATCTAAACAGAAAGGTCCACTAGCTGACAAGGAACAAATAATGAATATTTTACACATCTCTTCCTGTTTCTTGAATTTGGTCTGATTGTTATTACCTGAGGTGACTGGCAGGTTTATATTCAGTACAGCAACACTTCCAGTAGATGTCCTTTTTTCTTTTCAAAGCAGCAGAGCAGTGCCTGTCACACCAGCATAGCAGGGGAGCAGTTACCACATCCTGGCCTTGGCTGCGAACTGGATTTTCAGAGTGCCGTACGTGCCAGCCTGGCGTGGGCTGGGGAGAGTGGCAATCGCCAGTATAGTCCCCCCTAACCTCAAAGCATAGTGGTTTTTTATTCACCATCAGCCTAAAGGTATCGTATTTGGTCTGTTTTGTTTGGTGACTGGCATTAACAAAGATAAATTTTATACAAAAAGCATTTTGCCCAGTTAAGTATTCATCACCAAGCTGGTTGCTGCCATGCAAATTTCAAAGTGTCACTTCATTCCTATGTGAGGATGAGGATCATTTCTATTTGGGGATGTTTCTCTGATGGCTGTCCAGCTTCTTTCATGTTTCTTGTGTCGCAGTGGACTATTAACATGGTGTAGTTTTGTAGACAGACAGAATCCACTTTCTTATGTAAGTATGTTATTCTGAGTCACCTTAACAAGAAGCAGAATGGTTGAACTGGAAAAGGGTTGTCAGCTCGAGAGCTCGGTGACAAAGGGTTTTGCTGCAGAGCAGTGAGAGAGCTTGAGACTGTCTAAAACGATAATCTTTTAATGTGCTAAATCTCTGTTCCCTAAACTCACAGTCTTTTTATATTATGGCAAGCTTGTCATAACTTGCAGATGTAGGCTGGTAAATAGTGCATCTTATATTTAGTAAATAGGAAAAAAAAACATTAAACCTTCCCTGTAGAATTTTTTCCACTACAATACTTAAACTTACTGGAAAAATCCAAGATGGCATGAACTGTCAAGTGCCAAGACACGGCTAATACAGTACACCTTTTTTCCAGGGATGAACATTCAAGGACATTCTAGGCTTTCTGCTTAAATTCTGAAAAAGATGCAGACAAAGTAAATATTAGGTTTGCGCTCATTTCTTTTCTTTGCACATCAGGTATCAAGGCTCTTGCCAGTTTTTATTTTGGCAAGCCTGATTACTAGGTTTGCCTGCCAAGGCTGTAGAGAAACATCCTTTGTTGGCAAGATGGACTAGATGACCTAACGCTCTAGTTGTTCCTTTCTACAGCTTCTTTACTTCTGCTAAAGATTGCAGCACCGTAGTTTCGACTTACTGAAACCCTGTCGTTGCTATTACTTCTTGACTACTGAAGTTAAAGATACTTGCCCACAACAAAATTAAGTATGTTCTGTTTGAAAGATATGAGCATTTATCAAAGCTCTATCACAGGGTTTTGGTGTCTGTGGGCCACATTTTCAAAGGTACCTAAATAACATAATAAACATCTAGTGAAACTTGTGAAGTGCCTGAGAAACTAAGTGATAGTCTGCTCCTTGAACACAATCTCTTGCTAATGAACGTTTCTCTACTGAGCGAAAGGACTTGGAGGGACAGATTTCCACCTATTTTAGTAGGTGAGAAAAATCTATTAATCTCTCTCTTCCCTCTGCAGGAGTGCTATAAATGCACCAAACCGTGAAGTTAAGTGGTTTTTATACTTTGTAATGACAAATTGTCCATGTTACAGTCGTTCTTTTAAAAGCAGGAACTATGTAAGGCACTTCTTCAGGAAATTGGCTTTCTCCTCATTAAGCTAATCTTTTGCCCCAGAACATAGAATATTCCACATGTTCACAATTGCTGAAACATACTCTCACCATAAAGTCATTAGTGAAGGCAGCTAAGTAAGAGATACCATTAGAATCATTACCTAGTGACAAGATATAAAATTATTCTGACATCTCATCTCTTAGGCTGAATTCTGTTCTCATTTGGTGTTTCGTTATCAAGATAAGAATTAAAATAATAAAGCCAGGGTTTAGCAAATTTGTTCCTGATCTTGAAGCCATACAGTCCTACTGCATGATGGTAACTGCTGCAGCCTTCACGAGTAAGGCAATAGCAGAAGAGTGGCAGTAAATAAAAATGCGAAAAAATTCCTATGGTTATTATTCTAAAAGACATGAAGTAGGTGAATGCAAAATTGCCCAAACTAGAAGTGGATAACCACCATTTACCTTGGCTGTCACTGGGCCACAGTATCATCTCCTAATCCACTCTCTCTGCAACAGCATCACCTGGGAATCAGATCAGGCCAGGACCTGTGCTGCTATTATCTTTTCCTTCTGAACACACCAAAATCTTCTTTTAGAAGTAGTTACAAATTAGATTTTTCTATGTACAAAAATGACAAAATCATAAATATCTGACTTTGTATCTGATCAGAAGGACTTAAAGTAGCTGGCAGAGTAGACAGAGCCCCTGTTTTATGACTTTGCTTTCTGGTTTTTTATTTATTTTGAGGATAAGGGAGACATATTTAACAGGTTATAGTCTGCATTATTTTTTAAGCAATGTGTGCGTGTGTTCGATGTGTTTATTTTCTTTTGCTTCAGCTTCAGTGATCAGCAAACACAAGTGCAAAGCTAAGTACAATTGTGTAGAGGCAGGTATATTGTAACGCTAGTAAATGGTTTGCCAAAGCCTCGTTACTGCGAGGAAGCGGTAATGCCAATTTTCAGCTAGAAGCTCTTTTTTAAATAGCATTTCATTCTAGCGGAAGGGAGCTTGATCTGCTGCAGGAGGGTAGCATCTGTGCGTAGCATTGTAGGGTGCATCTGCACCAGCATTTTAGTTTGGTTCAGGAGCATGCTTTTGAAATGTCTCTCCCAACTCTGCTGCCGTCCCATGCTTTGGGATGTGTTGCAGAGAGGTCTCGCAACACGCCAGCTCGTTTCTTGAAGGATGCGCTCTGAGAGGCAGGTGTGGCTCCTGTCACCTTAGCTGGTTGTCCAGTGCCACCCCCAGAGCCCCTACGTTCCTGCATACCACCCACCGGGCCAACAGCATGACCGTCCTGTAAAAGCATCGCTCTGGAGGGCTGCAGCACAGCCATCGCATTATTTCACACATTGAATTGAAAAAAAGCCAGGTCCTTCTTGTTGTCATCATCACAGTTATAATAACAGTAATAATTACGAAGATGATGTCACACAACAAGAAGGGCCATCATGCAGTGTGGGCATGACCTAAGTGGAAGGGAGCCCTGATCATTATGGACACAAGCCAGCCTGTGCCTCCAGGAGCTGGGAATCACTGGCCACATTTTATTTCACAGTATGCACATCTAGCCTATAATTTAGAAGAGGAAATACTTCCCCTGAAACCATAATGAAGTACAGGCTATCCATAAGGTTTTGCACCACAAAATGCCAGGGCTGTGCTGTTTTGGCCATTGGTGATAAAGGTGAATTTTGTTCAGGGTGACTGTGTGTTGATATTTGAAAATTAAAGCAAAGATGACAAAAGCAGCATCTGTGTGTCTTGGGGTCGGGTCTTGGAGAATATTTGCGTGGCTGGAGAATTATTTGTAGAGTTTGTGCGTTTGCAGTCCTGCAAGCACAGCATTTGATCAGAGATTGGGAACTAATCGCAAGCAAATATAAATTAGTGAATCTTAAACAGATAGACAAGAAAATAATGAGAGACTGAGTGTATTCAGGCATTAAAAGAAAAAAAGGGCAGAGAAAGATCAAAACCAACATAAAGAATGACAGTCAATGGAATAAGGACATATCAGCCAATATATAACCAGTTATATATTCATATTCATATTTCTAACTTTTGACTCATTTTTCTTCCTTGGTTTCCTATGTTTCTTTTATCTCTATTTTGATCCCAGAAATACTGTGGTAGCGTAGAAATCCACTTGTGTGCAAGAGCTTGCATGTCTGAAGCTAAGATTACAAGTACTTTGGGGCTAACACTATGTCTGTTTATTAGCCTAGACAGAACCAAGCTCAATGAATAAATAACAATAGTTTAGCCTCAGGAAATTGATTTGCAAATAATTATTCAATGGAGGAAAGTGCCGATATTTCAGTGCAACATTTGCATGAAATACTATTTGCAGAGTATTATTCAAACATATACTGAGGTACTGAATAAGGAAAACATCCATAATAAGTATTTGATAAAAATACTGCCTAGATTTGCAATGAATAATTCGGTCTGCATTAGTAACATGTGTGTGACTGTGCATATTATTCATATCTTTATAAATGCTATGGTAAATTGCTACAGGTTAATAGGTACTTATATCCTTTTGTGTGTAGAATGCTATTAGGTCCAATTTTTCAGAGGAGCTGAGGCACCCAGAAGTTTAAATATGACAATGAGTTGCAGATACTAAGTGTGTGTGTAAATCAGGCCATGGCAACGTTAGTCACAGGGAGGCTGTTTGGGACTGGCATGGAAGGAAACACAGCAGCCTGAACTAGGGGCATATTCTGTAGGGCTCTGTGGAATTACCTGTGTATTTGTTTCACCCTAAATATTCTTTTCTCCTGAATACAAAAGACATTTAGAATGGATACAATTAAGTGTTTAAAAGCTGATCAGAAACTGAACAGATTGCTGATGGAAATAACCAAAAGATGGATAAGACCCATTACTGGACACTGCGATAAAAGATGACAAAACCTTGTGAAAAACAAGACACAATCATCTAGAAAGCTCACTGCAAAAAGATCTCCCTACCATGTTTCTACTTCTGTTTCATTATAATTGACATTTAGGCAGGCAGTGGGAGTCAAGCAATGTAAATAGCTGTGAATCTGGCATCCTGTTGTTAAGGTCTGGACAGGCATTGAAAAAACCCATGCTCCAAGCCACAGCGATGTATATAAGGCATAGATAAGAGAAGAGAGAAGAATAGAATGTGAAACAGTAATAACATTTTCTTTAGATTTAGCTTTTTGCACTGATCCAAAAAGCTCGTCATTCTAAAGCAAACTGGAGTTCTTTGATTCCATAAAATGTGTGCTTTCTGAGAGGATTTAAAGTTAAGCTGGTTCAATTATTCACCCTTTGACTTCAAAGAGCTCTCTAGACTGTATCAACTCATATGTCTGGTTAAAAGTTCACATATGTTCTAAAGCAGTTTTGATAACACAGCAGTAATATTGCCATAACCAACAGGTATTAATAACAGGTCATTAAGAAAGCATTGTATCTATTTATATCGCTCTCTCTGTTTATCTCTATACACATCCTAACGGATCATTATTTCTGTACATCGAACTAGCCAGTGACCCTGGAACAGGGATGTACGCATGACTAGATTGTGCTAATGAAACATGAGTTATTTTATCAGGAAGCCATGCTTTGAAGTCTGCTGAAGAAAAGCAGGGGATTATAGCGCAGGCCACCAAGAGCACAAGAACATGACGACAGCAGGGCCTTGAAGGTACAGGTACAGGACATTAGCAGAAGCCTTAAGCACAAATCACAAGTAGTAAATTACTGATCTCAAGAGAAATGCGATCTTGAGAGCTGGGTAGAACCAGTTTTAGGGCCTAACTGGGACATGCGTTGAGTTGTGTAACAGCCTATTGCAGCTGGCTGGCAGCACAGGTGGAGACATCTTTAGATGGTACACAAGATTGCAACAAAACCAACTAGTTGCACAGGAATCTTATTTCAGAATTGGGTATGCGAATTGATCGCTCTGATATCCTGTATTGATACATATGTAAAATTATTTCATCATCATATTTGCTCTAGTGTTGTATTGCTTGTGTTTGGTTTGAGGCTTTGGTTGTAATTTGGGTGCAACATGCAGAAAGCTATACATTCTGGTTTTCTTGGAAAAGAAACATCAACACTAACTGCTATGTTTCTTAAAACACCTTTGTTTTATACAAAGCTTGCAGACCTTCATCGTCCCAGATGATGCCATTCCATATGTCCAATTCTAGCATAATCTGGCATTGTAAATCTCTGGAAAAGACTTCAAGAAGCAGATATGTTTAGACATAAAATATGGGCTTAGAGCCTATACTGTCTTTGCAGGAACAAGATTATGATCTTGTGACTGATCTTTAAGCTAAAGAAAACTGATGTGCCTTTTCTGCCTGCTTTTATTTTGTGCGCATGTAGGCTGGTAGAGCAAATAAATAAATAATGTTTACAGAAAGCTGTACTAAAATCATGTAGGTTTTGTAACATGGTCACACCTGAACAGCTTGATGATGTCAAGTATGTAAATGAAAGATGTTCCTGGTGCATAAAAAGATGCTGCGTGCTCTAAGTGACAAAGCTGAAATACTGACTTACAAATTAGCCATGCCATCCGGTGAGCTTGTTAAACAGCATCCCTCCAGAAGACAGTGGTAAATGTGAATGATCCACTTAGTGGATATTCTGCAAGAATAGATTTTGAGCCCACATTTTTTATCCGCAGACAGTTCTGAAAAACAGTATCCGTGAAATGATTCCTTAGTGCAGACATTTGGTACAGGGCTGGTGTTACAGCTCCAGGACCCCCTTTT
The DNA here is from genome assembly GCF_018139145.2 of Gymnogyps californianus. NCBI lineage: Eukaryota > Metazoa > Chordata > Aves > Accipitriformes > Cathartidae > Gymnogyps > Gymnogyps californianus. The sequence continues at coordinate 29,907,727 of NC_059477.1, forward strand.
TCTGATAGGAAGAATAAAGGACTTGACTAGCAAATAATGTGAGCAGGATTCTGATCTACCATACGTTGACAGTGCACATCAGCTGGGGGTCACAGGCAGCCACCCTCCCTGGGGATCACACAGGACTCTGAAGGTTAAGGCAAATCACTTTCCTCCTCCTTCTCCACCTCTGGGACAGAAGTTTCAACCTGCAGAAACAGTGTAGCTTCATTCTTCAGCTCATATTCACACCTCATTGCTAGAGGCATTACTCTTTCGTTTTGAAACCTTCTTATTGCTTTTCCAGATTTGACCTGCTTTCCCTTTTCTTTTCCCTTTTCTTCTCCCTTTTCAGTTTTTGAGAGCTAGTGTTCCAGTGCTGTTCTAAATGAGAGTTGCCCTTAAACACTGAGAGATGCCTTCTCAGGTGGTTTTTTTCCTGTGTTATACCTGATGTTGTCTACACAAGCACTCTGCACTTTTAGGAAGTCGTTGATCTCCGCTGTATCAAATCTTAGCGTCTCCCTTAAGGACCAAGAGTTTGAAACAGGCAGAATCCTCTCCGCTTTCCTGTTTTCTTGCTATCCTTGGTATGTGGCCTCCGGCTGATGTGTTCTGGCTCCCCATGCTGCCGCCCTTCCCTCAGCACACTTCATTCTGGAAAGCTTTGCTTGTAAGTGCCTGGCTTCCTCTGAGGAGCAGGAGTGCTTTGCCTTTCCCCTCACTCTAGGAGAAAATGAGGTGCTATTGGCAACTCTCAGGAATAAATAGCTGCAGCCTCCATGCTGAGATAGAAGGACAGAGCGCCTTCAGACCAAGGTCTGGGGTAGCTCATGCTGTGCATCTGAGCAGGTTTAACCCTCCGACGTGGGGTTACATAGGCCAAGTCATGGTTCTGCGTGTGGTTTTACTATGCTTCAGTAAGTGATGGTTTAAGTTAGTCACTTCAGATGTAACAGCTGTAGGTTGCATGATGTAAAAGCACAAATGCATCTATTTTGGTGAATGTCTGCGTGGTTGTATTTTAAATATATATTTTCCATTTATATATTCTCTTGAGAGGGTATTCATGCAAGAATTACCTGGATCGGTTTGTAATGAAAAGACCTAACTCAATGCCATTTTTCAGCTTCAGAAAATATGTTTAAACTTTATTCTAGCAGGATCAAATTCTTTATTTCACTGAAGCAAACCCAAGTTGTTCAGGCTTTTAAAAACAAAACAAAAAAACCCCAGCCTGGCAGTTTTAGCAAAAATTTAACAGCATTAAATGATGTATTAGCCAAGACTTCATTACTTTTACCAGATATAGCCTGGTGCATTATAAGGATTATCAAAACTGACCTTCAGTTGTCAAATTAAGTTAATAGATCTGAGGCCCATTTGGCCAAACCTCTACACTTAGTTTGGCAGGGCAGACCCCTGGGCTTCTCTGAGACGCGCAGCCCCTTGGCAGTACTGCCGGCGTGTTGGAGCTGATAGCCCAGAGCTGGGCTGGCGCCTCCTGCTCCTGATGAGGGATGTGAAGTTGGAAATCACAAGTGATGGGCTCTGGGCGTCTCTCTGCATGGAGCTTGTTCCAGGATCAGTGGATTTTGGGCCAGAGGAAGCCACAGGAACCAGTCAACCTGGCTGTCCGTCTAGAGAATTTCACCCACTGTAGCTGGTAAATTTGCCGTGTACAGCTCAGATTACTGCGTATGTACTGCATTTAATTGAGCACTGTATTAAAAAAAAAAAAAAAGATTTCCCTTTTTGTTTGAGGCTCAGCTTTTGGAAATCACTAATATACAATGACAAAAAGCTGCATGAAAAACATCATGGGCCTTGGGTCAGAAGCCAAGAAGTGTAATTACTGATGCGCACAACAAGCTATTGCACGTGTGGTGAAAGTGTGATCCTGGCATTGATTTTTCCATTACTGTATCAAACTCCATGTGTGAAGCATTAACAGCGCTTCGGCGGGTGTATATGAAAATCTGTCATTTCCTACAGCTGCCTCAGTGCCTGCCCTCCAACAGCCCCAAAACCTGCCCTGTGCCCCCCGCCAGGTATTTCAGCGGCATGAGAAATGAACACTCTTGACACCCGAGAACTAGAGAGAGGGGAGACGGCAGTGCATCCTACCTGCAAGATTGCACCTGCCTCAGCACCCTGAATGATGGAGGGAAGGGAGTCGGGCTTTTGCAAAGTGAGCAGAAATTAAAGGAGTAATTTATCCCCCAAGAACAGGAGCTGCCAGTGCATGTGTGCCAACATGGCCCCGCGCTGCGGTGAGAGCCAGCACCTGGGGAATGGACCTCCTTCGCTCAGGGTTGGGTGAAGCACTCTGTCTTGTCCTCTTACTAAGCCACTGATCCAAGGCAGACATGAAAAAGAGCCTTTCTGATTTGAAACTTCCCACACTTCCCAATTCTTCTGTAAGGATATATTCCAAATCCCCAATATACAACTGCTGTGTTACCCACCTGGTCCACCTGCTGGCAAATTTGGTTTTCAGATGCAATTGGTAAAATGGTTGCTCCATGTGGCGTAGCCATCCTGTGCAAAGCCTTACTCCCCTCTCTGCCCCACCTTCAGAGAGTCTTTACTTTCCCTAAAATGTGGGTGAGGTGCCTTACTAGGATGCTCAGGGCCACAAGAAAAGACAGCAAAAGGAGTCAGAAATGGCACACTGGAACCTCCACCTTTCAAAAGGTGGAAATTTTGGGAGGGAACAAAGTATAACAAGAGCTGGGGAGGTGGTGTCAGGTGCTGTGGTTGGAGGGGTAGTAAGAGGAGGTGGGGGGGTGCATCAGGATCCATGCAGTGTTTGGATGAATCCAGAAATAATTGTCTTGTGCCAGCCCTACATCTGCTCAGTCTGGAAAAACTGATCGGAGTTCAAGAGGTTACAGGCAAGAAGGCAAGAAGATAGTAAGCAAAAGATAGAGTGGAATTGGGAGAGAAGGGGGGAGGATCGGGGGAGTGAGGGGATAATGAGGTAAGTTGTTGCAAAAGCAGTGCAGTGTTTCTCTAATGTGCTATATAGAAAAGTGAAAACCTGCTGAGATTTTATATCATAGGGTCAGGCTTTATGTGAGCATACATTTTCCCTGTTCTTGTTACCTGAAAGTGATACCGCTTATCCAGACCTTCCCGGGATTAGTTTTACTATAAAATGACAGTCAAACATTCGGCAATTGTGATTTGAAGGTAAGTAAAATTTCTTCAGGATCAGCAGTGCATCATTCTGCGTGATTTGGGGCAGCGTGATTCATCACATGCAAGAATGTCCTGCGAGAATATTAACTAATTTCATAGGAATATAAAATGTGCTAAAGGAATTGGCGCCCGAAAAATTATGTCCTTGCTTTCAGTAACTCCAATTGCTATTGCTTTTTAAGCAAATTTTCTAATATTGCAAACTGCAACACTTTCTGCTTTTGTTGCTGTTTCTTGTATGGTTAACTGGAGCAAAAAGGTCCCCGTAATGTTTGGGGTTTCTCCTTACAAATAGCGAGAACAAGCTCCAGCCCAGGGACCTGGGAAAACTAAATGCCTCCTCCCTGGTTTTCCTTAGCAAGCAAAATTTCTCCACCCACAAATGCTCCGACACTGTTCAAACAAAGAAGCCGGCAGTAGAGGAAAGGGAACATGGGAATATTTTTGCTTTGTTTCCTAGTACATGCAGATAAAGAGTAATATTTATCTGCACCCTCAAGCTCATTTTAACTTTTACAGTACTCCATCAAACTCTTATTCCTCCTACCTCCCCCCTTGGCAATAACATGCCACAAAATTAATTCTGTAAGTCACCCTGTCAACTGAACCCCACTCCTTCTCTGGTCAGGGAGCACCGCGTGCCTCTGTCAGTCTGGCTCCACGGGAGTCACCTGTCTGGTCCTGCTCAGAGTTACTCGCAGCTTTATGGAGGCACTCGGCAGGCAGGGCCGTGGGAGAGGCTGCCCGGCTCTGCGCTGTTTGCCATCTCGCAATAATGGTCTCTCTCTGGGCTTGCCATGGGAGAGACTTCTGGCTCTCACTTGCCATGAATCACGTCTCACAGGGGAGACCTGGGAGCAGTTCTTGTACTTGCAAACGGTGCTGCTCCACCAGCATCCAGAAGACTGAAGTCCTCTGCCTAACCACCGAAGACGTCTATTTCGAAAAGCAGACACACAAACCATCTGCTGCCCTGCCACATTCACCCTTCCCCATGGTCTGTGCCCCCAGTACACCTCCAGCGTTGCCGGGAGGTATTCTCGTCTTTATGGTTACTTCTCAGCCTGACCTCTCTGTTGGAAGGCTGCCAGCAAAATTAGAAATTAATTTCAGGTCTAGCGGTGGTTTTATGTGATGCGGCTGCTTGTCCGCTGGGAACGCGATTTGATCCCCAGATACAGTCGCTGGGCACTGAACAGACTGTGCAGAATAACAGCTTTCAATCAATACTGACCTGAGCTAGAGATGAATCCATCTGCGAGAGACAAGAAGCTCTGCAGAGCTCCCGTTTACAATTCCCTTCGGCATGCTGAATCCCTACCACCGGCAGATCCCTTCTTTCCCAGGATTGTTATGAAGCAAACTCCATTTCATTTAGGTCATGACCTTTTGTTTGATTTTTCAGAGAATTATGACCTACTTTGTGGCAGGGCTTTGTGCTTGTTTTTAGCTCTTCGGATGGAGAAACTAGTAAGTTCAGTACCAGAGGACAAGCATTTATTTTTAATACTAGCTTCTCAGTGTAACCAACCATAAAATATTTAGGGTTCTTCCTTGTAAATCTAACAGCTACTAGTTCTGAATCTGCTGCTTTTTCTCCTGACCTTGATGAAGTCTCCTATACCTCACTGCAAAGTATTACATGAAATTCTGCCAAAATGAAATCTCTGGCCTGAAACACAGTAAAGAGTCCATAGCTTAGAATAATGCTGCATCTTGCCACTGGCTAAACTGATCTAAGCGTTACCATATCTACTAGAAAAAAGGAGAAACAAAAGGAGATTCCCCCCTCTCTTAATCCACCTTTATACTAATCTGGAGATGAGCTTGTGAATGGTCAATAAGGAGGCCAGGGCTCAATGACAGTTTGCTGATCTGATCGATCAGATTTGATCCAGACCTTACTTCGCTAAAACAGTCTCCGACCTTCGCTTCGCTTTGTCCAAGTAGAGACTCCAAGACAGGCTGTAACGCATTTATCCAATAAACTTGTCACACAAGAAAGGCTGTGCAGAAGTGCTTGGTCAGGCCTGCCTTCGCTGAAAGGTAAGAGGATCTCAGGTTGTTTACTAGAATGTATTGCACAATTCACAACGCAAGTTAAAAACCAGGCTGGCAGGCTCTGTGGGAGCCATACTGGATAGCACTTCCCCGGCTGCCTGGGTCAAAGGCTTGCATAACATCAGGAAAAATAATGTTTACCTGTGATATTACTTGAAGTGTCAGCTTCATTAAAAATACCATCTACTGTAATTTTTTTCCAGCTAAGTACGTGATTTTGGATTTCTAAGATACAATGAGAAAAAAAGGACTAGCTCATTGTATTGACATACATTGTTCAGTTAATTTTAGATTTTGTGGCACTCCCTTGGTAAACCATTTCACACATTTAGGTAATTACCTGATACAACTGCACGTGAGTAATAACGCCGGGACACACAGACTTGCTTTATCCCTCTTCCATGCAGCGCCAAGTAAGAAGTTCTGATGAAGTCAGTGCAGTTACTGCAATGTGAGATGCATTAGTCTCATCTTCATACCACACAGATACATAAACAGAGCGATGCTGTCACTGTGTTGTTTTAAACACTCTATTCTGCGCTGAGTCTTCAAATTTATGTTATTTGACTCAATAAATGTTTGATGGTCTCAGTGTAGCATCTAGTGGAGAAAGGGTAAATAACAGAAAAAACGCAAAGCAGAAACGTGCCATTAACCCTTGTGCATGGCAGGGATGAAAACGTGAACTGTTGTGGAGTGGGAATACTCACTTCCCCAGATCATTCAGCAAAACACTTCAAGGGTTACTCCAAAGCGGCTGCAGTTAACTGGGTACAATGCGGGGCTTGTAATCCTGGCAGAGCAGGATGGTATCACTGGCTTGAATTCAGCTCAGGAAGGTCTCTATGTCTGAGATGTGCAATTGCTATGAAGGCAAATTCTCCTTTAGAAACTTCCCTACTTAGTTTAAATTTGCTCTCGCTCCGGCAGTAGTGCTTCTGTCCCGGCAGTAGTGCTTCTGTCCTGGCTTACAGTCAGTTTTGTGTTTCTTCCATTCATGCTAATACCGTCTCCGGTCTAACTACAGAGCCAGAGCTACTGTTCCCCAAATTCTGTCCTGACTTAGCCCCTGCACAACCCAAATGATGTCGGTGTTACTGCAGCGGCTGGTTGCACTGGAAACACCGCAGCCAGATCTGGCTCAGGACTAGTCCTGGACTCGCGGCGCAGCCAGACCTTGCGGGGCTCGGGGAAGTTGTGAATGCGCAAGCAAAGCAGGAATTGTTCCTGCTGCCTTTCTGCAGATTTCATCTGGGATTCAAGGGCTTAGCTTTCAAGACATATCAAATCTCAGCAGGTCCTGAAAAATGGGGTCCTCTGTGTAATTATTTAACAACAGCAAAAAAAGCTTAGAGTTACATTTTTAACATCTTTTTTTTCCCTGAATGTCATTACTATATCCTGTTTATAGACAAATTAGAGTAGAATATCCATGGCAAAAGAGAAGAAAGCTTCATTTTCAATAACCATGAACTTAACAGAGTAAAGAATAGAAGGCTTGTTTTATAATTATTTTCTTCAAATCTTATTGGGACTTTTTCATGTGCATAATGTCTTTAGTATTTTATGGGGAGGTGAACAAAGAAGCACAAATGCATACACCAGAATCTGCCTCTAGGCACAGTTCATAGTGGAGAGTCCTCCAGAAGCACCACTGTTAGAGGAAGGAGACAGCTATGAAATTAATGATGGGGCTGCAGAGCCAGTTCCTCATGATATGGCACGGAAATGCGCTGCCTTGGGCAGGAATACAAAGTAGAAGGTAAGTATGCCCCTCATTAAGAGTACCTCTAGAGAACACTGTGATTAATCCAAAATTATCTGAGATACAATTTCTTTGCAATTCATGAGGACTCTGTATGTTGCCACATACACACAATTACAGAAGCATCTGCATTAGCCTGGTGGCACTAACCAATATGTAGCAGGAGACTCAAGGGTTACCCATTCTCTATTTGTCCTTGCTAAATCTTCCAAGCAAGATAGAAACGTGTTCAGATCTGTTTACTCCTTCATCCCCATTAGCCAACCGGAAGGTGTAAAGTGGGGGGATTCTCATTTTCCTATCTTGGTGCAAAGAGTATAGCTGATAGTGCTGCCTGCCAGCAATGAGGCTGCCGAGGTCGTGCCTTTCGGCTCTACCCTCATCTCAGTCCAACCCCTCATTACTTGATGTTTTCCTTTCCTCTGGACTGCTGGGGGTCCCATTCGGTGATCCCAGAACAAAAGCCCACTGGAATAAGAACTACCCTGTTTTCTGAGAACTTAAGAAAGGGCAGCAGACATCACCGAAAAACTATCATCTCACGGCAGTCCAGTAAGTGACAGAGCCTGGAGCTGGAGAGAGCGAGCTCCAGATTTTTACCTTTTTAAGTGGAGAGGAATTACTTTATGCACACTTTCTGCTGTCCTAAAGGTGACTTGCGAGTATCAGTAGCAACACTACTGGTAAAGCCAGGCATTCAAAAAAGAGTTTGTTTTCAAGATTGTGAAATACAAAATATAGTTGCATTTTAATTTGCATTCTGGGCTTTTTTCTGGCTTTTTCAACTTTCATATTTCCAAGTCCCCACAACTATTATGACTAGAAACATCATCATTATCATTCTTATCATCAGTACTACGGCTGCTTATAACAGTAGTACATGAAAGCTAAGATTCTTAGATAATAAGCAAATTTCATGAGCTGTGGGCAACATTACAGACCTGCTATAGATCAGATAAAAGCCACATTAAATCTGCAACTAATTGGTAGCCTTGGTGGTAGTGTCACCAGAGAGATGAAGCACTGAGCCATCCTGTCCTCAGTGTGTGGTCCCTTTGCGGTTGAGTAAGATAGGTGCAGGTAGAATAGCGGTGTAAATAGCGGTGTAAATGCAATACAATGCTTTATTATTTTCAATGCAGGCTACGGTCCATAGGGCTGACAACTCACCCTTTATTGGCTTCTCTGTTCTTCTATGTCCCTGCTAACCCAGAAGCCAATATTGTGTCTGTGACAGCGTCTTTTCAGGGCTCTATTCATGTAACAGCAGTCAAATAGTTTGAAAACTTCCATCAGCTCTCTGGTCCTGTTGTCTTCCCTGGTTGTTTCGGAAGATGTCATCTGGTACACTCCATCCATGCTATTTTTAGGGTACATATATCTTTAAATAAAAATGAACACATACAAGCTTTTGGCAGTCTTGATCTGAAAATAATTTTTTTCACCCTATTAGAAAATGCAGTGAGCTCAATTTTGTATAAATGTTGATGCTTTTTATTATAATTAATCTGACTAATTTCTATACGATCAGCACAAGCCTTCTAATAATTTTTGCTATTTATCACATGAACTTTGGAACTACTTCATGAAGCCAAAAAGTGAACGTTCTACGAGTCAAGAATTCAGAATGAGTTGTACAGTTCCTGGAAGAACTTAACCGGTCAAAAATCTCTCTTGACAATTTTAATTACTTTGCAGGGAGGCCAGAATGTGGGTGTACCAGGAAGTAGTTTGCACATATGTTTTGTTTAGCTGAGCTGCTACTGGGCTGTCTTTTGTCTTTTTCTTAGGAATGGTCAAATTTGGCAGTTTTCTGTACTGCACACTCAAGCAGATGGTTAATGCAAGGTAAAAGCAAACCACAACAGTCAATAAACACTCTTTTATTTTTCTCTTTAGAGATACTTGTAAAGAACGCTTACTTTTGAAACATGTCATGTTATACTGCAACGAAGAAAGATATTTTTAGGACTGGAGTTGCATTTCTGGCTATGGCTTACCAGCGGGGGGAAAGCCTTTCACTGGTGCTTGCTGTTGGCAGACAATGTCGACCTCAAAACCTCAACTGTGAAACTGCGGAGCGGTGAGAGGTGATATACGGTCTCCTCAGCTGAGTGAGTAGTTCTGTGCAAACTTTTGTAAAGAAGCCTGTGAAAGGCCAAAGTAACCAAACACTACAGTATTTTTTTAAATCCCCAGCAACAAAACAAGAAGGGATGACAGAGCAGCCATTTTCTCCTCCTTTCTTTTACATGTATTTGTGTTTTTCAAAAGGTTTCCTGATGTTTTACTTGAAACGGACCTGAAATATGAAAACTGCCCATCTGAAAGCCTGAGCTCATTCCAGTCCTTGCCTTGCAGATCCAGGAAACAAAACCAACAAAAGCAACTTCTTTACAGAGGTGGAATGTGTACTGCTTATCTACACAGGCTGTGCCACCTTAGAGAATAAAATGCCATGGCCTTCGCTCAGAAGTGGAAATCTTAGCAACAGAAATGTAAACAGCATCGAGTACAAAAGGCAGCAACCTGTGCACATACAGCATCCTTATTAGAATCACTGCTGTCTGACTTTTAGCTTTGAAAGAAAACTGGCTGTCTTCCTGAAAGTTACCTACAATTCAGCCTGGTACAGGTCAATGTAAAGTTAGGAAAAAAAAAATTAAAGCCTGTAGAGCTGGAATCTGCATGCCTGAACTGCTCACTTCAAAATATTAATTGGAAATTTTTTTTGTCACTCTAGAAATAAATCAATAGCAGAACTGAACTTCCTTACAAGTTGAGCCCACTGGTACTCTCTTGCTTTTTGCATGTTTATTTCTCTCCTTTCAAATACTCCAGAAATTTTCTGACAAGTTGCGAAGTCAGGAGGCTTTGGTGGCTGTTCTTAGTGCTGGGTTGCTTAATGATGGACCTAGAAAAGGCAAAAACTATTTTAGAACATGCAACATAGCTCAAACCAAAGTTATAGGCTTGCTGCAGAAATTACTGGGTGAGGTTCTTTGGGCTAAGTCAAAGTGGAGGTCTAACTAAATGGTCATTTTTGGCTTTATATCTATGCAACTGGTTTGCCTAAAATAATATCACTATGGTTCTCATATCAAAACGTTGATCAAATCCCTTTTAAGGTTCTAAAAATGTTCATTAAATGTTTCATTCATTAAAATGTTTTATGAGGAGTTCTCATCTTCAGTACCCACAGGATATGATAGGAAGCAAAAAGTCTGAGACAGACGTCTTTCTGCTGCAGCTGTAATATAAGAAAGACTGAATTGAGTCGCACCAAAGGTTCAGAAAACCTGACACCCTGCAGTTGCCTATAGTAGAAATATAAGGACAGAGCAGTTACAGCTTCATTTCTCCTCCTATTTACCATCTCAATTTCTGGCAATCTAAGGACAGAATTGGAGGCTCTGTCCATCTCTGCAAAGCAGCCTGTTCTTCCATTAATTTGTCTAGTTACTTCTTGCAGCCCTTAGTATTTTTGGCATCTAAAATACCTCAGGACAATGAATTACCCAAATTAAGCAGATGTTGTTTAAATAATACTTCCTTTTGTTTTACACTTCCATCTGAAAAAATATTATTAGATTCATCCTAGTTCTCATAAGAAATGAGTAATTGTTCCCTGTTCACCTTTCCCACGTCAGTTGTGATTTTTGATACCTGTATTATGTCTCCCATTTGTCATCTATTTTCCAGGTAGTCCCAGAGTACTTGATCTGTCTTACCTAGAAGGCACTCCATCATTCTGATCAATCCGATCTCTCTTTTCTCTGTTTTTTCATATGCTATTCTGATGCTTAAGATGCTACTGCATGTCGAGGTGCTATAAACAGAATTTTGTGTTGTATTAAAGGAAAGAACATGCTTCCTGAGGATTTATACAGTAGCATTATGCTTTATGTTTGCTTTTTCATTCTCTTCTTTCCTTATCAGTCCTAACTGTCTCTCTGAGCACTGAGATAACAATTTCAGAACACTATCCATAGTGACTCAAAAATATCTTTGCTGACTGATATGGACTAATTTAGAGCCTACTATGTTGCACAGGTAGAGAGGTTTTTTGTTTTCCTCTCATGGACATCTGTGATCATTGCATTTTAGCTGCTATTTTACCACCTACTCAGTCCTTATCGTGAATTTTTTTGCTATTTTGTGCCAGTAGTCTTGGTTTTGGTTTTCCTGAATAATTGTGAATCACTGGAAAACACTGGCATCTCACTGTTCAATCCTGTTTCACTTACCACGTGTGAACATGTTTTAAAACATAAGTCCCTTTGGAATCTCACTGGTTACTCCCAGCCCTGTGGAATCTCACTGGTTACTCCCCTCTTTGTGATCATTTACCTATCCATCTTCCTTTCAAAGCAGTTACTAATCCCAAAAGGAGCTCCCCTCTTGTGCTTTGTAAAAATGTTTGGGGAAATCTGCGTAGACGATTGCTTAATCTAGGCTGCATGTTAAATGTTCTTCATGTCATGTCTACAGTCCCCGTATTGTTCAGATGGGGAAGATGATACCCAGAACATGCTCTGTCTCCCCCTGTCCCATACATTTGGATTTCCTTTCTGTGGAAATTAGACTGAGAGAAAAGGCAAGCTGGGACGAGAAGGAGAGGAGGCAGGAGATAGCAGAAGATGGTACGTACTTGGTCTTCTTCCAACAGGGAGGTGGATTATGGCTGAGAAGGACTCCAATGTCCCAATGTTTATACAAAGTCTATATAAGCCAGCTCCTCTTTATCGATACTTGCTGACATTGCTGACACTTTTAAAGCACTACCAGATTTGCAGTTTCCATCTCTTCCCATTATATGGTGATGAGCCATGTGTTAGACTGACTCGTCTGTCGTTTCTAGGTTTTCCCTGAAGTCTTTTCTAAAAATTGGAATGTCATATGCCACTTTCCATTCCTCCAGAACGGAGTTCACTCCAAACCATAAATTACAAAGCACAGTTAATAGTTTGGCGATTTCAGATCCAAGTTCCTTTAGAACCCCGGGGCGAGAAACACATTGTTCTGGCAGGCAGGTACCGTACAATTTACTGATTGGCTCCAAAACCACACATGCTAAGTTTTCTGAATTTTTTTTTCTGACTGTGCCCCTAAAAAAGGTTTTGTTGTGGCAATCGCCTCAAAATCTGCCATAAAGAACAGTGGTAGAAAGAGAGTACTTAGCTTTTCTCCTGTGGTTTCCTTGAATACTTCTGTTGTACCTCTGTTGCCTGCTAGTTCCTCATGTTCTCTGGCAGATCTGTTCTTGATGTATTTGGAAAAGTTTTTATGCTTCAAAATATTTTTTTGGCCTGCTTTATTATGGTTTTATATTTAACTTGCCAGAGTTTATACTATTCCTCTTTTGGACAGAAGCAGAAAATAAGTTTTCCACAAGTAAATGCACAGATGGCATTCACAAAAGGCTCAGGTATTTGCAGTGGGTATCTAAAAATGCAACCTTGTGGTACTCTGATGTGTGTTAAAGGCAAAGCAGTGGTTTGTCAAAGGCTGGCTGGAGAAAAAAGGACTTGGCAAAATGTGGTCCAGCGACTGTAGGTCCTAATGTTTCCATCAGCTTTCATTCTCAGTATATTCCTAGAGAGTTATCTTTTAAATGTATTTTTAAGAGAAATACAGGCAGCCTCCAAACTGGATAATAGCTGCAGCAAGCTTATTAACACAAATTATTATTTCACAGTATTCTAACAACTAGCATTGTGGAGCCCTATTGCACCAGGTATTGCACAGACTTAAAGAGAAAGTTAGTCCCTGCCCCAAACAGCGGAATGATTCTGTCCCCGTAGCTTACCTAGGACACTGCTGAACAAGCACGCTCAGTATTTATGTCAATTCTACGTTTTAACAGCGATCCCAAAGCCGTGTTCGAGTACAAACTTGCCTGCCATTCACACTGATCGGTGGCACGCTCCACGCGGGATGTGGCCAATCTCACTTTAAGGTTGTGCCTGTGCCCCTGAAGTTTCCGTGAGCAAGGCGTGTCCGTCTAAGTGTTTTGCTAAATCAGGACCCCACTTCATAGAAATTGTATCTTCTATTAAACATGCATTATGCTTGATCTTAGTGTTAAGTGCCTCGTCTCCTGCTCCTTTCCCAGCTAAACTCCACCTGCAGTGAGAGTCATTCATCTTGAATTGCTTTAATGCAGTGTGTATGTCATCTTGGCAACAAAGCAGTTTGCATGGTATTTCAGTGAGAGGTTTAAAATCCCATTCACATTTTTAATATACATTTCTCTCACATAAATTATCACAGCTTGGTTGGCAGGTCTTGCATGAGTAATAAGGTTGTTGGCACAAACACATACCACAAATCTATTAAGTAAAGGAGAAGCTTTTGTTTGTTCCTACATTTATACGAGAGCTGTGAGGTTTAACTTGTACCAAATGGCTTAAGGTACTGGCGTTTTACTAGCAGGACATTACTAGTCATGAGGTAACACATCCTCCCCAAAATGCATCAGCGGCAGTACAGATAAATCCCTATGCACCGGTTTGAAAATTAAGCTCTTGCCGTGTGAAGTATCTATGCAAAAGGCAGCTTTCATTGCTTATATACGCAGGCAGACTGTAGACGAAAACTTGCTCTTATATAAAAGAGCCACGCTACTGAAAGACAAGTGAGCTAAAGGCACTTTTTACATGTGAAAGGAATGTGTACTCTTTCGAGTAAATAATGACAGAGTCACGTTTCAGTTTGCTTTCTCTCATTCATCATTTTGGGAAGCGATCGCTCCGGGTATGTAACATAACTCAGAAATCAGAATTCTGCAAAGTAAGTTCTCTGCTGAACTCCAAGTTATAAGGTCTGAGCAATGTCCGTACACAAATATCCTGCAGTGCGATTTTGCTCCATTGATGTTTTAAGAGCATGAGCTGGAGAACTTTGTCTCAATATCTATTTTTAAAACATTTAGTGCTCTTGCAACGTAGGCCTGACCTGAAGTACTTTGCACATGGTGGGAATCTTCCACTGCCTTTATTTAGGTCTTTGAATCAAGCCTTCTGTAAACAACGAATGACAGGAATAATAATGTATTGTGAGGAAATAACTTTGGAGCGCCCAGCCTTTAATATCTGTACATGTCACCAATTTTGTGTTAGATTAGCAAAACATATCCTTTCATAACAGCTTAAGGTTACATTTGCCAAACAAATGTTGTGTAGTTCTATAGTCACATTGAGTGGTTCGGATTGCTTCTCTATTACACACTCTGTATGAAGTAATGTATTAATTATTGTTATTCTCAAATTGAACATAACTGTATGTTTGACATAAACCAGGCACAAGTAAAGAAAACTATATGAAAATGTGAGAGGCAGACTTCAAAGCTTATGTGCAAATGGATTAAAACATATCTATGCAATTTGTGAATAAATTTGCCATGATCTGAAAGAGAATTATCAGGAAACCAAGACAACTCTGCAGCTAAGGATCCCTTTAATGCACAGAACGTATCTTATCCACTGCTCGAGAGGCTGGCAGTAGTTCAGAAATGCAGAATGCAGTTATTGGATGTCTCCAGATGCACCAAAATCAAGTTTGTCAATATAACTATGGAAATGTTCGAGACGAGCTGGAGCAACGTGGACACAATAAGGAATGGCATTACTGATGCTGTGTGTGTTATTTTGGGGCTTTATGAAATCATCAGCCTAGGAATTGTTCAATCCAGGGGAAACGTTCACATTTCAATCTTTGTCATCTTATTTATAGACTTTCATTAACGAAGTTTAAATAACAGCAATTTATGAGTGTTTTCCAGTCATAATCATTAAAAAGTCTATTATTTAAAAGTGCTCCAGAGATTGTGCATTATCTAAAATTCCTGCTCGACTGCCTTCCCCGAATTCAGTCTTCCAACCCCTGATTGAACTTAGTCCTGAAAGAAGATGAGACAACTGGAGAATCCTGTGTGTCCTAATACTCACTCAGGAAAAGGGAGATGAGGCTAAAAGAGCTTGGATTATTTAGCCTAGCAAAATGAAGGGGGTATGACTGCTTTCTTAGAAATAATTGGGGGTAAACACCGCTAAGAGGGAAGGGCTATTTAAGCAAAAGAACAAAACTGGCACAAGAACAATTTAGGCTGGAAATGTACAGGTGGTTTCCAAACATCAAAAGAATGAGATTTTAGAAAGCTTCCTAATTAGAAGAGTACACGCAAACTCCCTTAATATTATTCTGCATCTTGCTATGGTTAGGAATTTAATTGTGAAATCCAAGAACTCATTCCCAACCATATATTCTATGTGTCTGTTATTTGGTAAAGAGCTCATTGTGAGAGGTTGTATTTTAATAAATGGACATTAAAGACATTTTTAACCAAACCCTTTCACACATAGTATAAATACATGAAAGCACTGAGTTGTGTTAAACTAAGTCTTGCAAAGCCAACCTTCCCAAGGGCCACATATGAAAACCTTTATGTGGCCAAGAGGCACAATATGCCTCATACCTTGGAGAACTCTGGCAAGGACTTACAGGCAGAAATGACTCTCTAGGACATTTGCAGGGTGAGGCTGGGTGGACATGTGGCCAAGACCGAGGGTTACGCCATTAAGACAGCCCCATTCCCCCTCTCTGGCTCATTTCCTCCCACCATAGGGATTTTGACTACCCAGCAGCCCTGATGTCAAGGCAGACTTGCTGCCATTTAAGTGACATTGCACTGGCCTGGCAGTTGCACTCAAACTACTTGCAAGCCCCACGAAATCGAGAGGCACCAATTAGCTGCACATATTGCTACTGTTCAGGTGAGCAGTAGCTCACCGCCCTTGTTAAATGCTGCCCTCAGCTCTGCTTTCTCTTTAGACTCCTGTGTCCCTGCCAGCCTTCCGGACCCAGACTGCTGCCCTGCTGCGTCCCTGGGCCTGCCCTCCAGCGAGGCTCCGACCCTGCGCACCCCGACCAGGAGGGTCCCCTGGCTGCACCTGAGGGTGCAGAGAGGCTTCACCTCTCCCGCCCCACCCACGTCAGGGCCACTAGCACAGATTATCGGGAATGCTGCCTTTCCACAGCCCGATTTCTGCAGAGGGGTGATCCCCACTCTCCCCGGGCCTCGCTGGCTGCAGGCACGCCGGAGGCCCGAGGGGCTGCCTGTGCTGACGGGGGTGCTTCGGGTTAATGTCCCGTGGCGCGAGCGGGGGCCAGAAGACCAGCCCGCGGCTCCCGCAGCCACAACGTCCCTCAGGAACGACCTCTCCCCCCCCGAGCGAGGGCAGAGCGGCGGGAGGCAGCGGTCGCTGGTGAGGGCCCACCAGCTTAGCACACCGGAGCACCCGGAGCTGTGTGACCAATCCACGCTCATGGGCAGAGGTGAAGCGCCGCCCCGTTAATTGATGGTAGAACCAGCCAATCAGGCCGCAGGATGAACTCTCAGGCCTGCCTTCTCTCTTTTACGGGCAAGCAGTGGACCAATGAAAAGGAAAGCACACCGCCCACTTCCCTTTCGACTCTCGCGAGTTGTCCTACGCTGACTCCCTCCCCCCCCCCCCCCCCCCCCCCCCCCGCCGGGTGACTGCGCAGCCGCCATGTTGGTTGCTATGCTGCCAGTGCTGCCCGTATGAGGCGGGAGGGCGGCTATGAGGGGAGGAGGCTGCTGTTCCTCCCCCCTTCTCCCCCACAGACGCTCGCTCACTCGCTCACTCACCGGCAGGGAGGGCGCCTCTGCAGAGCCCCGCCGCCTCTCCCCTCCCCGCTCCCCTCTGCCTCCCGGCCGGGGCTGCGCGCGAGGTGACTGCCGGCGTGTGTGTGAGGCGGCGCCGTGCCCCGTGAGGGGGAGTCCCGGCCCGCGCGGCCCCCGCCCGCCGCCGCGCCGCTCGGCGCTGCCCTGCCCGCGCCCCGGCTCCCGCCTCGCCGCCCCCTCCGGCCGGTCGCTGTGAGGAGGGGGGGGGGGAAGCAGAGGCCGGAGGGGGGGTGGTCCGCCGCCTTTCCCCCCCCCGTGCTTCCCCGTCCCTTCCTTCCCCCAGCTCTTCCCCCTCCTCCCCCTCCCGGTCCTTCGGCCCAGCCGTCGCGGTACGATGTGGTCCTCGCCGCTGCGGCTGGGCGCGGGGCGGCCGCTGTCGCTGCTCCCGAGGCTGCGGCTCGGGCGGCCGCTGCGGGGGAACTGAACGCAGCGAGCGGCGCGCCCGCTCCCGCGCGCGGGGGTGCGGTGCGGTGCTCCGCTCCGCGGCGCGGTGGTGCGCGCGCGCCCGCCCGTGCCCCAGCGCGTGCCCGAGCGTCTGCGGCGCGTGCCCGTGCGCGCGCGGGGGGTCGCGGGGCGGCAGCGGCGAGCGCAGCCCCCGCGCCTCTTCCCTCCGCAGTCCCCGCTCCATCTGGAAGGACGTGGCTGTTATATGAAGGTAAGGCGGCCGCCGGCGCGCTCGGGTCTCCGTGCTGGGGGGGAGAGGGGCGGCGGTGGCGGGGGGGGGGCTGCGCGCCGCATTCCTGTGCTGTGACCCCCCCCGCCGGCTGTGGGGGCCGAGGCGCCGCCGCTGCTTCCCCCCCCCCCCAGCCCCGCTCCCCCCAGCCCCGCTCCCCCTCCCCGCAACTTCGCGCACAGGTCGCCGCTGGCGGAGAGCGGCTCTGCCGAGAGCCCTTTTGGTGGGGCGCGGGGGTGTGTGTGTGTGTGTGGGTGCCCCTTCTGTTCCCCCCTCCAAAAAGAAAGGAGATCCAGCTCCGCTCTGGCGAAGGGGTTTGGGGGGGGGGGGGAGGTTGTGTGAAACCGACCGCCGGCCCGCGGAGGGGGCTCGTAAACAGCCTTCGGGGGAACGAGCGGCGGGGGCAGGTCGGGGGCGGTTGGGGTCTGTAAAATGTGGTAAACTCAGCTGAATGCCTGAAACGGATTTTTTTTTTTTTTTAGTATGTTTAGTATGAAAGTTTGCGTTCCTGTGCTTTCTAGGCACATGTGCACGTTGCCCTGGTTATGGGCAGGGAAAATGGGTTTGAGTGCTGTCGTTGCATTCCTCTGGTACATTTTTAGTATCTCCCTCAAGCAGAAGGCTTGTATAATCGCGTGTGTCTATATGCGACAGAGGCTTTCGGTGTACCTGGTGATGAGTTAACTCGTATATACTGTTGAAGCACCAGCTGGAAGAGGAATAACGACTTTTTCCTTTCAAAAATCTCCAAGAGCTAGCTGCTAGAACTAGGTAGCTGCCAGTGTAGGTGAAATGTTCCACCACTTGCCTATTCAAAGAATATATGTCGTTCAGATGTAAAATATACGTGAATGAACTTTGTGCTGCTACTTACACCCTTCCAGGACTTCAATGTGGCCAAGCTGTTACAATTTTTTTTAACTGTGAGGTAGAAAATATTTGTGTGACTTGTGTATTACAGAAGTGCTAGTGGATCTCAGCTGAAGAATAATGGTTAGACTACAGTATGCATATACATTTTCTCACCCATGGGGCATTTCTCTTGCCCTGAGCTAAACTCTGCGTTGAATGGTAAGGGGGTTTTGTGAGTGCACGTTTCAGTGCGCGTTTGCCTGCTTGTTATTGGCAAATAACTGCCCTGTAATGTTGAGAGCCACTGGTGTGTTCACACACATGCAGACATTTATGAGCTCGTTACATTATAAATGTGCGTTGCAGGAATACAAGAATAAGTTAGATTAGAATTGGTAAAACCATTTTCTTATTAGATATCTCTATATATATTGTAGGGAAGTTTTCCAGTTCATTGCCTAAACATAAAATACTCAGTATCGTAATCTTATGGATGCCATTTTCTTGACAATGGATTTCTTGCTTCACTGACCTAAAAAGTTGTTTTTACATATTGGCGTGACTCTGGCTTGCACCATGTTGATAAAATATGATTCTGGGTGATAAGCTTACAAATATGTACATGTGTGTCTGTGCATTTCCCAGGCATGTTTATGCTTTATAAACTCAGAAATGTAACCGTTGGTCTGATTTTTTGAGAAAATTTTGTTGTCATTACAGTTTCTGTGTATTTTTAGATTATGTTTGTGTTTTTATTTGCAGGTTTTTTAAGTTAGATTAAACATCGAAATACAAACACATTTTCCTCAAAAGCAGAAGTGTATTAATATTTTACTTACTGGTACATTTTTCTTATGTTTGCAGTTAAGTTTGTTTGGAATCAGATTCACCTACTTAGGGTTTAGTTTGATGTTTATTTCTTGTTCAGTAAAGTTTGCCATGAAATGTATTGTTTGTTGCCACGCTTTACAATTCTGTTGTCCTGCTAATGTTTTATTTAGGCTGTACATAGCGGTATTGATTGAACACCCTTGCTAAAAATACTTGCAGGGTGGGTTATACTTACACTGTAGCAGCAGGGAAGTTAAGCCTATACTGTTTTTCTGTGACTAGAATTAATTTATTATTAGCAGCTACATTTGTAAAACATGAATAAAAGCAAAATTTTGTAATCTTAGAAGTAATGCTAATTGCTCTATGGAGTGGATGAACTCTCTTATTAATGAACAGAGTTCATGTAGTACTATTTACATGTCATTACCATTAGCATATTTGGAATATATGGTAAGTTAATACCCAGGGTACATCATTTTGGCTCTGATGGTGCAGTGACCCCTGTTTGGGCAGAGGGATCCATCTACACAAAACTCGCTGCAGGAACTGGAGCTCAAACATTCGTTCTGTAGACACTAGGCCGATGTTTATCATGGGCATTTGCTGTGTGTGAATGTTTTGTATGTTTTGTTGTTAACCTCTGTGTTTGTGTGGCATGTCATATAGGCTTCTGCATGTGCAAAAAGCTGCAGGGTTGGTGCCCAGAGTAACAGCATAATACAATAGTGTGACATGATTATTTTGTGAAAAAGAGGTTTTTTTTTTTTTAATTGCTTTCATATTGTAACTTAGCACTGCTGAAGGGTCCTGATCAGCATTTGGGGGTTCCATCTCACTAGGGTCTTGTTATCCTTCGTGGGTTATTTTATGAATGTTTTGTTGAATGTACATGGAAGTTCTGTGCATTGATTTATGCTCACATATGAAAAGTGGAATGCATACTCTACAAGCATGTTCTGGGGAACGGAGTGGAAGTTACAAGTTTGAATATACTGGAGGGGAAGATACTCAGGATGGTTCACTTAGTCCTGTAAGGTAACCTGTACATGGGAAACAAAGACAGAATGGCTTGCTCGTGGCAGTTTAGACCTTTGGACAAGGTAAAAGCGTTGGGTTAAGTGTCTTCTGAAAATTATGGTGGATAAAAATTCTGTTTTAACTTTTCAGCTGATTAAAAGTTAAAGCAAATAGTAGGTATGTGCATGCTTTTTTGTTGTTGAAGTCAATGTTAGATTATTTTTCTTAAGTTGATAAATAGCATGTTTCTGTGGTCTGTCTTCTTAGGTCTTCATACTACCATTAGATCCTCTGATACATCATGATTCTGCCTCGTCCCTCCCCGCCTCCCCTGCCCCTCCTCACCCCCCCCAGTTTGGGTTTAAATTTGGTACAAGATCACATGAATCCCATGCCTTCACATCCTGTTTTTGTGTCACCTCGCTTCCATTCTCACCAATTATAAAAATGGTCAAACAGGAGAATCTTTCAGCAGATGGTTGACTGTGCCTTTTTTTTTTTTTTTAAAACCACACTTTCACTCTGGTGCTGTCACTTTTCATAAAATGGCCAGACAAAATTCTCATGGGTTTTATTGTGCTCCAGCCTAAACAACTGTAAAAATGGTTTGTGTGTGCATACAATATGGGATTGTTTGTAGTGGAAAGAAGGAACTGTGAAGGTGGAAGAAAAAGGGGAGGGGAGAATGGCCTGAGCAGGAGACAAAACCAAAAGAGCTGAACAGTGGCCTAGTAATACAACAGCAGGTCTTTGCCGTCTGGGCCAGCTGTTCATATATGCTTGTTTGGGAGCAGAGGCTGTTTTTCCTTGAGGACTTGTAATCCACTGAATTAGCACAAAAATAGTTTTATGTAGGCTTTTGAAAGCCTTTAATTTCTAAAATTTTGCAATTTTCTGGAAGTTTTCTCTGATGTGTCATAGAATTACATATCTGCAGGTACATACTCAAAATCTCCATTCTTATTTTGGAGAATTTCAGAATTATTGGAAAACTGTTGCTATTTGTCACTTAGAAAATAGATTACTTCAAGTTTACAGCAGTTAATGTGTTCACAGAAGTTTTATTGACGTGTTGACGTACCAGAATTAGATGTCCAGATATAGGTTACAAGAATATGGTCTTTTTACGGTGATCTGTGTTACGGCATACTAAAGTCTGTGCTGATTGTATGCACAGTGTCCCAGTACATGCTACAGAATATTACAGCTGATAGTCACATAGTTACTCAGGTAGATCAGATGAGCATAACTAGATGAATTTTTGTTTGAAATGTGAGAATTGAACCAGCTTTTCCTTTCTCAGCTTATGCACCTTCAAAAAAGACTTGGTAAGGTGATGCAATTAGACCTCTCTTGGCACACTTCTTTGTCTCACACTGCAATTACTTCTTGGACAAGTTATAAGGTGACTGTTGGATGATAAATGCAATTCCATTTGCATGGTTTATGAGATACTGCAATCTCTACAGTTACATGAAGAAGGGGGAAATGGCTAATATCCATTTAAAAATAAACAGTCTTTTAATTATGAGTACTTATGATCTGTAATGAAGAATGCACTGGGAAATATTTTCGCTGATTGGGGAATGAACTGCAGTTGCCACTTAAGAGTTTTCAGGCCATTCGTAAGATTTAAGAGGAAAAAAATGATAATCCACTTCTTATGGCATGTGTGTTCTTACATTGCCTTGCTGGCCATTCCTTATCTTCTGCAGGGTAACTAGCTGAGAGAATAATGACTGAATTATTCTGTGTGACCAAAAGCCCAAATCTTCAAATGAAAATCAAATGTAGCGCTGCTAAAGATTAACATTTTCATACTTGGATTTTTTTAATTAGAATGGTGTAGATTAGATTGAAGGAGGATGTATTCAGTTCTCTTATCAACCTGGGATTTATACTTTAAATTAAAAATTGCTACATATCTGGTATTAGACGCTGAAAACCTTGTTCTAACTGGTGCTTTTTTGGGGATGGTGTTCTAGTCTGGAGGCCTTAGTTGCATGTAATTTAGCTATTTTGTTTGATAGTTTTCATAAACTAATTAAAAAAATTAATTTAAATGTAAGCTCTTGTTTGGTGTTTGTTAGGAGTAACAATACAAATTGATTTGGTTTTATGCTGTTAACTGTGTTTGGGCTAAACAAATGATCCTCACTTATTTTGTCTCTAAAAGGATATTCACTTTTAAGACAGTTGAGTGTACCTTAGCTTTTCCTGAGTCCTTTGGCCAGTTTATTGCATTTGTGTACCAACATCTCTCTGCCCTACAAAAAAAAAAAAAAAACCACCAACCAAACCCCCAAACAATGTTCTGTCTGTTGCAAAATACAGAAATGAGACACAAATTATATCAGTACTGCACTGAAACGAAGTGTCTATTGAGTGCAATAAAAGTTACATAAAAAATGTTTTCTCAGATGAGAAAATTATTCTTAGATGTGTTATTTTTTCAGGGTTTTTTTAATGGCATCAGTCAGGTTTAAAACCAGAAATTGAAACTGTATCTGCAGCAGATAGCTCTCCATGTAAACCAAAGCAGCAGCTGGTAAAATATAAGAGCCTGCTGTGGCTCCTTTGTCTCAGAGAGGTGTACTAACATACTTTGTCTTGGAAGAAGGTTAGCAAGCAAGATTCCTGAGTTTACTTTTCGCAGTGGAAAGTGGTACTTCCAAAAGAGTCAAGCAAGTGGATTTGATAAACTGAAAAGCTGTGTTTTTAAAAGAAGAGATTCAAGTGTGACATACGAGAAACTTGTGCTCCCTCTCGTCTGTGCCAACAGAGATGCAATGCTGAACTAACTCATAGTTCAGTCAGCCTTGAATAGAAATAGAAATGTTGTTAATTCCTCTGTCCTTTACGTAGAGAAATGACCACCTTTTCAATGAGAGCACATAGAAATATACCAATCAGTGGAAGAACAGTTATTGCTATTAATGCTCTCTGAACTTGCAGATTAGCACAGTTTTGTCTGGATGAACAGATAAGTTCTTGATGATGCTTTGCCTTATATTTTCCTAAGCCATGTCAAACAGTTGTAAGTTGGGAAACATGTTCATTGTAACTTAAAGCTCTTATCATAACTGATTTGAACAAAAAAATAATCCAAAATGGGATGTGTTTCTCTCGGGACAGAAAAAGATGCTTCCCAGATCTTACAATTGTGATTCAATACCTTTGCTTAAAAAAAAAAAAAGACAAAATAATTTAGGAGGAAAATCACATAGTAGAACTGTGGGTTTGGTTTTTTCCCCACTAACCTTGTTAGTGAATTCAGAAATGTTTTTTGGGAAAAAAACTGCAGTCTTTCCATGAAAAATTGGCTTTGGAGAGAGTTAAAATTAACATATGTCACTTTGCATTTGTCTGTCTTGATACTTGCAACAAGCTTTTAGTGTCATCTGAAAAATTAGTGAGACATATTTTTGTCTTTTGATGTGTGAATAGGGTTAAAGACGACCAGTGCTGATGACCAGCAATGTGTTACATTGTAAGTTGTTTTTTTCCCATATGGATTGTGTATGTGCACTGCATATGCCAGCTTTGTATTGTGTCTCTAAACTGCATGTAGCCTCAGTGCTGTTCTTAAAATGTTTTACTGAGGTTATATAGTGCCCCTATTTAGAAAAGATATACTTCAGGAGAAGGAATGGGTATCAATTAGTTTGACTTCTTAAAAATAAAATTTTCTAGAACTTGGCATTTGAGTTTTAAATCGCTGTGGCCTGTAACCTTCAAACTGTGAGCTGCTATTAAGACTTCTCTTGGAAGAGGTTCTTGGCTTTTTTTGGGACACAGGCTGCTGTTACGATTGATGCCACAGTCTGTTTTTAGTACTTGAGTGAAAATGAGGCTATGGGTGAGTCTTGGGAATCCTAATCTGCAAGTAATTCCCCGCTTACTATGTTTTAGGCTTGTGTGTTGACTCTGTAAGAAGCTACTGTATCCTGTTAGCTCATCTGAATGCACCTGATTTCCATGGAGCTGATCTCCTTAATGTTTGGAAGGACCTTTCCAGATGTAACGTCTATGAAAAAGGGGTTTGAAAGATTAAAATGTGGCTGCCTCTAAAACTGAAGGGATGTATCACCTTTGTCTAAGTCTGGATGGAGAAGAGGAGAAAGAGAAAAAGGATAGCTGCCCTGCAGTGATTATAAAATGTATAAGGTTTTGGAAAACATTAAAAAGGAAAGGTGAATATGGTTTTTTGTTTAATATCAGCAAATCTCATGACCTCATGGGAAGCTTCTGCTGAAATAACTGCGGTACACACAACCACAGGAGGGGGAAAATGAAATACAGAAGTAGCATTACAATGGAACAAATAGGTCAGTTGGCTATATTATGGGGTCATATCTCCAAATTATTTGAATATCTTTTAGCTCACTTGTTTTCTGTGAGCTTGAATTAGAATACTGATTTAGATGTTTCAGTATAGGGCTAATACAGTTGCTTCTAGTCGTGCTTCTAGCATCTCTTCTCAAGTTCACTATATGTGCAACTAGGTAAGGAGGGACAGAACATTAATGGTGGTAAGAGGTTTTTTACTTTTTTAACCCTTCACTAATGAATATTTTGCTTCTGTTTTCATTTTACCGTATATTAAAATGTACCATATAAGTCAAATTCATAAACCACTCAGTTTGGAAGTGGCTTGAACTTTTTGAACCTTCAGATATTCATATTTGGGACTAAGGAAATAATTTCATTTCGGAGATCTTTGTTGGGAAAACTTAGTATTTTTTCCTTTGCTTTCCTGTGTGGTGTGATCTGCTTACAATTTTTTTTGGCATCTTCACTTAAGTCTCTGAACTACTAGCAAATCTATTAAGGCATTGGTGATACTGTCTTTTCCCTTAGCTCCTAGTATAGATTTGAGTCCTTTGTTCTACAGCTCTTAGATCTGCTGGGGGAAGTGACTTGGCGTGAGTGTGTGTCTGGGGAGGGGCAGAATGTGGTGGATGCTCTCTGAGTTCTTTTTGTAAAGCCGTTTTTTACTTTTCACAGTCCCTGTGCTTGCAGAAACTGGATTATTTTCAAATTTTGCAATAGTTAAGTAAATTTGATTGAATTGAATGATAGACATAAATATGTTAATTAAAATATCTCTGCTTTCAAAAACATGCCACTTAAAAGGCTGAGAGAGATACAGTAAGAAAATGAGGCATGAGTAACCACTAAGCATATATACAGTTACACTTAGAACAGAATTCCTCTGTAGAAGACTAGAAAATAGACTGAAAATTAACATCTGACGAAAAGTCCTCTAAGAGGAAATTCCTACAGGAGAACTTCATTCTTGAGATTAATTAAATGAAAGATTAGAAATTCTCTAGATAGCTGTAAGCTATTTAATACAACTGAAGTAAGCAATTAAAAGACTCAGTTGTAGTTACCAGCGGAGGCATTGCTGCCTCTTTATGATCCTGGTGCTGCCCCCCCTCCCCGTTGCATATGTTCTCCCTCCTTTTACAGGAAAGCTATATGTGCAGCTCATTAATGCTAGATGAAGGATTTTCATAAAAAGCTTCCCTCTCTGAATAAGGGTGATGTAGATAATAACTTATTTGGCATTGAAAACACACACAGTCTTGAGAAAACAGAAATAAGTGCTTTGTAGGAATTACACTAATGAAATGTATGTGAGAGTAGCTTGAAAGAGAAACCTGATTAACATCTGAAACTTCAGCTAACATTTAGCCACCTTTGAATAGAACTTACATTGCCAATAAAGCTACTTTGTCAAATCTCTGGTTTCTATTTCTAAGTTACATTGATGTAAGCATTTTTCAATCCACCTCTTTACAGTGTTTTTCTTCCTGTATCTTCCAGACAAACAGATTAATTCTAACTGTTCTGCGAAATGATTGTAGTTACTCTGGTATCTGCAAAAAGCATTTTCCACTTAAGTCTTTCATATTCATTCTGAGTATATTTTGAATTCTGCCACACCTGGTGTGCCGTGACAATTGCATGTGCTCCAGCAGTTGTATACAATAATCTGGGATGTGTTAATCACCAGAGATCCATCCCTTGTCTGAGGGCAGTGTGTGATAGCAAATCATGTCATCGTGGTAGGGAGAAAAATGTATAACTGCAAATTGGCACTGGATTCCCCAAAATTGAAGTAGTTGCCATCGTTCAGCAGAATTACTGGGCTACGAGTAAATGGGAAAAATAGAAAAAAAATGAATATGTGTACAAAGTAGCGCTATTATAATAATTTTAAGTTGCTTCAAAATAAGTTAGTGAGTACTTAAGTCGTTAAAGAGAAGAGCACTCTATGATGAGATTTTTTTTTCAGAAGTGTTCATTACTTTCCGCTCTTAAGTTTATGAGAAAACAGATGTGGTCTTCAGTGAAAATAAAGATAGGCTGATACAGAAGTTCTGAAGGTGAACTTCTTAATGCTATTATTTTTCTGCTGTAAACAGAAAGCCACATTCTAAAAATCTGCTTTTCAGACTTAAATGTACTCAGAAAAAGCCACAGTGAAACTTTTTGTTTTGGCAATATATAAATATAATTATTTTCATAACATGTAACATTAAAACATAATCTGTTGTCAGACTTTAAAGCAAAACTCTAAAAGGGAAGAGATGCCTTTCCTAGTGGCCGTTTATTGCATGTATAATAATTCCTTGTGTCTAAGTAAAAATAAAAAAAAAAAGGTTGACTAACTATTAATAAAATAAATTAGCATTATTTTTGTTGTAGCTTCCAAAGTATGGAAATGGGCTTGAAGCCCACTTCGCTACGTACAATTAATAGAAAAAAAATTGTGCTTTGAAGGCCTAACATTTCTGAAGTCAAGGTAGGATTCCTTGTCCCATAACAGACTGATCTCCTTACGCTGTGGATGGGATATCTAGTTGCCTTGCAAATGCTTTAAAGTGTATTAAGAATGGCATAAAAATGAATGAATGCTTATGAACGAGGGCATTAGGGACCCAGATCTCAAGCCTTCAATGCACTTCCAGCACTTGCAGAGAATGTTTTATAATATATGTATTCCTAATAACTATATTAACTAATGTGGCCTAAAATCAGTAGGGAATTAGCTTTTCAGAAGTGTATCTGTTTAGTGTCCATAATATAATTAACATATATTGTACACTTCGATATATCTGTACACAGGCTAAATAAAATATCTTCATATTGGTGTATAGTGGACAAAAGGATGGAGTGATAACATTTTAGAATTCTGTAACAATAAATCCATGTTTTACTTAGAACATATTTGAAGAGTATCCCAAGATTTTTTGAAATAATATTTGAGAAGCAAATACCAATGTTCATGCTTCCTCTTCAGGAGTGATAGGGAAATGTATTATGTATATTGTTTTTGTATTAGACTTAATCATTTCTGCCAAAGAGTGTCGTACATGCTTGCACTTCAAAAAAATGTTGAAATGTTATGTTGACTTTTTGAAACTTTTTTGGCAACGTTAGGCTTTCCATTTATTTTGTCCCTTGTTTAACAGTTTTTTGTGTGTGTTTTCAAAAGCACTTCCATTCACCATTCAGGGAATTCAATAGAATTCTAATAGGAACTGCACATAAATAACTACAGAAATCAATGCTTCAATTCAGCCAAGAGTTTTTTGTGACTTCAAAAGCCACAAGAGCATTTATTATTAGAAACATACAATTGACTTTTCTTGTATTATCATTTTGCATAGTGATTTGGTTTTTACCACCACAACAAGATGTTTGACAGTTTCATTTGAAAATGATGTATTTACATTTGGCGTTCCAAAACAGTGTAATTTTTATCTTTTCTGTGAAGCTCTATTCATGTGAATTTGCATGTTCAGCTCTGTGCAAAGATTGTCAGTGAAATACTTGCTAGTGGATTTCTCCTCACAGGTCAACCAAATGTTAAGCATCGTCTCCTATTCCTGTATTGTAATGAAAATATAAAAGAAATTTTTAAAGAATGGAGTTGTTGGGTTAATTTTTGTCTGTTCAACTCATACAATGTAAAGCATATCCTCTCTTCCAAAATGCTCAATTTCCTGAGTATAATGACCGCAGAAGTAACCAACCTGTGATAGCACAGGGTTGTCTTGGAAGTACTTCCAGCCTTTAGTATTCGCATTACACCTCAGGCCACGTCAGCTGTAACAGTCCTTTTGATCTTGAGGTTTTTAGGTGGGTGATAGAAAGCGAGGTGGTCTCAAAGGAGTTTGTTTGAGCACACTAGAAGCTTTAGAAAATTGATGCTTCTTTTCTTTTGAAACAGCCTGAAGATGATGTGACATGAAATACAGCACCCTGTGTTCAGTAGTGCTTACTGCCTTGTAAATGGATCTTGAGTGCTGTGGCTTTTGGGCAGCTCTTGCACGTGGTTTCCGTCAGGTAATAGTACAGTGTTATCACCCTGGGTGGAGAGCACATTCAGAAGGAAACAGAGTTTTGTTCTGATTGTCAGAAGGGTACTCACAGATTAATGGATTTTTCTGCATTAATGTTTTGTTTTCACTGTGATAGTTTGAAAAACAAAGTCAAATTACCAGCAGGGGCTTTTAGATAGCAATAGCCTTCCCCCAGCCTCCCAATCTCCTAATTCCTGCTTACCAGCCAGTCTCGTTCTCTGTGAGGAGGATGAGGTGGTGTTAGGAACTGCTTCGTGGAATTTAATCTTGTGAACGAACTGGTGCTGAGACTTGCCACCCACCCCTCCAATTACCTTGAGATGCAGACCAGCAGTCCCATTCTCATCTACTTTGCTACAGGAGCAGGTGCTGGTGGTGGATGCATGTTTTGGCACTTGAGATACATTTCAGCTAGGTGGAGAGGTAACGGAAGCATGGCCTGTCTCTAGTCCTTCCCTCTCCTAACGTTTGGAGTGGAAAGACTATGCAGGTGAAACTTACACTGCACCTTGAGAAAGGTTTTAATGGTGATGAGGGGGAAGAGAGGCAAGGTAGAGCATGGTGAGGAGCAAGACTAGTAACACAGACAATGTCATAACTGCAGTTCTGTTAGTGTTCAGTGTTGTTGTCACTTGGAATTACATGCATTTAGGATTTGAGTGCTGTCATGGTGTTATCTTAAAGAAAAAATGATAAAGGAAGTGAAGTCAGACCTTCTGTTGGTTCCTCAAAGTTCTTCCCCATTTCCTTTTACCACTTCTAATTCAGATTGCATTTGAGTCAGCTGCTTTCATCTTGACACTTATGTCATTCAAGCATCTACAAAGTTAGTATGCTAATGTCTACATTTCAACTGACTGATAGGTACACCAAAACCTATCTTACTTCTGTCACTGCAACGTGAAGCTTCTTTTAATTTCCCTGGCTGTTCAGCATTTACAGAAACAAGATAATGGAACGTTGCTGGCACAATTTGTAAGCCTAATGTCTGAAGTTTATTAAACACGGTTTTCTTCCTGAAACACACTCTGGCCCTTCCTCTGTTCTTGTCCGTGCTTGGTATTTAACTGGTATATAAGCTGGAGTGGAAGAAATAATAATGGGTAGCTAAAAATGATGGTTTTGTTAGGGAAACTTGCTTCTGTTAAGGGGCAAAAAAGGCTTTTTAGATTTGTCTGAAAGCAAGCGTTCCTCTGTATTTTTAGGTTTGTGGGTCTTCTGCTTCTTTATGAAACCCAGCTTATGGCAGTAAGCAAGACAAACCAGACACCTCATGTTTTTCTTGAAACCATTGTGGGTATTATCCATCCCCTCTTGCACTGCTGCTCTTACACAGCCAGTCCCAAATGTATCAGTGGAAAGGAGAAAAACATCTGTAATTTGTTTTGAATGCAGGAAGGAGAAACAGAAGAGAAAAGAAACAGATAAGAGAGATGGGGGAGACTGGGAAAGAGAACAGTCTTCCTAGCTCTTGCAAGTAGTTGCCAGAAAACCTGAAGCATGGAGGTATTAAAATGTATTACTGGTATGGAGCAACAATGACTTTATTGCTTGATACAGCACACTGTGTTTCGTAGTTCCACCCTATCATGTAATCCCTTTTATTGAACATTGTTTCGAACTGGTTGAGGTTCCTTATACCCTGTTTGTAGAACAGGTAGTTAGAAATTTACCTCAGAGACAAAAATATAGTCCTAAATTTGGACTAAATTCTTCCCTGACCACTTTACTGTATCTTGTACTCGTCATTCCTTTTCCAGAAGTGCTTTCTTCTCCTGCCGGGGCAGTGTGTCTGTGAGAGTGTCGCTCTCCATATAATTTAAAAAAAAAATAAAAAAATCTAATATCTAATTGGTGTTACATTTTAAGCTTCTTAATAAACATTCCATCAGCTATATATGGAGAAAAAAATGTGTTTCAAAGTGCTTGAAAACTATAATACATACAATTTTTGCAATCTCAGGTGAAGCAATCTGAATTCTTTCTGTTTTATCATTGTTGTGCTTTTTCAGGTATTTCATTTTGGTACTGCTTGGTACTGGACCAGTCTCTTGACTGTTCTTAATTGATCTACATCTTTCTTTGGAAGCTTAAAAACGAATCCATTTGAGCTTTTGCAATACTGAGCAGCATGAGAGAAGACCTTCATCTGTCCCGTGGGCTGTGCGCCTGACTAAGCATCCTCATATGGGGAATTCCCTTTCTACAACAGCATGACATAGTTGGTTTATGTTTGTATCTTATGACCTACTAAAAATATTCTCTTTCCTTCCCACTTACCTTCTAAGATCCTCTTGTGCAGAATTTGTGTATAACCACTTTGTATGCAATTTCTGTATTTTTGCAGTGGATTATGCCTGCTTGATAGAGTATAGAAATTGTCCAAACTTATAAAAGAAATGTATGGTTTCAGAAAATAGTTTTCTGACTAAATTTTTAAGAATAAATGTTGCTCTTATGTTCTGAAGACACTAATGACACTTTAAGAATGTTTTTTGTTTTTTTTTTTTCCTAAATTTACACTTGTGTTACTGGGAATGAAGTAGATATTATCTAAATTTCAGTAAATGACTGGATACAGTGTCCATGAGAGGCTGTGAAAACTACTGGGATTAGTACAGAAAGCATAAATTGGATCAGAAGCTGACCAAAGAGAAGACTGCAAACAGCTACACTGTAAGAGCAACTAACAGGATGGAGTTATTAGTTACGCTTTTCAAAAATCAGTCTTGAAATTAATCCTGTCTCATTACATTCATTAATAACCTTGGTGCAAGAATTATGTCTCTTCTTATTAAAAGCTGTAGATAACAGAGTTCAGAAAATTTTTTAGTATTTCAGAGGACTGGATTATCCGGTAAGGAAAATAAGAAAAACTCATAGATTTGAGTACTAAAAAAATCGATACAATTTAATAAGATGAAATCAAGTATTTAAGGCATAAGAATATTTCTTTGGTTTTAGGAATCATGAATTGGTAAAGTAGGAGAGGAATTTGGGAACACTGATAGTACCATAAGTAGCAGCTCGCAATATGAAGCATGAGCAAGGCTAACCCACTGAATAGTTATCAGTGGTTCACTGTCAGAGCAGAATGTACCTAATAGTTTCTGCACCCAGTCTGCATTGGCTAATGATTTTTATTACTGGCTTGGATAACAGGAGAGAATTGGGGATAGCATGTCTTAAGTTTCACCCACAGCGCCAACTAGGGGTGACTGCGAATGTGCTGGAGAAGAAGTTTCAATGCAGAATTTTACATGTTTTTTTGTAAACTTGTCAAGGTAAAGTAGGGACAAATTCATTAGTGTCTGCAGAACATAGAGTGTGTGTTTAAAAATGTATTTAGAAAACTATTTTCTAAGAAATATATCAATCTTTTTAAAGTTTAGACAGTTTCTCTTGTGCAATTGTTTTCCAGACTTTCTTTACTTTTTGTGTGACAGTAGTCCTGGAAACAAAAAGCATTCTTTGAGAGTTTTGAAATGTCTTAGTTTTTAAAAGGAATTATGTAAACCGGATTCCAATTCATAAGACACGTTTACAATTTTAATATAAATATTAGAAACTTAGTTGTAACAGTAATCTATATTATAGGTAGATAACCTGATTTACTGAGCTTATGGCAAAAAACTGAAATAATGGCCTCTTACTTCAGGAGATTTGTGCTGAAACCAGCTGAGGTCATAAAAGAAATTCTAGTTCTGTCCCCATTTCTCTGAAAAAGAATGCTGCTACTCAGTGCCCTATTAGGACAGACAAAAGGCTGATCAACAGGAACATCTGGATCCGACTGTCAAATGGCCTAGTGTGGCAATGCAACTAATTGCAGCTCACTCTTTTTCATTCTTTCAACATTTGTGTCCTAGTTCAGATTTACAGCATTTGCCATAAGATTATCAGTCTGTTATGCTTTTTTTTTTTAAACATTTGGAAAAAAATAGGAAGGGGAAAAAAACTTTGTTTCTCAGCAATCGATGTAGTTTTAATAATTGTGAGGAGTAGATAATGTCCTTTAAAGGCTTTAATACATCTACTCTATGGACTGGTGTGGCTGTCTTAAACACTTTTTTCAGTGCCAACAATGTGCCAAGGTGAGCTGATCATATGGGTTTTAAACCTTAAGGATGTTTGGCGTGCTTTTGATGGTTTATATGTCTATATGTTGTGTATACCAACAGGATTTCTCATAAAGTATTGTATATTTTAGTTAAATGCTGAATTGCCTTTCCTTTAGGATTTCTGTTCTTGCTTGTGTTTAGTCTCATCTGAGCTTACTTGGATCATATCTATTACAATATGAAAAAATGTACAGGATTTATCTACATAGGAATTTCTTGTAAAATAAAATTCTGCTAACAAGCAAAATCATTATTTCAAACCTGTTGGTTGTAGACGTTCTTATTCCCTATTGAGTATCTGACTTTTGGTTGAATTCTCTTCTGAAGTGAAATAAAGGCAGCCTTACTGCTGAATAAATGGGTGCTGTTTTGGATTATGTTAGAGAAGGAAAGAAGAAAAGAAAGAGAAAGAAAAAGATGTGTTAGATTTTTAGTAAACTGGATCGAAACCTGAATGTCTGAAGTGATTTATCTTGAGCTTTTGGGGGAGGCATCTTTTTTTCTTTCTTGAGGAAAAGGATTTTGTGGAGTCTTTCATGCATCTTAAACGTCTCAACTGTCAAAATACATGGAAGCACAAAATATCAGTATGTATGGAACATAAAATTAGAACAGGTAAGAAGTGAATATATTTCATGTGATAGTTAAAAAATTTTACATGACTTGGGCTCCTAAGCACTTACAACAGTTCTGAAAAGTAAATTGAAAGTATTATTTTTATGTCAATCTCTGCGTTTGTTTTAGAAAG
This sequence comes from Gymnogyps californianus, assembly GCF_018139145.2. Taxonomy (NCBI): domain Eukaryota; kingdom Metazoa; phylum Chordata; class Aves; order Accipitriformes; family Cathartidae; genus Gymnogyps; species Gymnogyps californianus. The sequence continues at coordinate 29,941,065 of NC_059477.1, forward strand.
AAAACTTACGTTTCTAAATCAGTTAAATGGTTTTGAAGAGTTCATTTGCTGTCTGAAAGGCATCTTACAACTTGTAACCTAAAGCTAGCTAAGCTGCCTGATAGATAGATGCAGCTAAAATATGTAGGAATCTTAATACTTCTCCTTTCCCTGTGCCCAATTAAACATTGGCTACTGTGTATACTTCTTCTGTAGTAATTACTGTTCCAAGACCTACATGGATGCCTGGTGTAGTCATTTTCCAGAAGATGTTAACTCAGCCACACACGGTTAAGGCTATGTCCTCTCAACTCTTCTCATTGACTATAGCAGTAATACATCCCTTGAGCACCGTAAACGCTCTGAAGCAAGGTTTTCTATGGCTATGCAGATTCCTAAGCATATTTTTTAATGGAAGTATTCTAAATGTTATTAATACTTTGCCTTTTCAGAGGAATGTATACATTCACTGACATCTTAAGAGTTTTGTTCATACATCAGAACCTTTCTGAACAGTAATATTAATATGTTAAATCTATCACTTACAAAAGTTTTGGCCCTTACTGTTGAGAAGAGAAACTTAAGAGCATGTGTATAGGTGATGGAGCTCCCCAAACCTGTAGGGAGCCTGCAGCAGTTCCTAGAGGCAGATTGTTTCATCTATTTTAATTGCCTTTGCCTTTCTAATTCCAGTGCCACCATCTCTGTACTTCTCGGGCTCTGCTGCTGTAGCCAGGGTGTGATAGAGGTGGGTGGTCATTGCTGATGTCGGCTGATAGGTTTTTGACTAGCGTGGTGCAGCAGAAGCAATAGCACGGAGGGGTCAAGATCTAGGATGCTGCGTTCAAATAACTGTTAGAAACAGCTGACAATGACAGAAGTTTGGAAGGGAAGGAGCAGATCTTGCTTTATCTCTTCCTTCTGCTGCTGCTTCTTTTCTGCTTTACCCACAACTGGGCATCAGTACAGGTCTTTGGAGTCTATCCCTGTAGAGCTACATGGTATTTTCAGGTAGGAGAAGATGTATGATCAAGCAGCTACGTAATCAACTTGGCCTTGCCTACCCCACCCCCTACTGCCTGAGCTGAGAGTTTTATACCAGTTATATTAGATGCACTGGCATGAAACTCTTCATAGTACAACATCTTTAATCGCTCTTATATTTTCATGCATCAAAATATCATGCTTTGTCTTTTATTGGCAAAAGTGGCAATGATTATTTTCAATATATGTTTATCTATTTGGACTTGGACATCTGCAGGATAAGAAAAAATTATTGTGAATTAAAAGTCTAGACTCCAGCAATATTCTGGCAAATAGTAAAACTGAACACGCAATAAGAAACTTAAGTGAAAGTTTCTGCTAGAAAGACTAATTGTGGAAAAGTGTATCAGCACTAATTATAACAGGAAAGTCTGTCTTTCTGGAAAGGTCTGCCAAAGTCATTGATGAAGATAAAATCCAGTCTTTCCTGAGCTGCTTTGTGTGATTGTGTGCCAAAGATGATTTGCTAAAAGGATCATAGACTTTATGCCAAGTTCTGTGGGATTTAAGGATTACTTGTTAACTAGAGGAAATTTTTTCTTTGAGTTGCATAAATTAACCTTTCTTCTAACAATTTATCTTTTGTTTATGTATTACTGTTCCTTGTTCATTTGTACTGTCATCATCATTCTTTTTTTCCCCTCTTCGTGCACTAGTCACTTTTCATACCACAGGGAGAAAAATTGTGCATCAAAAGGACTGGCACAGCACGTGCTGCAGATAAGAACCTGAGTGCTGTGTTGAATCAGATTAAAGATCCAGAACTCAGTAATCCTGACAGTGATGAATAACATGGAGAAGTATAAGAAGCAGGTCCTGTATACAGTGAACCTTCCTTGGTGTAGCCACATACGAACTGGTTATAAATCAGTTTCCTGGTTTTGTTTGGTTTGAACATGTAGGTACTGATGGCTATAACTTTTATTCTGTAGAAGATGTAACTGTTTTTAAATGTTCATGGTAAACCCAAAAACATTCCTGGTGTTTTTCAGGCAATGAAGTACTGGACTGAAAAAAGGAAGCCACTAGTGTGTTATCTTTTAAATAGAGTGCATTGTATAAGCTTTAGTGTTCATTTTCATAGCAAAAGAAAGAACAAGCATAAATTTGAAATTGTGAGGATCATGTTGTTAATACATATGGCATGTAACTATTATAAAAGACCTTATTCTAATGCCAGTACCTGATAAGAACAGCAAGAGTTGTATGACCAGTGTGGGCTGCTGCCACTGACTCACTGCGTAATGACAGGCAAATTACTCAGTCTTCTGCATCTCATTCTACTCCTTTATAAATGAGAAATATTGTTTCCCAGGAAAACTCTTTGAGGTCCTTGGATAAAAGGAGATTATTTTTTTGTACGCCTACTGAGTATATAAATTTGAAGTGAGAAAGTGCAGCAAATACCAGGTTCTATGCAAGTCTTTTACCAATACAGACACAGTACGATGACTCTTGCTGCTCATTATGGATTGTATTAAAGCACCTTGTACTCCTGAAGACCTCTGTAAAGCACAAGCAAAAACAGGGGTTTAGGTCAGACTTGGCACTTGAGTCTATTCTGTTCAAGCCTTTTTATAGTTAAGTACAGCTTCAATAAAACTTCTCTGAGGTGTGCATTGATAACTACAATTCTGTTTTCTTTGGTACGCCAGACACTGTACCACCTTCAGATGAAATAGTACAGGGAGCCTTTGAGAGCAGTTTTCTGTCAATCTCCATCACCTCTTTCACATTATGTCTTTGGCTATGTTTTATCACTAAATTTTCATAATATTTTGGGAAACCTGACCTTTCCAGAATTGTCTGCGTTAATACTATAGTCTTAATCTTTACCCTGGCAGCTCCTGCAACAAAATACAAATTAATGATTCAGACACCACAAAACAAATCACATGCCACTTTTGTTTCTTCCCAACTATTCTTCATTGTCATTGTTAGCTGTATTGTATGTAAGTCCTTGTGTATTCTGTGGTGAAAGGGACCTAAATAATTCAGGAGATTTTAAGGGGGGTCAGTAGCAGATAAGTAGAGAAACGATGCAACAGTTTCAGGTATATACAGAAGATGATTTGGATAAACATAAAAAGAATGCCATTATTTCAGCACTGACATGTGGAAGTTAACTTAGGTTTGATATATGGTTTGGTTTTTAATAAATTCAGACTTATTTTGTGATAGTCCATAAATAGCTGTGGAAGTGGTGGAGGGTACATGAAATTTCTGGTCTCTGGTGCTTCAAGGAAGAATATGCTGTTGTCTCTTTTTGTAAATGATTGCCCCTCTGGTTTTGCATCTTTATCTCCTTCCATTCCATTTATCATCATTCTTCATTCCTTTTTAATTTGCTGACTTCCTTAGACTTTTTCTTCACAAGAAGTGCCTGCTTTAGCTTCATGATTTAAAAAAAAAAAAAAATTCATCCCATCAATTAGCTATCACCCCATTTTATGCAGTTGTGTTCTGCCCCAAATTCAGTAAATACACAATCTAAAACTTCAGTTCTGAATTTCTCTTTACATTCCCCCCCCTTTTCACCATTTTCCGCTCTTTTATTCTTCTCTTGAAATTGCTTTTACCAAAATGAATGATCTTCACTTGGCTGGATGCTAATATCTTTACTCTGTTTTCCTTGTTTTGACCATGAAAGAAGCAGCTTCCCCCCTTTGTGGCCACCTGCTGTCCTCCTTGTGCTGCTGTAGTACTTATGCTGCTGCACAGTGAACCATACTGGGGAATTGGTCTGACTGAAAAATAATTTTGCCAAAATTGTGTTGCTGCTTAATTCCCCACTCTGGTTTACCATATGGCTGTACAAATGGCTATGTCAGCAGTAGGGAGAGGATGATGCAAGGCTGGAAATGAGTGGCCAGACTCAGGAGTGGGTCAGGAATGCTGCGTGAGCTAGCGGTGCCAGGTTATGTCAAAATAAAGAGTTCATCAGAGTAAAGTCTAATTGTCTCTGACGTGATCACATCCTACTTCTGGAAATCCTGATCTCTGCTGCTTTTTTTCCTTAACCTCTCTCCCTCTCCCCCTTATTGTTTAACATATTTTCCAAAGCTGCTTGTTCATCTCTTTCTTATAATAAGTGATCAATAACAACATCAGTAGAAGCCTCCATTTCTCAGTGTGCACAGGAGGTGGAGCCTGTCATCCTCAGGACATATTGAAAATCTCCTATTTAAATCATTTGGGTGGGCATCATTAGTCAAACGTGTACCATCATTTGGAAATACCTGTTAAATAATTATGATAAGGTTTAGACTGATAAGCTGTTGAATACGTATAAGTTTCAAAAGAATTATTTAAATTGGTAGTTTTTCAAGGCAGCACAGTATGCTACCTGTTTAGTATGAAATTTTACAGACTTAAGCCATTTTGGTAGAATCATTGGCAACAAAAAAGATGTAATATAACCTTATCTGCTTTCATAGTGTCTTTCCAGCAGGGACTGGATACCTTCACAACAAATAATTTTGTTTTTCATGTCCCTGAAATCACAAGGCGGTCTTTGTCTGTAAACAAATGCACTAAATAATCCCACCCTTTTGCTTAGTCTACAGAGATGCACTTTCATTAGTCTGCAGTCAAGTTATTAATAGCAGCATAAAAGTGTGTGTGGGTTTTGGGGGGGGAGGGGAGGAGAGGGTGGTTTGTTTTACTCTACAGATATTAAACTGATTCTGAAATGGTGAAATACACATCTGAATTTGTTACCTGCAAAGCTGGGCATTTTCAAATCTGAGCCTAGGTTAAGGCCCACAAAAATATGAATTCACATCTGAATCCAGTTCTTCATACTTCCCACGGTGCTGGGTAAATAGACGTTCTGGCTTGATCCAAACCTGTATGTAATGGTGCATCTGCAGGTGTTTAGGTCTCAAAACGTTTCAGCTAACCTAATTATATCTTTTTTTTGTTCTTAAAAAATCCATGTAAATTATGTTCCCTCTATTCCTTTATTTACTTGGAAAAAAGTAACAGAAAAAGTGGCATTGTTTAACAGTGTGATACACACCAGAGACAGTTTCTGCAGCTTGGCTTTGATTTTCAGCTGTGTATGTCGTTTCAGAAAGGAATGATATTAATTACTCTCTGGTAAATCATATGAGCTGTAGCTCATTGTGTTGTCCTTGCCTTCTTTCTGGCTGTTATAGTCCTGATTATTGACTTTCAAAATTTCCAGTTGTTTTTAGGACAAAAGGATCAATCTTTGGTTCTTTCAAAGATCAAACCACCAAGTAAAACAAAAATCTGGGCTTCATGTACCAAAACAAACATGAGCTCGCTCTGGCTACAGATGATCATTCAGTATTAGGGTTTTTTCAGTAAACAGATCATTTTCCAAACTTTAATACCAGGATTTGATGCACTGCCCTGATGAAGGTGATCTGTTGAATTCCGGTCTCTTGAAGTGTAACCCCAAATCAGAAATGGAAAACAGACTGTTGTATGGCACGTAAAATGTAAATAAATATGACTTTTTGTGGGTTTATGTCCCATGATCTCTACACTTTCTCCCAAGATATCCTAAGGCCTTACCATGTGTGCACTTGGGGATCTGATGCCTATGTCATAAGGCTGGCAGCACTCCTCTGCCTGAGAGCTCTTACCGTTGCCTTCCTCCTATTCTCAGTAGTTGTATAATGTCTTTTTAGCCTGTATCCATCCTGTACAGCTGGTACCTGCCAATAACATGGATCCTACTGCCCGTTCTTTTCCATAAGCCCTTGAACACTGTTCTCTTTTCCCTACTGAAAGGAAGGCATGATCTTCATTCAGGAGTTGCTCTTGGATTCCTGAGGTAATATTTTTCTTGAATTGCTGCCAGTGGAGCTAGTGGTTGTGTTCTCTTTACCTAAATGTTGCTGTCAAATAGTCAGTTTTCTATTTCTCCCCTGTTGCCTTGCCTAGATTTTATGTACTTTCCATAGATGTTGTATTTTTATCTGTAAGTGTTCTGAAAACAGGCATTTAAGTAAAGGCTCTCTGATCTCCCTTAACTCTGATATAGTTATTCTGGAAAGTGGTTTTGTATTCTCTTAAATTCTCTATCAATCATATTCCATAGAAAACTGAAAGGAACTTCTTAGTGAAGCCAACAAAACAGGAAAACAAGCTAACTACAAAAGTGAATTTCAGATAAATGTTCAAACAATTATAATTTTAAGACCTTTCCCATCCCTTGTGGTTCAGACTAAAAATTCAACAGTCCATGGAATTGCAAGATGAGATGTAAGAACCAGATTTGCGGTATTATTAAAACTTGCCATGTAATGGTGGCATGGCTACTCCTACTCCAGCTACCAGTATCTTCCTATATTATGTTTCAGAGGAGTGTAACAGCAAATTTACAAAATGGCTTAATAGAATATATAATGGCAAAAATATTAGTGGTCGTTCATAGAGGTAAGTTATTTTGCTGTAGTGACCACCATGTGCCAGAGATATGTACATGTAGTGTAGCCTATATATCTGTTAAAAAACAAAGCCTACCACAAAGTATGCATAAGCTGCAGGTTTGGGTATCTGTGCTCTTCAGTTACTTATTCTGGATTTCTTGAGAGCTAGATGAGATTTTTCTGCACTTCCATGAGCTCTGTCAGCACTTGTTCAGTCTAGTTGGCACCTCTTCATTTCTCTCTGTTTTTTTCAGCAGATTTTCTTAGAGAAAGGCAGATGATCTAACACTGTGAAGAAATTCTAATTTGTGTTTCTCTTTATATACTTCCAGAGGACAGATGGACACGTCTGTTATTTAATAATGCTCATGTTACATCGTTCATGAAGAATCAGAATAGCTCCTAGCAGTCTGCCTGCCTGTCAGTAGCAGACACAAGCTTCTTGCTGGTTTTGTGTTAAATAACAGGGTTTTCTGCTCTCTGGGCTCCAGCTTTCAGAGTTTGAGAACAGCACATTCTCGGATGGGCATTGTAGATTCCTCATACTCTTGGCTGCTGAGAAGTTCTCTTTCTTTCAGAAATTTTTGGGTGACCTTCTGGTAAATAAACATGCTGTGCTGGTTCTTGGAAAGTGGGATGTACTTTTCAAAAGGATAAGGCAGTGGTGTTAATAAACTCTTTACCATTGCCTCTCTCTATGATGCACATAACATCACGCTCATTCTTAAGAAATTGCTAGAGCATCCTGACACCAGCTCCTGAATCTGGAAAGGACAAGCTTTGTTTCATTTATTTCCTCTGAATAGTCAGAACTGAAGAACACTCAGATATTCTTCAGCTTGCCTTCTGAGCCACCCCACTGTCAACTAACGCTGAAGGAGTGGCATGGTGCGCAGCACTGGCTACCTGCTGTTTTCACAAGTGGTGGGTAACGTTCCCAGCAGCCTCAGTTCAGTCATCGAGTGATCCAGCTGGAAACGCATCCCTTTTGTTCTCTGGCTTCACAGATTCTAGCTTTGGACCTGCTAGCGCTGACTTCAGAGGAGAGGACCTTTTCCAGCACTGGACAAAGCTGGGACTTTTCAAACTTTTACTGGACTGTAAAATCAGTGTGTTTCTACTCTCTTTACAACGTCCTGGAGCCACCGAAACCTTTCCAGTCATGGGTCACCAGGGTGTCCTTCCTGTGATCCAGGGAATAAATTGTATGCTGTTGTCGCACCTTTCCACAGAAGGTATCAACAATTTCATGGTAGGCCAGGATGCTATTGGTGTTACTCAGTTTGCTGACAGTTCTGAGGCTGTTGAACTCTGAAACCAGCAGCCCATTTCAACAACTACATGGTCCTGTCTAGATGACTAGTCAGTATTTGCCAACCCACAGTGACAGATACTTGCTGAAGTGTACCTGTTCTGAAGTCAGTATTGCTAAAGCTGATATGGTGGCTGGAATTCAGAAGGGATCATCTGGACTTTGTCACCTAGAGTGCTGCCCATAATCCTAATGCAAATGTAACGTATTCAGATCTCCTTTGTATGCTATTAAAGAATGCAGTTTCTATATCTGCTCCCAGGTTTATTATTCTGTAATGGGTAAAGGATCTTCTCCATTTCATGGGTTGAAGTTTTTTGCCTCTCTGTAATATGGCAAGCTTGTTCAGCTCTGTCATGGATCCACTAATGATATCAGGAAGGACTTAACTGGGAAAACCGAACTAAGTCGCTGGTGGTTTGGTTTTGGCTTGGCACTCTGAATCTTCATAAGCCTTACTATTCTGGGCTGTCTCCTACATCTTTGTTAAGATGAAGCTTGTTGCTAACTCAGTTTACCACTGCATTTTTGGAAATACTGAATTTCCTACAGTCCTTATTTAAAGTACTTCTTGTAGTGAAAGACTTGGTCCCCCAGAAGAACTGAATCTGATCTGTGATACTGTTGTGGTTTAACCCCAGCCAGCAACTAAGCACCACGCAGCCACTTCCCCCTCCCCGCTCCCAGTGGGGTGGGGAGGAGGAAAGGAAAAAAAAAGTAAAACTCGTGGGTTGAGATAAGAACAGTTTAATAACTAAAGTAAAAATAAAAATACACTACTAAGAATAATAGTAATGAAAAAGAATACAACAAAAGAAAAAGAAATAAGAAAAGACAAGTGATGCACAATGTAATTGCTTACCACCTGCTGACCGATGCCAGAGCCGCGATCTGCCCCTCCCCCCCCCCCCCCCCGGCCAACTCCCCCCTGTTTATATACTGAGCATGATGTTCCATGGTATGGAATACCCCTTTGGCTAGTTCGGGTCAGCTGCCCCGGCTACACGCTCTCCCAGCTTCTTGCACACCTGCTTGCTGGCAGAGCATGGGAAACTGGAAAGTCCTTGGCTTAAGATAAGCACTACTTAGCAACAACTGAAACATCAGCGTGTTATCAACATTATTTTCACACTAAATCCAAAACCCAGCACTGCACCAGCTACTAAGAAGAGAGTTAACTCTGTCCCAGCCGAAATCAGGACAGATACTCTGATGAGAACGTCTTGCTATTTAGAAAGTAATCGCATCCCGTCAGCGAATATGGCTATTGCTTGTGTGATATCAGCACACAATCTTCATTTTGGGAAAATATCTCTTCTGAACATGTGTGGGAGCATGAGGAAGAGCTTTGTGCCCTCAGCGGAGCATGGTACCACTGTGCAGAGAGACCGTGCTCTGCAGAACAACACTCCTGTTGCTTTCACCTGTGGCTCCTGCAGCTCCTTCCAGGGGAACTGGGCTGTGCTGCAGAGCTGCCGGCAGGGGAAAGCGCATGTGAATAGACATTGGAAAATAGAAGAACCCGGTTACTTGGTTCCTTTGTTAATGTGCACATTCCATATCCTGCCATATGTCCTCCTTCTTTAGCCTTTTAATTCTGGGATATTATAGATGATGCCTTCAGAAGTGCTTCAGTAATGTTGGGCTGCGTGCCTGTTGTGAAACACCATTAGAACAAATTAACAATTTTTTTTAATAATGTTATGGTAATGTTAGTGTTAATACAGCATGGAAAAATTAACTAAAATCAACAACAACAACAGACCATTTGGTTTTATCCTTTGTAGTGGTATTAAATGAGACTTATGAAATTTTCTTATCTAAACCCTGAGAACCTATCTCTACAGCAGTTGGGAGGAATAATATTTTTCATAGGCAATATAAATAAACTGCGCTTCTAAGATAATATAGTTTAGCTATTCGCTAAATAGCTTTTTAGCTTAGCCTATTGTTTTTTTAAGGATATGAATTCTAGATAATGAAAACGCATTGGAATAAACAGTCCAAGGCAGTATTACTGATGCTGCCTTATAATAAAAGAAGTCGCATAACAGCATAATTTTTATGATATCGTGCCTTTGCCTCCAAGGGAAAAAATAGTGATTCTCTGTATGAGGTAGAAGTTTCACTTTCTGTCATGTAATGCAGAAGGCAGCAAATAGTTTGGGGAAGCTGAGTTTAATTATAAAAGAGTGCCTAAAGAAGGGAGTGTAAGAAAGCGATTGGGCCTGACTGCAGACACCTATGAATGAGAAGAGTTTTTAAACATAATGCCCAAGAGGAGCAGTACAGGTGTGCTGCCTCAGAGAGCTCATCACCTTTTAATGCCATCTTCATAGATTCATTTGTATGTTGTTAGACTGTTCCTTCTCAATGCACTTTGTACAATATTTTAACTTTAAAGAAAAAAATGAATGTAATCTTTTATCTTCTGAGTGTCTCTTCATACTTGATAGAGGCTGTAAGTTTTCTTCTCTTTTTATGTATCGGAAAACTTAGCTACTGGAAAGCTGTATCGTGTCACTGTCAACATGTTTGTGCATGTTGAGAATAAACTTGTACTTAAATCAGTTTTCCTGCAGGGTTTTCTCTTCTCCTGAAAGTCTTGTTTTGAAGGAGGTTGTCCCTAAGCATTACAGGCGTTGAATTAATTCTGTTGGTGAAGATGATAGAAAAATGAGGCAGGGCGAAGTTCTGAAACCCAGAATTAACTCAAAATTTGTGCATCTGGGAGACTGTTAGGAGGAAGTCACTTGACTATGCAGGTCCTTTATAGATTTTTCTGATGGTGTGGGAATTTTTCTGTATCTCATGTTAAAATCTGTGAAATTTAAAAGCCTTTTAATGATTTTTGGTAATGCTGTGTAGGTCATTATGTTGCCATCCATCCCTTCCATTCATAACCATGTGGAAAGCATCTCAGCAGAGTGCATCAGGCATCTTACACCTGTGGTGTTCCTCTGACTATAGATGTACCTGGCATCTCTCTTCTAAGCTTGGGAGCAGACTTGGGCATGGTCCTTGTCTCTTGGCTACAGTTTTTCTTCTTGCGTCCAGGTGGTACATGTTTGGTTTTCTGTGGTTTGGGGGGACCTTTTGGTAATTTCTATTGCTGTTCCATTGTCCATACCCACCCCAAAGGAGTAGGGCATGGAGTAGCAAAGACAAGGATGGAGTAGGCCAGAGAGAAGTTGAAAGGTGATTAGAGAAATGGGCATAATGCAGGGAAGGATTTGAGTGAAGGGAATTAAACAGGTAGAAGGGGGACTGTTAGAGCCTTGAAAAGTGAAGAAGGGACATGGAGGAGATCTGGAATACTTGAAGGAGGAGAATGGTATGGAACTGATGCTTTCAGTAATAAATAATTATCTTTTTAGTTTCAGCGTGGCTACTGCGTCAACCTGTGAATCTGCAACCATCAGCTTCTGAATCTGACCCGTATTTGTACCTACCTTTTCAGGGAAAACAACAGGAATGAGAGCCAGGCTATTTTAAGATTACTTAATTAGTATATTATTTAAATTGCCTAATGACTTTTAAAGGGCTATTAGTAGCCACATTTAAATATCTGAAAACATAAACTTAACAATGTGCTATCTCCACTGTCCACTATTATCTATTATTTCTTTCAGGGATGATAACGCGTACTTGCTAAGACAAAAAATCTTGCATTTGATGTCAAATATTCATAGAAGAACGGTTCTCCCAAGAGACACCATATCTGGCTTTATAAAATGAGAAAATATATTGAGAAAATTTTCTTGTTTATATTACCAACTTGATAGGAATTTTTGTTGTCTATAATGGTATTCATAAAAGTAACTTAAATACTGATTATTGTAACTTGTTTTCATTTCTCTGCAAGTCTGTGCTGATACCTTTGACTATAAGAGCCATAGCCTTTTATGTGACTTCATGAACTCTGAATATAAGCAAGAATTGCAGTGGGAAATTTTAGAACTGTATTTTCCTTTAAATAAAACATAAATGCCTAGACTAAGCTCTTTTAGAGCTTTTGGGAAACTAAGCTAGATTCTTCATAAAACTTGCCTCATTCATTATTTTTGAGATTTGCTTATTGAATTGATCTTACAAGTATGATTTCTCATTTGTGCAAGTTAGCACTAGTGGAGACTAATCACACCTGATCTAATGGTGAACTTTTTTCTAAGGACTGCCCATAATTTTGGGATGGATGACACCAGGTTGAATTCTAGATATTCCTTCCTTCTACCATCAACAGTCTCTGCACATGGCATTATTCAGAAGGAGACACTGCACAGATACTCATTTGTGCTCTGTATTTTGAGAAGGGTTTTTTTTTTTCCACAGTAGCTGCTGTTCCCTTTTAGAAAAGGGAAATGAATCTGTCCCAAAATGTTGACTGCTTGGCAGTTGAGCCAAAAAAAGCGTTCAATGATGGCCTCAAAGGAAAGATATTTAAGGAAGCGATGATTTTACTTGCTGGCAGCTTCCCTTCCACTACTTTTATAGAAAACAGCAAAAATTTTGATTCTCACCTTTACCAAAAGGACAAGAAGCTGGGAAACTTGGGTACATTCTGCAAATCTTTTTCTCATTAGGGACACTTAAATTTATCATTCCTGTCAAAAGATTTGAATCTTTTTGGCTCCACAGGCTTGGAGGAATTTCAGAGTGCGTTTGTCAGAGATTCACATACTGGAAGTATGGGTCACTTCGTACGTACGGATCCTTGAGAACTGAAATGCTGGGCAGAAATACGCCTGCTTATTAAGCCCTCTACTGTGTTTGGCATGGACCACAATTACACCTGAGGAAATAGTTACTTCCTAGATTTAAGAACTGCAGCATCATTTCCATGCTTAGTTTTGACTGTGAGGAGTTATTGCCCTGTCTTTGATAGGGGTTTTGGCTAAATGCCAGCTGTCTACATAATAGCTTGTACTGAATTTCCAAATATTAAAGGTCCACTATCATAAAAGTATATTGACTTGTTGTCTTACTGAGACACTTGTCAGATAGCTTCGGAGATAGAATTTGACCCCTCATGTAGAAATAATGAATATGGTAGCAGGGTGAATTTTATACTGTGACTGTTGCTTAGGCTGTCATTGCAGATCAGCTGCTTAAAATGTGTGTTCCTTACATGCTTTTGGAAACCATGGTATTGTGGATATGTTTGTTTTTTCTTGCAGATTTACATTACCTTTTTATTTTGACTATGAAATCCCTTTCTGGCGTTTGTAGGATGCCAGTTTTGCTGAAAACTTGCTCACTAAGCTTTGCATTAGGTCTCCGCTGTCAGGTTTTCATAGACTACCAAATGCTTCAAATGCTTGTTATGACTTTGAAACAGATAGACATTCAACATAATCATTATTACTTAAAGCACTTTTTCAGTGGAATAAAAGGAGAACCGAGAGCACTGAGGGAATTGGTTAAAATCTGTCATTCAGACCTGCTGCCTTGCGTAGGCACCTTAGCCTTTGCATGGAGGAGCAAAGAGAACTGAGTGCAGTAAAGATGGAACAGCCTTGCAGACTTCTGGTTTCTAACAGCCTGGGGATTATAACTGGTTTTGTTCAGTTACAATAGTACCTGTTAACTGCAATATAGTGGAAGAGACTATCCAAATGGGTTTTTTGCTAAGCATTTTGTAAAGCTGCTGTATGTTGGAAGGTGAATTAGTTTGCATAGAAGGCTCTTAAATCAATCTGCTGCTTCAGTCATTTGACTTCAAAGAGAAAAAGAATGCTATATCCTTATTTTTAAAACAGTGGGAAAAGATTGTTAAAGGCTAGGATGTCGCAGTTTCTCCTGTATACTGTTGAACAGTAAAATAACATGTTCATTTTTAACAGTAATTTTTTTTGCACAAGTAGTGTGAACTTCACTGTGGCATATAAAGCTAAATTAATCACTTGATTAAGACTTCTTTTGAGAGCAACTTTTATAGGTAGATTATTTTATTGTGAATAAGTAGATGTCAGTTATAGGCAATGTAGTGGAAAAGTTGATTTGTGTTTCACTTACTCAAAGTTTAGAGACCAGATATAAAACCACCTCTGTCAGCACGGTTTTCTTAGAATTGGGCTTTGTTTAAAAAAAATAAAAATAAAATTGGTCTGATCTTTCATACCACAAGTTTGAGAAGGTTTGTTGTGATGACATGTGGACTTCTGTATTGGGCTGTGGCTACAATCGGGTTGGCATTTATAGTTCTGGTAGGGGAAAAAACCAAAAACCAAACTTGCCCTCAGCCTCTCAGCTGAGGCACAGTTAACTGTGTACTTGCAGCCTGCAGCACAGTGGAGAGGTTCGGGGTGGGTATTTGAACCATCTTACAGTTTTAGTGGCAGAGAAAATATTTTAACGGGGTACTTCCAGACCTCTGGTTGTTTTACAAAGAAGAATAAGAGGTAATTTGATTACTGTCAAGGTATTGTCAGGTGCAGTGGGCTCTTCCCATGTTGGTTTGTGGCAGGAGGTATGTGCTAGCTTCCTATCAGGAAATCGATTTGGCCAGATCAAAGTTCTCAGGAGCAGCAGAGAAGTAAGTAAATGAAATTGAAGACCCTGTGATATGGAAGTGATTAAACTGCATTCAGGGTTTGGTTCTTGCTTAAAAGCAGTAAATACATGAGAGAAACCATAAATAGCAGTGTGATAAATAGTAGTGTGACATTAAGCTTATAAATAGCCTTTTATAATTCTGTAGTACTTTCTCCTTTGAATAGCCTGTTGCTCTTTAACTCTGGATGTGTGTGTTCATTTGCCCTTGTCGGCAATGTTTTATTCCAAGTGGAGCTGTGATGTTTCTTTTATTGCTTCATTTTTTAGTTGATTAACTGGCTTGTAACATGGTTAGGTGCCTGCTTTTTCAGTGGATGTGAAACTTCATACTGAACTGAGCCAATATGATAAAGAAGCATTAAAGCCTCTGTTGTCTTCCTGAACATGAATGCTTTAGAGGAGGTTGTAGAACTTGTTTTCCTACAAAAAATAAATTCAGTAAATAATAGAATAATTGAATTAATTCATCTCAAACCAACAGTATTGAAAGTTTCTTGCTGATTCTGAATAGCAGCTGATTTTAGAAGTTTTCAGTTCCAAGCAAAATGGCCAGATAATTTTTCTCAGTCAGATGTTTTATTAAATGCAGTGACACTAAATGTTTTTATATAGAAAATGTATACCCTGTACCTGGAAAATAATTCACTATTACGTTAGTAAAAAGAATCTAACTTCTAATTAAAGGTCTGAGATTTAATTGGGTGGGCTGGGATGAATAGTATATAAATACAGAGTTTGTCAGTGAATTTTAGTTTCGCTTGGGTACATGGTGTAACTTCATTTTGGTGCTGTAGTGCATTTAAAAGTTCCTTCTTTCTAGGTTTTGTGCCTGTTCCAGTTGTATACCTGCAACTTTGTGCCTTTACTTTTTGGATGTGGGAATATAGGGTGTTTTGTTTTTTTTTTTCCAGTATATTCATAGTTAGCCTTGACAGTGTGATGTGGCTTTTCACACCATTAACATCTGCTATTTTTGTTAAGTTAATTTTGTGGACACTTCCAAGTGTTACTGTGTAATTCTATAAAGAACAAAGCTATAAGGAAGAAAACAGTCATATTCAGAAACAAACAAACAAAACCTTTAAAGTTTTTTCAAAAGTCTACTTTGATGAACTCTGGTAAGAATTATAAACTTTTAATGTAAGATTGGATCTTGTCTTTCCTCTTGCATTATGTTTTCTTCCAATACTTTTTTTTTTTACAGATGCTTCTGTAAGTTTGTCAATTTAATTTCAAAAGAAGGAAATGCATCCCAAAAGGTAAAGCATTTTTAGATAACTCTTAGAAATACGCATTAAGGTAATTTTTCCTCTTACTCGTTTATGTACAAAATTGATTGTAGTTACAAAAGTCAGAATGTATGAAGATAAGTGCATGGAGCCTGCAGTCTGGCCTTAACGTTTAATCATGTCATAACCCCTGACAGGGTGCGACTGTTGAGGTCACTATGCCACGATTTTGGAAAACTTTTGGTTTGGCTTTGAGTTTCACTTCGTAAGAAGTACAGATAAAATTGTCTTGTCGTTTTCTGGTCAAGATCGTTGAAAATGATCCTTTTACAAACTAGGTTTGTACAGTTTACAAGTCTGGGGAGTTTAGACCTCTTTAAGATACTTTGCTAAAGAAACTAAACCCACAAAACTGATTGATTTATTTTTCTAAATTCCACTGCGGGTGAATGATTATCAGATTTAACTGCTTAGTCATTTGAACATGAGTGATATTTTCATTGCCAGATTCACTCAAATAATTTTGAACTTCTAGTCCTCTTGAGCTGGCTTGAAAATGGAAATTGTTTCCTATAAGGAAAATCTTTGAGAGGAGGCAGAGGAGAGTCAGAAAAATACTTCCCTAAGCTGTGCTGAAGTTGTAAAAATGTGAGAGCTTTTAATAACAAATAAATAAAAGGAGAACTTAAAATTTGGGATGATATGAATAGGATGATTCTTTTGCTACTGGGCAGGTCTGTCAGCAAAGCTGCTCTTGCCCTGTGCGGAGAGCTTTTTGTTCTAGTGCCCAGATGTGCTTTGCGATCTTTCTCTAGTGTGCACCCCAAGAGCAACCGAAGAGGCGACTTGCTCTGCTCTCATACCCCAGGGCCAAAAAGCTGGGGAGAGGCTGATTATCCGGCTGCTTGGGAAAGGAGTGCGAGGCAGGGCGACTGAGAGCCAGGGGCACGGATGGAGTGAGGTCACTTCTCTGGGCAGCACTGCTAGAAGACTTCCCTTGGTTTGTTTTCTGTTGGAGGAGGAAGCGGAGCTGACAAGCGTTTTCCAGGCAGGTCGCCAGACATGCATTATTTTAACGTTTCCAGCGGAAAATCGGTGGGTTTTGGCAAAACTGGAATTTTTTGTGTGAAAATTTCTATTTTGTGGAAATGACATTTCTGATTAAAAACTAATTTTGATGGAAAGTGTCCAATTGATTATATTCAGCCTTAGAATTAGCATCTGCTGTGTTTAAGTCTATTGAAGATAATTTGGCTTAGGTTTAGCAACTCTGAACAGAATATATGCAGACAACTTTCCTCCCTCTGTCTAATACTTCAGTTCTAGTGCCAGCCAAAATTCAGCTTGAAGTTGGCTATGAGTAGAATAAAAGCTTTTTCCAAATTTTGCCAGTTTGTTTTCAGTTTAGACTGCCTTCAGGTTCAAAGGCTTCACAACACAGATGCCATGGCTGGAACTAAAGCTGCCAATTCAACTAGCTGCTCTGGACTTGTCGATCCTGCTGTGTGCAGCAGTATTGATCTGTGGGTGCTCAAGTGGCTAATAGCTAGCCCACAGATTTTCTCTGTCAGTACGTTTTCTGTTGATGTTGTCTTCAGATAGTTGTGGTTGAGGCTTGTACGGCATACAGGATGTGTGACTTGTGTTCATTTACAGTTACACCAAGTTAGAACGTGTAACTTTTCAGCATTTGGTGTTTTACCCCTGTTTTATCTGCTTAATTGTATACAACTGTTGAAGACCAGCAGTAGTTACTTACATGTAATTTCTTTCTCTTTTTGGCTTCTTAAATTGTGTTAAAAACCCCTCCTATTTGTAGATGGAAAAGCTGAAATCAAAACCTGATTCTCACTTGCTGCATTTCCTTGATTCAGTGCATGTAGTCAGGCAGTTGCTCAAGTTTAGAGCAGTTAATAATTAGTGTCCGGAAAGGACTGTGCTAGGTTATTGTAGCTATAGGCAGTAGTATATTGTCATTAAAGGCTCAAAGATTACCAGGCTCCTTTTAGATACTAAAGAGTTTTTGGTTTCTACTTGGCCTGCAGAGGTCTGTAAACTCCTTTTTTAATAGGTAAAGAAATCTTTTTTGGAGTCGTATAGCAAAGGGGAATCAAATTTAGTTACCCCTTGATACTTTTGAGGAAAACTGTAGGAAGAAGTTTGGGGTTTTTTGGGTTTGTTGGTTGGGAGTTTTTTTCCCCTTTCTTAAGCAAGAGATAAAATACTATCTTGTTATTATCACCTGGTGCTTCTGGTTTTAGTTTGTCTGAACTTGAACTGATTTCAACCCTTTTTTCTTTTGGTGAGTAAATATTTAGGCTTCCTAATCTTAGAGTTGTATGGGAGCCAGAATTTCCTTTTAATGAAAAATCTATTTAAATCTGTATAACCTAGTTTAAGAACACGTTTAAAAATTACTGCAAATTTACTTTGAGAAGTTTCTATCAAGAAGATATTTTAGTAATGTTTCATTATAGTCTCAATTTATTACATCTTATTATAGCACTGAGTCATGAAACCAAGAATAAGAGATCCAGCTCCAGGAATGGGAAGAGTTAGATGTAGTAATCATCTATGTGAGGGTCGTGGATTGCCATTTTTAAGGCTATTTTCAAACAAGGGCAGGTTATGGATATAATCGAGTTTAAAATATTGAAGGTGGAACTCACTTGGAAAACTTTTCTATTTATTCCTAGTAATCTTTACACAAGATAAACGCCTCCAAATGTCATGAGGACAGCTGTGTACTAGGAAACAAGGTGATGTTATGTCTTATCAATAGATTTGCATATTTGTTTAATTTATAATATTTTTTAAATATAGAAGGATAGTTAAATTCACCATTTTGTGATATTTAAACAGTACTCCTCGTCCTAGTTGTTTTTCCTGGCAGCTTTATCCTTTTCTGACTGCTTCAGCTGTCTGCCCTTCCACAGGGTTTGGTCTGCCTTTTTTTTTTTTTAATAGATTTAGTTTTTTTCCCTGCTAGCTTTGCCATTTTCCATCCTAAATTGCTTATTCCAGGAGCGTGAGCTGCTGCTAACTTGGTGCACATGTTTCTTGGCTGTCCATCGCACTGGCTGAAGTGGTCGTATAGCAGTGCAGTGACCACAGCCGTGCACCCGGGGGGCTCTTCCTTCCATGTGTCTTCGCTGGCTCACAGGCTGGCCACTGCTATAGCTGGTGGTTGCCATCAGCTTCTGTTTTCATATTGCAGGCCTTAAACTATACCAATATCTTTACTTAAAGACATTTCTAGCTTCAGCTGCTTGCTCTCTGTTTCTTCACACCATGGTATGCCTTGCCTAACCCATTCTGTAAAGCGGTCGCACTGTGATCCAGGTGACTCCTGAAGATCAATTATAGTTTATTGCTTAATAGAGGGATAAGTGGGTTTTTTTTTCTGGTTCGTTAAGCTGTGTATGGGTATATTGCTATCATATAGAAACTTTCTAGACTTATGCTCAAAATAATCTCTGAAACCTCACGTAAACTTCTTCGCACATCTTGTTCAAATGTGTGTGTGACTGTTGTTTCATAAAACTTCCCTTACCCCTGAGTATCATCTGCAAATGAAAGGTCTCCGACTCAGAAACAATATGGCTGCACAAATTCATATGATGTTTCAAGTCTTAATTGTGGCTTCAGTGTGTCACCTGTAGGACAGATGGGTTTGTATTTGTTGTGAATAACCATAGGTATTCCTTATGAAGCCTTTTCCTAAAGGCACGTGGACTCTGGATGTTTTTCTTGTGTCATTTGCAAGTGATGCAGAAGTCCTGTCTCTTCTGAAGTAGTTATCATCAGGGCAGTGAGTACTCAGCCTTGAGCTGGCAGGAGCTAGCTGGAAGGAGGTTTTCTGTTGTCTTTGCATTTGTTCACACTCTGACCTGTAAGACTGTTGCAGTGAAAAGGGAAATGGGTTGAACCTGCTGAAGTAGGATAGGGTTAAAAAAAAAGTCTGACTATTTTAATTCTAGATCTTTCTTAGCTGCAGACTTCTAGTGTACTGGGTGTATTTCTTCAGCCTCTCTGAAGCTCAGTTCTCCATCTAGAAAACTGGTCAAAAACTGAAAAAAGAGATCAGATTTACTATGAAAGGATGTGCTATGGAAATCCAGTGCATTTATCAGGCTGCCAGTTGTAATGTGGTGTGGACAGGTATTCACTAAGAATAAATTTGAAACTTAAAAATGGGTTTAAAATGAACCATATTGGGCTGTCTGGAATTTGTAAGTCCATTTATCTTTTTTTTTCTTTTTTTTTCCTCTCAAAAAAAAATTTAATATCTTCTCGGGCTGTATCTAATCTAGAGTCCTGGATAGAGAAGATGGAAGAGTTACTTTCTTCATGTGAAAAAAGACTGGGCCTAGAAAGGGAGGACATAAAGGTTTTAGGTTCAAAATAATTGGCAGTGTTCATGGCATGGTTTCTAAGAACTACTTTTTTTATTAGTATTACTTCTAAACTGTGCCAGTAAGTATTGTAATCTCAAACTAATGAATTTTATCGTGCTGTTTTTGTGTTTCCTGAAATGTTACATACAGGAGTGACGAAAAGCAGATACCAGACTTCCTGCACTGTCCTACTTCAGACCCAAGGCAGAGAAAGGGAGCAGCTGAATTTGAGAGGCTTTTTTTTGGAGCATTGTGCATACAGTTCAAGCATAATGAGTATTGACATTTAATTAGATAGAAGTGTCATTTATAATAGGCTTTTCTGTTAGCTATGCTCTTGTTCTGGGGGGAAGGGGGGAGCAAGGGAGGGAATTGTCAAATTGTTGAAATAGTTTATTTTTCAGATGAAATAGTAGATTGCTACAGTACTACCAAACTAATTTGCTGTGTTCTGGTATACATCCTCCAGCTTTCTCTAATAGATTGACTGCTATCCTGTGTAGAGTGACCGAACACTCGTTAATTATTATTTTTATGTTGGAAAGAATGAAATTCTGGGAGTGACAAAGCAAGGTGTTTTGCCTTTAACCTTTGTCTCTATTAGTAATGATGTGATTATAACAGTGAAAATCTGGCTTGATATCACACAGCAGTTGTTCAAATTTGAAACCCCTATCCAAAGAAGCAGATAAAAAGCATTATCCAAGGAGGTCTTAATTTAAAAACAAGTCCTCAAGTAATTTTTAAACTGAGAGTAATTATTAATTTAGGTGTCGAGCCTATACTGAAATCCATAGCCATCCCCATGCAATCCTCGTGTTCATAAAACAAGATGAATTAACAATCTTAGAAACTTATGTGAGTAAGTGGATAGAATATTAATTCTCTGTTACTGGCTTGTGTATAGGAGAAGCTGATGGTGGAGGAGAGAGGCTAAATTCAACTTCTTTTCTCTCAGCTGTTGAACTTCAGGCCCCAAATTTCCAGAAACTGTCAGATGTACTTTAAGAATTAATGCTTTTTGTGTTAGATTTGGCTCTTCATGTGGTTGAGGATTGAGGATGTGGAAAAGGAGGATGTAAGAGTAGCTCATTCATTGAAACGCAGGTGAGATTATGGACATTTTGGGGGGCATGTGAGTATGTTGCTCTTTACTGCTCTCAAGAGTGAAGGACTTGCAGATAGGAATTTCTTTTGCTGTTCTATACTTCTTGCATCTGTGAGGGGTTTAATCAAGCAGCTCAGAGTGCCTGCAGATAATAGAAGTCTCGAGGGAATGTATAAAAGCAGCTGGAGATTAGATAAGTTTCGTGTACCAGTTTTGCATATGAAGCGTGGAGGCTGCTCAGGGCCAGGCTGTAAAGAAGTATGCGGGGAGCCCTGACGGAGGAGCGGGGTGATCTTGGAGTCCCAGAGCTGCCAGCCCCATACAGATACCTGGGCTAACAAGGGCACAATCTGGTTACCCACCAGTGACGAGAAGTTGCTCAGGTTTTGGAAACTTTACCTTCCTAACTTCCAATGCCAGTGTCTCCTTGTATCCAGTGCTCTCTTTTGACAACTCTTTGGGAATGTAGTAGCACTGAAGGAATTGTGCTTGTAGTTACATTGTGCGGTCACTGTAACTGTCCCAGTTTGTCAACAGGAAAAATGTGATATCCCTCTTTTTCAGTGGAAGTTTTAGGAAGAGTTTAATAAGTGGCCATACAATAGCTTTACAGGAGTATATTATTTTCCTTAAGCAGAATGAATTTTATTAATTTATATATTACAGATAATTAATAAACTTACAGAAGAAACAGAAGATTTTGATAGAGCCCAGAATCATTAATGATGGTGTTGCCTGGACAGAAGTCTAGCTTGAACCTTTGCACCTGGTGACGACAAAGTGAAATGACCCAAAGTTTACATATCAACTTATAAGAATTATGGATACTTCCATTGTTTGGTCAGCAGAAAGCAGGAAGAAATGAATGAAGTATGAATTGTTGGAACAAGTTCAGGATTGTAGTGCATGGGTCAATTCACTTAAATGAAAATGCATTTGCACTGTGATTTTATTTATAAGGAATGTTCTGAAACTGTGTGCTACATCAGAATTGCTGAAAGCTTTCAAAATAGATTTTTGAAAGATAAAAAAATTGAACTTTCATTTGTTGGACTAACGTGGACTTCCCTCAAAATAGTGCACAATCAACTAATGTTTAGCATTTTTCAAACTGGTTTTGGTTAAAACATTTAATGTTGTTTCACTAATGTTTTCAGTAAATGTATATGAAGATGGGTTCTAGATATAACTCAGTGTTTGTTTGAAATGCAGTATGTTGTATTATTCTGTTTAAACCTTCAAAATTGTCTTTTTACTTTTAATAGTTTTTTTTCCTCCTAATTAGATTGTGTGGATAATTTTAGTAACCATGGGGTCTGCAGTCTATTTAATGTATTCAAGCTACATCATGTTGTAAGGATGTGGGTTTTCTGTGAGTCTGGCCTACTTTTCCACCTCTTGTAGCAAATTCATGTACTGTGTTGGACCCAAATCAGCAGGTGGGCTACAGTGGAAATACATGCCTTCTGGGTTGCTAAAACACAAGCTTCTAAACAAATGGAAATCTGGCAATGCATTAGCTTCTTAGCTGCTTTAGATTAGCCATGAAAAATGAAATTTCTCATGTCCTTGCATGCACATGTGCATACTGTACTGTGCTAAGGTGATTGTCTTTGTGTATAGTACATGATGCAAACTCTCTTTAAAAGAACTTTTTACTTCAAGTCAGCGAATCGGTTGCATTCTTGGATAAATTAAATTGCAGTTAATTACCTTCTTAACCAACTGCTTATTTATTAAGCTGCTTAAAATTGGTTAGTTTATTGTAAGCCCAAGCAAATTGTCATTTTACTGTATACATTTACATAAAAGAATAGAGGATGCTGAAAATTCAGTTGTGAAGCTTCTGCATGCTCTTTAATGCCCTAACCAAGCCAGTATTGCAGGAATGTTCTGCCCTTTGATAGGGAACACTCCCTAGAATTGCTTCATTGCTTGAAACCTGAGCTCAGGCAGGAAATGTACAACTTACTCCCTCCACAGACCTGAGAGGTAAGTGGAGTTTCATTGCACAAGTTCTGTCCTTCTCCAGTTGCTGTAGCAGCACGTGCTTTGGATTGTTAATTCAAGTGTCTAAATATTACATGCTTAGCAGAAGACGCTGAAAAATTATAAGCAGAAACCTTCATATGCAAAGATTAATCTGATTTAAATCCAATTTAAATAATCCACTTGCATATATAGAAAGGTTTTAGTGTAAGCGGCCATGGTACTGTCCGTGACATGGATATGCATACACAGTAGTACCTTGCTTAAGTTAACCTGCTGTTTAAACTAGTAATTCTCAAACTTTTTTTAGTTGAATCTCACTTTTTGTCTTTACTCCTGTTTCTTTTAGGGCTGCAGATTTTACTTCGGAGCTTGAAGTCAGTCCTTCATTTGTTCCATACTAACTTTAGCTATAACATATTTTTGTTGCAGAAGTTTGTGACCAGCGTAGCTGAATTTTTATCAGTTTTGTCATTTTATATATCAGTATTTGCTGGGAAATCAGATAGTTATGATTTATAACCTCATAAGCAATAGCTAGCCATCTCACTATTTTGCTAGTATGTTTTCAAAATGTATAGCAAGAATGACGGTACCTAGTCAGGAGAAATAATATTGTCTGTGTTCTTGTGCATGTATTTCTGGAAGAAAGGAGTAGTAAAGACGATATGGATACAGTTCAGGGCCAATAATATTGTAAAACAAGTGTGTCACAGTAAGACCAGGAATTGCAGTCTGTCTGTACTTAACAACTGCGTCCTTTTTATATGTACATATACTGATAGAGGTTTAAATATGGGTTGTGTACACATGATTGGCCACAAAGCTGTTACATGTAATAGCCCTGGCAGATCTTAGAAGGAGCAGTATTTTTGAGAGAGCGTGTGATGGTGAAGGCATTTTAACATAATCCCTGCATACTTCCATAGATAGTTTCTTTGCTGACATATGGGGAAAGAGTAACTTTGAATGTGGTTTGACAGAAAATAGTCTGTCTTTTGTCACCTTCCTCTCTATTACTTTCATGGCTGTTATATTTCCATTTTGTAGAAGTATTTCAGGATTTCAATTATTATACTTAGTTGTAAAACTGTGTTCAGTAGTTGCAAAAGCCTCTTAGTTTCATGGAAGAAACTTGTCTACTACAAGATAACTGTTCAGGCTACTACTTGTTGTATGAGGGACATGGAATATAATGCTTCATTGCCTAACGTGAAAGTTCAAAACATGGTTTCCTAAGTTCATGAAGAAAACATTAATGAATAACTGATGTCCAGCATGGTGTGAATATGAGCTCCACACCAGGAAGATGCTAAACTCCAAACTGTGGAACAGTATGTGAGAAATATCTTTGTGTGTGTCCTATTTGTTTGTTCCTTACTTAAAGAAAGCGAGACGGCATTGCCCTTCAGGTCTGTGAGCTAGATGAACTGTTGTTCTGACCCAGTATAGCTGGTGCTGTTTCCTTAGTGAACTTATAATAGAGTGCCTTCTTTCTTGAATTTGACCATTTCATTTATGTACATTGAGAAAGACTTGAATCACTATCTGCGACTATTCGATGTTTTTGTTTTGTTGGAGTGAAGATCACCTGTGTTACAGCAAGAACCTTGCTGGGTCTGCATGTTGGGTCTATCAAAGGACATGGTGGATGGTTACTTGCTATTAAAGAATTTTGAGGATCACTGAGGGCAGATTTTCTCCTCGCTCACTCTTATGAATTTGTTGCTCTGTTTGAAACCCAGAAGTTTCACTAGTTTAAGGCAGTGATGAGGAGGGCAGAAATACTGTCTTGATCAGCAAATAAGACAAAAATAGGGGAGAGAACAGGAGGCAAAGGTGAGATTTGCCTTTTTCTTCCCTTAAAGCATGATGGTTTCTGGCCTTTAACATGTCTTTTTTTTTTTCTTCTGCAAAATTGTGGGTTGTTGAGTTAGACCCTCCTAGCTCACTACCAAATTGTTTTGTGAGGACTGCAGTACTTATTTAGAAGCTAAACAGTCCTACTTTGTGCACTGGTGTTTGTATTCATGGGAAAGGACTCTAAGATAACCCTCACTGTGTCTTGGTTGATTTGTCACTTATTCAAATCCTTGCAAAATATGCCTGTCAAAGGGTTGTTTCTGTGGTATGGATAAACTGTTTTTAATCAAATTGCATGCTTTTCTGAAACCTCCTTTGATTCAGCTCACAGGCAAATACCACTCTAAAGTCTTGGCTATAGTTATTGGTTGTGTAGCTGCACTGGTAAAGATGCTGATCTTTATGCCGTTATGGCTTGTAAAGCAATTGACTTAGATTGTGTCTGCCTGACAAAATATTGTTTGTGAAATGTTAGGCTGTTGACTCAGATCACTGGTATGGAGGTTCAGGTCCTGTTCTTCTGTGTTAAAGGTTCTCTTCTGCCTTTTATTTTTGAGACTTGTAGAAGGCATA
Source organism: Gymnogyps californianus (assembly GCF_018139145.2). Classification (NCBI taxonomy): domain Eukaryota; kingdom Metazoa; phylum Chordata; class Aves; order Accipitriformes; family Cathartidae; genus Gymnogyps; species Gymnogyps californianus. Next base: position 29,966,519 of record NC_059477.1, read on the forward strand.
GCAGAAGCAACCTCTTCATGAGGAGTTGTCAGACATGTTACTTTCCTGTTAGGCTTTACTTTGGAGTTTTAATGTTTGCGACACAATTTTTCATTGTTTTATCATTAAGAGAAAGTAATGAGTTTAGCTTGCAGCTGGTGGGTTTATCTGGTATCTTTACCCTTTCTCAGTTTGTCATGTTATTTTAGCAAAACAAAAATAAACTTGCTGTAATTCTATATGAATACAGCATTGCAGTTCTGAAGCCAGAGTGCCTGAGTAGCCAAAAAAAAAAAAAAAAAAAAGCTGTCTGGTAAGGAAACAAATACTTTTTAATCTGAAAATGCTGGTTAAGTCAAACCTGAAACATTTTGCAAGGATGGATTATCATCAAAAAGATTTTTTTATGTTTTAGATGTGTGGTCATGCTGAAAGAGCTGAAGATGTGCTCTAGAAAAGCAAAATATCTCAGGGATTTTTAGGGCAGTCGCTGAGGAGGTTGGCTGCAGGCGGTGGGAAGAAGGTTAAACTGCAGGGTCCCAGCCCTTCCTCATACAGGTGTTTTGGATCTTGGTCTTCCACTTTCCCACAAGGACCTAAGTATCTAAGCTATCAACTATTTAGGAGGGGATTGATCTCTTTTATCCCGATTCATTTGTGTATATTGGAGCACAGATAGCTCTTATGATCCAGGCAAGCTCTCTAATTACTGCTGGGATGTTTGCTGTCCTCTGCTAAATTCTCCTTTTTTTATCATGATACACACCCACTCCCCCACCCCTGCCCCAAAATAGGAAGCAAACATGTAAACGTTTTTGAAGTCTTCATAATTTTTTGCAGAATAAGGAAAATAATTCATTTTATATTCAGTTTTGAAAATACCTGTTTTCTTTTACTGTTTTTTAAGGTATTTTAATTTTCTATCTCAGTATATTCTCTACTTAAGTTATGAAACTTTCTGTTTGCTTACGCCCTTGTCAAAGGATGTAGAAATAGTTTGCTGAGTGTGTAATTAAGTGAATCACAGGCCCTGATCCTATGAAGTACTTAAGAAAGTAACTAGTATCGTTGGATAGGGCTAATAGCATCAAGTGTGCACATAAGTGCTTTGCTGGACTGGGATTGCATGAGAATCATTAGAATCTTAGTTTTGAAAAGTGAAAGTCACATTTCAATTCTTGCATTTTATTTATCAGCACTTAGCGCAGGGTGTAGACTTGTGATGGTCACAGCTCCTTATCTGGAAAGTAAGAATTGCTTGTGCTTCCAAACTAGATATGGAAATCCAATCAAATTGACCTAGACAGAAGATTCAGTAGTTTGACAAACCTTTTATCTATTCGTGTTGTAATTTAAAAAAAAAAAAAAAAGCAATGCTAATGTTTTTGTTATCGCTGTGTATTCTCATGTCTAATGAATGCACAGGCTTTGCAGAATAATGCATGAAAATCTTTGTGTATTTGCTGTTTTCTTTTCTTCATGCTTTTTCTCTGTAAAGCTTTTTGGTGTAAGCATTTTTTTTTTTTTTTCTGTTTTGCACTGAAATTAATTGCTTAATTGCCTCTAATATTGGGAGCCTAGTAGCTATGATGCCCAGCAATTACAATGCTTTTTGAAGGGAAAATGCTGTTCTGAGTCTTAAAAAAAAAAAAACAAACCCAGACCCACAAAACAACCTTAAAATAGGGAGGGAGTGGACAATGGGCAGAAAGTAAAGGACTGAGTATTTTGGAATAAGGTTGTGTTGTAATTTGTAAGAAATTGTTTCATTATTGGATACCATGAATTTAGTACTCATTTTTCTTTTGTCTGCAATGGAGTTCTTTAACAATGGACTTGCTGTGTGTTGACCTTTCTTTGAAATATGACATTCTTGCATTTGCATTTTTTGATCTTTTTTTATTTTATTTTTGTTTTGCCTAAAGACCCTGTGTGGACAGTAATGACCGCACGTTTCCGATTGCCTGCTGGCAGAACCTACAATGTACGAGCATCTGAGCTGGCACGAGACAGGCAGCATACGGAGGTGGTCTGCAACATTCTTCTCCTGGATAACACTGTACAAGCTTTCAGAGTTAATGTAAGTAATTTGCTTATTGCAAATCAGTATCACCGAGCTTGCTTTCCTTTGCTGGATTTGTATGGCTAGAGTTTGACTTTAAAAATAGTGTTAAGTACAGAATAGAAGGGGAAGTTATGTTCAGGCAGGCATGCTTGTACACGTACATACCAAGTCACTGTGAACTTAGTCATTCTGGCATCCTCTATAGTACTAACACATCTTCATTTCAAAATTGAATGTACAAAGCATAATTTATTTCTAGTAATTCTCTTCATGGACTAATGTTGTGTAGTGGAAATGGAGGGCAGTTTTGCTACTGAGTTGAATGAGAAGCAAGCTTTTGTTTTGCTCCATTCTGGTTTTTGCCTTTTGAGCATGAGTAAGGTGTAATGGTAACTCTTCTCATGACTGTGTAGCTAACTATGTTCAATCATGTATATAGTTATATTTGGTTATGGCTATTATCTTAAAGTATCTCTTTGCTTTTTGCTTTTCTCAGATTATATCCTTGTTCTATGATTTCCCTTGCTTAAACTCACCACCTTCAAATGCACTAATGAGGATGGCAGGAAAGAAAATAGGAAGGTGGTTGCTGAATGCTGAGAACTGTTACTGGGAAAAGTGAATAACTTTTACATATGAGCCTGGAATTTAAAATAGGTTATTCATCAGACTTTCTAATCTGTAATTCTTGATAAGGAGTTAAAATGAAAATGTTCATGATTTTGTGCATACATTCACACAAGCGCAACCATTTTTTTTTGACTTCTTGAGGAAAAAAAAAACACAAACAACAGGCAAGGACCTCACAAGAAAACATTAAAGCATTTAAAGTGATCTTTGTATGAGAAGAACCAGAACTCAACAGGAAAGAAGCTGTGGGGTGTCCTGGGGCAGAAGAACTCAGCTTTTACTTTATAAGCTATAGAATTGATGGCTTATGTGGAGAAAGGTTGAATAATGTGATGGTGAAAGTTACAGGTGGCATGATTATTAAAGTTTTTCAAGAGAAAATTGAACTTCAGCGAATGGAGTGAAGGAGTAGCTTGATATCAAATAAGGCTGTGGGACTTCAGATGGGAAGTGAGGGAGAAACTGAAGCAGTTCTCAAATCTATGTGAACAAGTTTAATTTGGTCTATTTGAAAGCATTCTGATGCTCAATAATTACATTGAATTCTGATATCCAGTGTTCAGTGAGGATATTGATACATTTCAATGTTTTAGGGAAGATTTGTGGGAGTGATTGCATTTCTCTGTTCTGTAATCAGGTGGTTAGAGCCTGTGCAGCCTGCAGCTGCCTATCAGAGGAGAGAAATCTCTGTTATCTAGCAAAAACTTGCAAGCATCCAGTGTCAAGTGGCTTAAGATTTTCAGGTAGACTTGGTGGTTATTTGTTTTAGATATTTCAATCAAGATAGAAGGTTTTAGGATGTTCTCTTAAGGCATTTTTGTAGTTCATTCAGGAGCTAATTAACTTTTCAGGACTTCCGAGTAGTTAAGGGTGGGAATTTTGGATGATGAAGCTGGGAGAGGCACGACCAAGGACTTTAACATCAAGCCTCATTTCCTTTCTGGGATAATTTCTCCTATATCCCTTTTCCCTTTTTCTCTACAATATTCCGCTGCTTTTCTGTATCTCTTATCTTCTCATCCTTGCTAACAGTTTGTCGGTCTATACTGCCTGACAAAAAGCAGTATGTGCAGAATGTAGTTGGAGACAAAGCATTAAAAGTGCATGAGAAATTGAAAGTGTTGTGTTCTTTGCTTTCAGGTGCGTGAGTTTTCCATTAAAATATCTGTCTTGCAGTTTTTTGTTTGCTTATAAGAGTTGGCTAAAATAAGGAATAATTGTTGTACGATAAGTATGGGAGATTATGCTTCTTTTTGATCTAGGTGTTCAAAAGCGGTATGTTGTTAGAGAATGCTAGTGCCTGTCTGGAGTAGAATCACCAGTTATAAATCCTCAAACATCTATTCTGTCTCTCCCAAGAAAAATTTATGTAATATGTTCTTACCACCTCCCTAGCATACTAAATATTTTAGTTGCATGGATCACGCTTTACTGCTTATACAGATCAGCCTGCAAGTTTGTCTATTAAAACTGAGTTTAGGGAGTAAAAAGTTCCTTGGTGCTCAACATTTTGATTTCTGGTCTTAGCCTCAGTCTGTTTTTTCAAAAACAGGGAGTAATAAAGTATTCAATCATAGCAAATATATGCTAACCTACATGGTATACAAGTTTCCAGGGTTTATAGCAGTGTTTTACTTTATTGTGGTTGACACAATACTTGGCAATAAATATTTATGGAATTGTTTTCAAAATAGGAAGAACAAAGATAACATCAAATAAATTAGCAAGGTTTTTTTCTCGTGGTGATTGCTATAGGTATTCTGTATGCTAATGATTGTAAAGTTTAATCATCTGGAGTATACAGTGCTGTATTAATAAAAATGTACTCAAATGCTATTTCTTCTCCAACAGCAAAGTACTGATCACAGACAATGTCTCTTGATAATTTCTGTGGCGTGTTCTAAGTTCACATTTCAACCAGCCTTTTCCATTGATCTGCAAAATAGGCATTCTTTGTGCTAAGCCTTACCTTGTATAGAGCATAACAAATCAAATCAAATAATCCCTGTGGATTGTAGCCAGACAAAGGTTGTTTTGATTGCAGGCAGAAGAATCAGTTGGAAATAACCTGTGCATATGTTTGAAGAGTAGAAATTCTGTCTATAAAATGATCTGCTTACCAAATGAAGAACTGCTTCGTCCCTGAAAAGCATACTTCATAGAACGCATAGCTGGAAGAAGTGAGGCTGACTGGAGTTAATAATGTGCTCAGGATGATTTGCATTACCGTAAACCTGCTTCTTCAAGATCAAATTGCTTTAATTGGTTTTAATTAATTGTTTAAATACCTCAAATAGTATCTTTTCCATGCAGGCTGACTTAATTGTATTCCCTGAAAGCCAGTGCATGGATATGGAGATCACACTAAACTTGAGGGAAAACTCAGTCAAGGTAGATGGGATGAGTTGTTCTGTGAGCAAGGCTAGTGGGTTAGTGGTCATGGACAAATGTTTCAATTTGGAGCCTTTATTATCTCAGAATTCTCCTCTTAATGAAGCCTCAACTTAATGAACTTACACTCTAATGGAAGTAAAATCTAAAAATCTGTAAAATAACCCAAACAAAAAAAAAAACCAAAACACAAAACCCCCACCAACACCCCTGTAATTTTAGAAGTGAAAATTTTCAGTAATGTAATCTTCAGTATTACTTAGTTGCTTCCCTTTTTTCTTTGACTAAAAAAATAATAGCCTGCTTGGAAACTTTTTTTAAAGCAAGATAACTTTTTGCAAAGCTAATGTAAGCTGTAGAATGAAAGGAGACAGTAGTGCAGCGCTAGCTGTTTGGGGATGCGCTTGCTTGAGTTGCAACCCAAGTATTGCGGTGAGCTGCGAGAGGAGAGGTTGCAGTGTTATCATTAGTGAAGGAGCAGCACAGCCTTCTGCAGACCTGTGAGCAGCAGGGCCGTCTGACCCCCTCCAGGAAAGCCCGGGACCTGTCATCCCATTCCTCTGTCATCAGAAGTCCCAATTTGTTTGGACTGACACGGCAGCAATATCTCCTGGTGTTTGCTGTAGATGCAGCCTATTCTGTTGGCCAGCAACAAAACCAGAATGTCAGTAATACAAATGGGGAAGATGGTGGTAGTTGGTAAGCAGGCATTAAACCTATGTAATTGCAGATGTTTTCCTAAATTTTCAAACATGGGTGTTTGTAAACAGCTAACAATCATTTCGCAATTAGAAATTAATGTGTATATATCTAGTGGTACTAGATGTTAGCTACTAGATGATAGATACTTCATAAAGTGCAGTTAATGTATTGATGACTCGTGTTGATGTCAAATTTGTTCTGAAAGGCCAAAATTTGTTAGACATCCTGCCTCCAGCAATGACTAATAAGAAGTACGCATAATATTCTAATATTCCAATTGAGAAAAAATGTTGATATGTTTTGTATCTAACTACTGCAATTTTATGTTAGATAGTTCCCATTTTTAATATGTTTTTCCATTATTCCCTGTTTTAAGAGGAAATATTAATGTTTAACTTTATCAGTAGGAATAAAGCAAGTTTCTTTTTATTCTAATCCACATTTATTTTTGGTTATGATAGTATTACAAATATTTTGGACCTTTCACAACAAGCAAGATTGTGACGTTCACCTGCTCTGGCAAGCTGCAACATCATTATATAAATATCAGAGATGGGTTAAAATGAGGTCTGGTTTTACTAGATGCTTATCTTTATTTTGCACTGAGAGTAAAACATTGTGATCAAAACAAATGCTTCATGTTGAAACTAGTCTTCTCTTACCAAATTTGCTGGTCTATTGCAGGAGAAATACATTCCTTGCGGTCGTGAAATGACGTTCTGTATTACTAAATTCAAACTGATCAGCAAGTTCTAAGCATTTTCTTTAGGAAACATCTATTCAGTTATTTAAGAAACAGTATAAATTCTCAGGTGTAGATTGGAAAAAAGCTACAGAATTGATATCTGCATGTTATTTGAAGAAGTAACATGTCAGCTGTGGTAAATGTAAGCCTAAACTTGGGTTCCAAATGTCTCCTGTTTTCTGATAGTTACTATCATAAGTTCTTAGTTTGAGTTCTGATTTAAATCTACATGGGGAAAAATGCCAAGAAGCAATTAGTGTTGCTATGTAATTTTAAAATTAGTTTTATTTGCTGAAAAAATTGTACTGATTACTGGTTTATTTCAAAATATATCAGAAACTCCTAATTTAGTAAAAATGAAAGTGACTATTTTTGGATTGTATATAAAAATTGCCTTATGCATTTATACTGTTGTGTATTTATTGTGTTAACATCTGGTTTTTTTCTTTGCTTGTTGTTAGTTATTGGAAAGTAAATTTTTCAGTAGTGAACTTTTTAACAATGCTGCTCCTACTGGCTGTTCATTTTGTTAAACATCAGGAAATTTTCTCTGTATGATTTTTTTTAAAAATAAGATCTTCTTTCAAAGTAAATATAGCAATTCTTAGATCACTTTAACTTAGCCAGATTTATATGGCACCTGAAATATATGCCTTATGTAATTTCAACTTAAATGCGCAGAGCTATGGTTATTATTGTCCTGCTGGAATAATAATTTCAAGCATAATTTGTTGGTAACTATTTTCTAATTTTTTTATTATTATTAAATAAATTATCAAGCTTCTTAGAGTTTTTAGCCCCCAGTAGATGGTTTTGACAGTTTACTCAACGTCAGTGTAATTTCAGCTGAACAAAAAAATGAGTTTTGATAGAATGGTTTTAAATGTTAACAAATGTCTGAATGGGATTTGTAGATTTTTCATGTATATGGATATTAATGAAATTCTTGCAACCTTCTTTTGACCTTTTAGTTACATACTTCTGTTTTAACAGCTGTAAAAGTAAACTGTTGTATAATCTCTATGAGAAGAGAGGTCATTTGGGAGCAGAACAGCAGTTTTTTTGTTTTAAAACTTTAAAAATATCTTATTGCCTACAGTAAACAAGGCAAGATGTATCAAATCCACTATAGTGTCAATAATGCTTGGCACCTAGAAGATTATTAGAAGCTTGCTTGGTGTCAGCGAAGTAGAAAATCTGGGTGGAAAACGTATCAGTCATCTCTTTCATAATTTTTTTTGTTTGACAGTTGTTCTTGCAGAATTTTTCCTCATCTTTTGTACTTCAAGAAGTGATGACACTTTAACTTCTTTGGGAAACTCCCTTCAGATTTCACCAAATGTATTTATTGAGTCCTGTCATAATGGCACAGTCAGCATCTCGTTTACTGTGTTGGCAGTATTTTCAGGTTAGGCAAAAAATTTTTAGGTACCAACAACTACAGATTATTTTTATATCATTTTGAGGGCAAGATTTGTCCCCGTAGTAGGAATCAAGTTTGTTCACTTGTCTCTGAAAAGCAATGTTACTGTTATTCAGTTTATTTGAATTAGTTCATTTAGAGTGAAGTGGTATCTTTGAGAGAACGCATTTAAATGACACTTCTCAGTTAGATATTTGGCTGCTTCAGCTGTCTATGCCATTTAACTTTGGAAACATTTTCAATATGCTGGTTAATTTAGATTCAGGAATAGATTTTCAGGTAAAATAAGAATAACTTGTACAGACCTGTACTTTTAAATTCAGTGACCCAAACAAGGCTACAAAGTTCTTTGTCAAATCCTAGCCTTCTTTTTCTTTTCCCTCTTTTCCCTCTTTTCCCTCTTTTCCCTCTTTTCCCTCTTTTCCCCTCTTTTCCCCTCTTTTCCCTAGTACTCCTTTTAAATATCAAATTTGGCTAATGAATGGCTTTCAGGAATAATCATGTAGCTAGCTGAGAAGTGAGAAATTCTTACTGTCAGAAAATGGCAAAGAGGAAAAATAATAATTCCTTACATATGTTTCAAAAAGAGAGATGAAGCTCGTTTAAAAATAGTGCTCCTGGGATACACTTTGTGATATTTAAAATTTAGGCTGCTAGAGCACATCTGAAGGAATGTGTATGTGCTTTGCCTGCCTGAAGTCTGTGTGTCCAATTATATATTTGTTCATTAAAAAATAAATGTATTTGTTCTCTGCAGAAACATGATCAGGGACAAGTTCTATTGGATGTAGTCTTCAAGCATCTCGATTTGACAGAGAGAGATTACTTTGGTTTACAGTTGGCTGATGAATCTACTGATAACCCTGTAAGTTGACTCTGTTTTATAAATACGATTTTATGAATTATAATCATGTTCATCACTGTGCTCTGTGTCATTGTAAAGACAAACAAATAGAAGCCAGTGCAGTATTGTGCCATCTTCTCAACTGTGTCATTTGAGTGGGTCAGTATCACCTTGTAATGATAAAACTAAATGTTAATAGTTACAAGTTTGGAGTAAAATGTTGAAATCTGTGCTTACGAAATAATACCTTAAAAGGATATTGCTTGTTTTATTGTCTCTATTTACTAGACTGCATGATCATTGTCAGTTGGGATAAGAAATAGTAACTCTTTTTTAATTTTTCTTTTTTAAAAATTTTTTTTTTCCATTAGGACTTACCAAAAAAATGAGGGGTTTTTAGATTGTCCTGTACAGTGTTTTTGTTTCTAGCCCAGCTACCTGGTAGGCCTTTTAATAGTGCTCCATATAGTCCACTATCTGACAAGGGCCGTCAGCTCATCACCTTAACAGAGGAAGGAAGGGACTCCTTTGAAAATGAATGTTTATAATAGTTCATGCACTTTAATTGAAAGGAAATTCCATGGGACTGAAATTTTGTAAATCACCAGTAGAAACTAATAGATCCAGCTGTAATGTTCAGTGACTCTAATAGTTATAGCTGTACTGCTGAGATCATGATTGCTTGAAGAATACTTCTTGAATACTTTCTTTTATAGGTATCAAATGTTCAATACTTGTTTTAAAATGCAATTTAACTAAGTATTATTCCTTATAATACAGTTCTTTACCTAATTCTCATTATATGCGTGTCACAGTGATAGGGTCTAAATTTATCTCCCAACTTGTGTGTCAAAAGTCATCTTTGTTCACAAAATGTGCAAAATGTGATCTATAGAGATAAGTGACACTGTAAAGTGTTAATCATTCAGTAACTAAGGTGAATTTCAGAAGATAGTGCAACTTTATTTGGTAAGTGCAGTTTTCATCTACTGTTGTTTTACCATCAAGAGTGACTGTTCTAAATAGAAGGAATACTTTTTTTATCTTACTAAAAGGTTGGGTTTTTTTCTTTTTACTTATTTTTAATGTCTTTTTTAATGTAGAAGAGGAAGAAAGAAGTCACAATACAGCCAAAATTTTTTTTCTGCCTGAATAGTGAACTGCTTCCACATTTCTTTCTTCTCTGAAGCAAATTATTCTTAATTATATTCTTTTTCTAAATTCTGGTAGTGTTAAGATTATTAATTTGAATAAAGCTGTATAGCACAGTTGTAGATATTTAACGAAGTTTTCTTTTGTAACTTTGTGGGTAGTTCTGTTAAGACATTGGCAGGCTGGCCTCATTTAACCTTTTTATTCTAAACTTTGTTTGCAGGCTGAAAAGACATCAGCATGCTGTAGAAAAGGCTGAATTACTTTTCAGCTTTGTTTAAGAGATATAATTGAATATCACTCGATACTTTACACAACATTCAGAAATTTGTAGTGTTTCTCATTCTCATTTATCTGGCTTTCCAAAGCTTAGACAGCTTTGGAAAAGGGAGTGAGGGTGGAGCGAATACTGCCAGTGTGGGTGCTGCAGTGCCCTGGGCAGGAGGGAGTGAGGCAGGGATCATTGCTGGGAGAGGAGAGAGTACAGAAATGGCTCTCCAAAGGACTGGGGTACAAACTTCATGGATCCCCAAGTCTATCTGCCTCTCAGACTTACTGGGATTTAAATGGGGTAACATCTTGCTAGCAGCACCTTGATTCATAAAGTTCTGGTACTTCTGCCTAAATCCTGTCAACTTCAGCTTCTTTGCACTATTAGTTGGTTTAACGCTCTGCAGTTTCCCAGAGAGAAAATCGCCTTTTGTATTTGGATCCAATGATATCACTTGAAAGCATGGATATTACCTGTTAAATATGGTTCAAAAAAAAGTTAGTGGTTTGAGCTATGCTAGTACATACCAAATTGATCTTTACAACTAGAAGGAAATGTAAATACAAGCTTTTCTGCTAGGCATTTCAGTTCCAGGTTTTCTGGATTAACTGTGATCTCAAACAGTACTTCCCACAAAAAAAAAAAAAGAAATCCGAGGATTATCAGTCAGATCTGTGCATTTATCAGATATATTGGATCATAACCCCTTGCTTAAAGATACTCAAGTATCTCTCACCATGTTTTGAAAGATTCTTATATAAAATTCGTGTGTATCCCTGGCTGGAGAGTCCTTTCTAAAGCCTTTACATTTAGTCTTAAAAGTTAATTGATCCTGTCTGAGGTTTTTTTGACATCACACTCTTTAAGCTGTATCAAACCATCTCTTTAGTTCCTCTTAAGTAATGTACTACAAGGATACAGCATTTGGATGTAGTCATCATTATTTGTTATTCCCAATGAATAAAAAGACTCAGAACTAACTTCAGATCCATAGTGTGTGTCAGATAGCTCAGGTACCTCTGTGTGTTTGCTTCCTACTCCCTCACATGAAAAAAATAAAAAGCCCTGTGATAATTGTGAGGTAGTTACATGCCATACAGGGTTAGGTCTCTGTCACTTCATAGGAACTGTGGCCGTATAACTGTTTGCTGAGGCTTGTGGGCTTGCATTGCAAGGCAGGATGAGGAATCGAACAGTGTATATAACTAAGATAGACTTATGAGTTAACTGAACTATGTTGGTATGTGCAGGGTCTGCTGGGTTGCTGGTGGGGAGTGGTTTAAACAACTTGTAGGGCTTTCCAGAGAACCATACTTCTGTCTGAAATTTGCAGCATTGATTTTTATAAAGATCTGTCTGTACTTCCTCATAGCAGCATTCTCCCGTAGAGACAATCAAGATTGGGAGCTGTTTGGTAAAATTGTTCTGTAGTCCTTAATCCAGTAGGCTGAGTGCTGAGCCTCTGGTTTCCAAGATCCCAATTAGCGACTTACCAGAGATGACACTCAGGCTGACAATTTGAAGAGAATCTGTGAGTCGGTGGGATCACTCCCTGGTTGTGTCAGACCTGCAAAATGCAGAGTCAAAAGCACTGGAACTAGTTTAAGCAAATTAGCTTCTGAGTTGGGTAAATTAGCCTGCTTATAGCTCTTCACTGCCACAGTTAGTTCACCTTAGATAATCAGTTTAAAGAGTAGCTGAGGATCGTTAAATACACCATAATTGAGTTCTAACCTCTCTCAGGCTCATGTGACAATCATAGAACCAAGTCATAGTCGAATTACCACTGTAAGAGACAGATATCTGGACAACAGAGGTTAATCTTGGGGAAGGAAGAACAATAGCAACTGTTGATGATAATGTTGGTGTCTTCCCAGAATCAGTAACAAGACTTTGTATGCCAGTAAGACGTTTTGGTAAAAGACCAAGTAAAAAGTAATAGAAAAGCAACAGTTTCTTGATGTATAAGGCTATAATTTGTACTTTTTTGTTTCTCTAAAGTTGATGTTATAATTTGTCTCTTTCCAGAGGTGGTTGGATCCAAATAAACCTATCAGGAAACAATTAAAAAGTGAGTACATGTATGTATTTGGTCAATTCATATATCACTATTATGCTGTTTTTCCAGGGTACCCTGATTAATGAGAAATAACTTTTCTTGACCGTAGGAGGATCTCCTCACAGTTTGAACTTCAGGGTTAAGTTTTTTGTAAGTGACCCAAACAAGCTCCAAGAAGAATATACAAGGTAGGTCTAGTTAATTTACAATGAAACATTTTTCTAAAAGGCTTATGTTTAAGGGGAAAACAATCATTAATTTCTTTGAGGTATAACATGGAAATTTTCTTTTAAGTCATTTTTGTGTCATATGTGCAAGCTTCTAATTTTTGCCTAATAATTACAGATATGAACTATGCAGTTGCACCAAATCAATATAACAAAAAGCCTCTGTGAATAAATTTACAAATTTATATGCAAAGTGAAGTAACTACATGAAGAAAATACTACCAAGTAGAAACAGAAAAGGGAAAATAGAGAAGAGAGGAAAAACTTAATCCTACTATTCACCAATGAGTACAAATTTAATTTTATCCTTACTTGTGTTCTCCTTTGTGATTAAAAAATTCCTGCGCTTTCTGCATTTTTTTCTTGATTCCCTCCTCCCCCTCCCCCCCCAATTTTTTGCTTGGCACTAATAAAATTAATCACTGTTTGTATGGTTATAGTCCTAGCGTGAAGCATGTAAGCTTATTTTGATAGCAATGTGTTGAAGTCTGTTGAAGAAAATACTCAGTGCGAATCAAGATGGGAGGCTTGTGAGTTGCAATTAGTCCCTGAAGAAATGCCTCAAATTTTCAATATTCTTAATTAGTTCTGGTCCTCTACATAAATGGCATGATTTGACAGATTGGAATTTTTGGATGTCAGCCATTCTGAAAACAGGTCAGCTCCGTTCAAAAAACAATCTCTAAATTGTTAAGGATAGCTTTAGAAATCTAAGTACCAAAACTGTGAAAATTTCAGTCCAAATTTTTTTGTAATTTCTTTTGATTTGTCATGTTTTGGACAAAATTTTACACACATCTATGCAGACAGAATTTACTAAAATGAGTCCCAGAGATCCTGGATCAGGCTTTGTTTTATTGAAATATTTACTCTAGGAAAATTTGGCAATTTACTACATCAGAATAATGAAAAATGTGTTGTTTGAATTAAAGGACAATATGTAATATTCCTAAGGAAATGGAAAAAACAGTAAATGTTGATCAGTATGAAGTAAACAGTAAAGAGAGACTGTTTACTTTGAATGTTATGCTGTAAATACAAAGCTATAAATACAGCCTCCTTTTAGATGAGAAATAATGTATGATTGCTGTATCTAGGTCAGCTCTGCCTTTTTTGCTAATAGGCCTAATTGCCCCTGAGAAAACTCGTTTGTATTTGGAATTATTATAAAGAGAGAATTATTATCCGTGGGGTTTTTTGGAGTTAAGTTAGGATGCCATGTCACAAATATAGAGTCCTTTTGAGTAATCAGTATTCACCCCTTAAGAAAAGAAAAGAAACAAAGTGCAAACTTCTGACAATTCCAGCTCAACCCGAGACGTTTCAAAGATGCTTAGTTTTTATAAATTTCATTAAAACAGAGGAATGGGTTGACATATGAGGCAGTATCAATAGACGTCAGGGAAAGGTTCAGTGCAAGCTTGTGTGTTATTAGACCTCTGCGAATTCGTGTGAGGTAGGCAGGTTATGAATGCCCCAGGTCAGGAAAGGTCAGCGGGAGCTCACCTTGTGTTGGAGAGTTTAGCTTTAGGAACTTGTCTTGGTAGGAAATGAAGCTTCATTAGTTCTGCTCATGGCAGAAAGACTTGCTTATTAACATTGACTCCAGTTAGCAATAATTCTGTCTTACCTTTTTCTACATATATCTACATAAGGAAGATGAAAACACTGTAATGCAATGCCACCTTCATTGTTTTAGCTGAGTTTGTTGTGCAGGCTTTTTCAGATTTACATTGCTAAAGCTTGTATTGACTTCCCATTTTGCTCAATAATATGCGAGGCTTCAGTGTTCAAACTGGGGTGGTTAGCTAACAAGCCATTAACTTCACTGTTTGCTGAAAACAGTGGACAGAAAATGAACTCTGCTTGATGTTCCTTAATCATGAGGTCCCTTAAGTACCATGGAATATTTCTAATAAAGCATTACACCAAAAAAAGTAAAATAAAATGAAGGTGTGGCTGCACATACAGAACATTTTTGTCCTACGTTTTTGCAGCCATAAATGTTAACAGGAAAAATAGGAAAAATTGATTTGTTCAATATATTTGTGAAGAGATGCTCAAGCTAAGCATGTGAAGCGTATCCTTTTAATATATTGTCATGTTTTAACCCCAGCCAGCAACTAAGCACCACGCAGCCACTCACTCACTCCCCCCTCCCAGTGGGATGGGGGAGAGAATCGAAAAAAAACCTCATGGGCTGAGATGAAGGCAGTTTAATAGGACGGAAAGGAAGGAAAATAATGATAATGATAATAATAAAATGACAATAATAATACTAAAAGAATTAGAATATACAAAACAAGTGATGCACAATGCAATTGCTCACCACTCGCCAACCGATGCCCAATTAGTTCCCGAGCAGTGATCCTCCCCTCCTGGCCAACTCCCCCCACTTTATATACCGGGCATGACATCATATGGTATGGAATATCCCTTTGGCCAGTTTGGGTCAGCTGTCCTGGCTGTGTCCCCTCCCAGCTTCTTGTGCCCCTCCAGCCTTCTTGCTGGCTGGGCATGAGAAGCTGAAAAATCCTTGACTTAGTTGTTGCTAAGTAGTGTTTATACTAAAAACATTAGTGTGTTATCAACATTATTTTCCTACTAAATCCAAAATACAGCACTATACCAGCTACTAGGAAGAAAATTAACTCTATCCCAGCTGAAACCAGGACATACATAAATTTAACTTGTCATTAACTTTTTTTAACAGGTAAAGAAATTTTGCTTTATCTGTCTCTTTTTGGTTTCAATATGCATTTTAAGGTGGAAAACGAAAAAATATTTTGAGGTCTCTAAAGATTGGTTAATGTCTCAGTTTTAACTTCTTGAGGTTAATACCTTGAACTAAGCTTCTTGCCATTCTGGTCAGTTAAAGAACCTCTGGATGGTTTTGTAGGAGTTAAGCACGTGGGCTAACATCTTTGCTTATCAGTTTGCAAGTGTTTTCCCTCATTTTCTTTCAAACATGGAATGTTTTACCTTTCCACTATATTTACCTTGCAAATGATTGGATTTCTGTGTGTGTATTTGTAAATGTTTGTGGAAGTCTTTAAAGTGGTAGTTAACCCACTTTCTGAAGACTACACAATTACGAGAAGTCACATTATGTGTAATAAAGTGATATATTTTGGTTTTAATTTCTTAGTGCAAGTTAATATTGGGAAATATTTACTGTTTGGTTTCAGTCGAACTTGAACTAGGTGTTTTTGATAAGTAGTTTTGATGAGTGTTTATAATGAATGGGTATGGCTGACTCTCTCTTACAATCTCTCTACTTGTAAGTCAGAACTACAAGAAGGAAACCAGATGATTTTTATAATAATAATGTAGGAGGTCACAAAACAGAATAAATTTGTAAGAAAGCAGGAATGAAGTTTAAATTTTACACTCAGTGGAACTTTTTATTTTAAATAAAAAGGCATTAGAGCCTAAATTCGACAGCTGCTCTTATGCTCTGTTACAAGAGGTTTTTGCTGAAAGTTTAAGCTTGTGCTAACATCCTGCCATCTCAGTAAGTCTTGTTTGTTACCCTACTTCAATCTCTGTCAGTGGAGGTTTATAGCAGGTGTGATTTGCCACTTGATATAAACATTTATACTTCTTTGAAATTGTCTAAAACCTTTGAGTGAAATATGAAGGAACTAAATTGAATGAACAAAAGGTTCATTCTGAGACGTTAACAAAATATTTGGGTTTTGTTGGAGAAACAAAGGAAGTAATATAGAGGGAAATCTGTTTGCAGTTTCAAGTTTGTTGGGGTTTTTAAGTCATAGTGTTTCTGCTGCCACTGTTTGGTGGGAAATAGTTCTTGTTTTAAAGTGTTCATCTGTTCCTTTTGCTGTTTCCATCTCCTTCCTGACTTGAAAGAGTGGGCATGGAAAGACTAGATGAATTTCTAAAACAAATAAAACAGAATGCAAAATTTGCAGCCTTTTAGAGAAATAGAACATATAACTTCATAGCCTGTAACTAGTTTAATTTACAAAGTTGTATTATTATTTTACTAATCACAGTTTAATTTGTTTCCCATAGGAGTTTAAGAAATAGCATGCAAAGTGTAAAGTTTTAGTTTTGCACTAACTGAAAGCAAAAGGCATTAAATTTATGAAAAATGAGTAAATATTTTTATTTTTAATTATAGTGTTTTTTGTTTGTTTCTTTAAATAAGGTACCAGTATTTTTTGCAAATTAAACAGGACATTCTTACTGGAAGGTAAGATATTTTTGTTGTGTTAAACATGAAATGCACCTTTGGTTGAGAAAAAGTTAAGTGAGGGATTTTACCTGCAATAATAAAAATATATTTAAAATAAGTTACTGTTTATACACATAGAAGTGTTTATAATAATTACCTGTCCAATTTGTTCATAGACTATGAAAGATTAGGCTTTTCAAAATAACCAAATTTCATATGAAATATGTAATTTTATTTATTTCTCATTTTAAAAACAAAACAAAACAGATTGCCCTGTCCTTATAATACTGCTGCTCTTCTGGCTTCCTATGCTGTTCAATGTAAGTATAATTAGTATTCATGTACATGTTAGTACTGAAATACATAAAAAGTAGTAGTGATTAGTTTCTAAAGAATGTAGTTTGTATAGCATTATATTGTGATGTTTGTGGACACAATGCTACTTTTCTCGTGATTAAGGAAATATGATTGGTTTTTCTTCCGCAGCATGTTTTGCTGAATTAGATATGGAAAAAATACTGGTAATGCTCTCTGCTTTCCTTCTTTAAACCCATGCAGTTAAAAAACCCCAAAACAACCCTCTTGTATTTCTCTGTATTCTGAACTGTGGAGTTGGGTTTTTTTCTTGAGAATGATACTAAAGCATTTTTTAGACACTTAAACATTTTTAACATACCATACAGTGAACCTCCGAATAGGTGTGGAAAAGGGAATTCTGGTCATATCTGGCCAAAAAGTTCAATACCCGTGTTGTCAGTTTTAAGCCATCCAGTGAGTAGATAAATCTTGAAGACTGAGATTTAGTCCTCGTCCTCTCTCCCCATTTTCCATCATAAACTTAAATTGTTCAGTAGAAAAAAAACCCACAACAACCAACCAACTAAGAGACTGTTCAGCACTTAGTTCTTGAAATTTGTGATTGTCAGAAAATCAGTTTTATAAGCAATCCTGATATATCCATCTATATTCCTATGTTTTTCTGCTATTAAAGATACTTCGATCTACATTTAGTACTATGTATACTTTGTACATATCCAATAAATAGTGTCCATGTTAATCTTTTCAGGGAAAAAACATATAGTAATGTTAATGTAATGTTTTATGCATAGTTTTGATAAGTGATCACCCTTTTCCAGATCAATCAATAGAGCAATTTTGTCTTAAACAAAACACCCAAACTCCAGCTACTTGAAAACAGATATGTACTGCAAGTGCTGTCATGCCATAGGGATTTGCCTTAGAAGAGATGAAGTATTTGATAATGAAGCAGGCACTATGAAAAGTTTATAACATTTTAAGCTTTTAAGAATGCAGTATGTTTGTTTTTCAAATATTGTAGAAGTGCTGGGTATGCGCGGTGCATTGTAGTTACATTTATGTATGAGATCCTGCTGCCCTTAAGTTCTTCAGTGTGCAGACCTCTGTCTAATGATTTTCTGTGGATGCCTATTACTAAACTCTCTCTGGATTTAGCTCTTGGCATTCTTTATAAATATAGGTAAATAGCAGACGTAGATCTCAGACAGTCCTATATTCTCTGTAGTGGATTTTAGCAAGGCATGCACTCTGTTATGAAACCTGGTCCCATTTTCCGATTTTTAAATTTAAAGTAGGATCTGTTTCTGGCGATGCAAGCACCCCAGACTTCTTTCCTACCTTCTCTTCCCTTGCTTATCCTCCTGCTCCACGAATGCATTCATCCCTCTTGTCAGTTCTTCCATGCCCCATAAAAGTGTCAGTAGGCCTGCCCAAGACCCCACGTCATTCTGTGTTGCTGTGAACTTTCCAGTTTTTTCACGTGTTATGTTACTTATCTGTCACTGTAGATCTGTTACATGGATTGCACATATTTAAAGCTGAATTTTTTTGGATAATAGTTAGAAAGCCTCAAAGCCTGTATTTTTAGCAAATATTGTTGTTTGTATGTTTTTTATTCTGACAATAAATGTGATTTTAATTTATTTCTTATAATTTTAAGAAAGTGTTAGAAATTATGTAAATGCACTTTTTAGTAGTTTCAAGTGAAGTAGTTTCAACGTAGGTGTATGTATGCGTACTTTTTTCCATACATACAATTGAATGTGCAAAAAAATATTTTTCTAATGCTTCTGACTGTATCTTGGTACAGAATGAGTTGGTGGTTTTTGCAGATGTTAATGAAGAAATAACAGTTGTAGTGTTAAAAATATATATATTGTGTAATCACATGAAAGCAAGCAAAGGTAAAATAAAACGAAAAAAATCAAATACTTTGAAGTATATTATTTAGTGCTATACATTGTGACAGCATTTATGAATTAATTTGTGTATTAAAAATTAAACACTTTATAAACTTCCTTCATAAGTACCTACTCAAAGCTCTCTTTAAATTATCTCCTTGGTATTCACTGAGAATATGACTCTTCATTCAAAAGGGAAAAGGGGAGTTCAAATGTCTTCTCTATTTTTGTTTGCTGTAGATCATAAGGTATGTGGGAGCAGACTCTTGTGAATTTGGGGGCATTGCACAATGCCAAGTACATCAGTGATAAACAATAACCTCTCTTTTTAATATTTTAGCCGAGCTGGGAGACTACAACCATTCAGAAAACTTGCCAGGCTACCTCTCAGACTATTCTTTCATCCCTAGCCAGCCTCAAGACTTTGAAAAAGAAATAGCAAAATTACATCAGCAGCACATGTAAGGATTTACAGCAGAAGATATTGACTGACTTTGTCAAATCCTGACTGCTGGTGCTGTGCTATTATATAAAAAATGAGTATTTTGTCTTAAAGGTTTCTGGGATTTTTTTGTTGTTTGTTTTTTTTTTAAGAGTACGTTTAATATGATTTTTTTGTAGTTTGTCTGTATAATAAGTACCATTGATACTCTGCACAGGTAGAATATCTATGACAGAATGACAGGGAAAATAAGTGAAAAAATGAACATGTTAAAGGTACACTGAAAACAGTATTTGTATATGTTATATAGGACATTAACTTAGCAGGATATAATTTCTTTAAGAGTTTTTTTTTCAGTCTTTGAGAATGCTCTGTGCATAAAAGCTTTGTTTTCATGGTGCTCTCACCAGTAAACAAGAGTTACTTTAGAAGCAACTAAGTCCTTTTCTTGAGTATCTGCTCTTTCCTGTGTGCAAGTCTGTGACCTTTTACTAAAGAGGAAAAGGTGATGAAGCAATGGAAAATATTTTTTTTTTTTCAGTGTGTAACATTGTGATACTTTTTCAGTGATGGTTCCTTGGTATTTTAGAACTTAAGAGCTTTTTGTTAGTTACATTTAACAAAATGTAAGCTATGTTTACAAAAACATTTGCTTAATTGAGGCATGTTGTTGGCTTTAGAAACTACTGAATGTGGTGTTACATTTCAGTCAATGGCTTAGCAAATTCTGTTAGGTAGGGTAAAGAAATTAAAGTGAGTTGATGGTAATTTAAACTTTAAGGGTGAGCCTTGGAGAGAAATTGCTGTTATCAGTACAAAATACAGCACTGCAAAAGCAATTTCCAGATTCTAGAGCTCCACAGACATTTAAATGATAGAGTGTATTAGAAATAAAACGTGTGCGTTTGCAAGCTGTTGTGGACTCTTGTCAAGACTTTGTCTATGTGGAAGCACAAGTTTTTTTCTGTTAAAATTTTTGGGTTACAGTGTGTTTATGGTGAGAAAGGAAATTCAGATTTCAGGGTGGGGGTAGAAGTAGTAAAACGAATGCAGATTTTCTGTTTGAGCTCACTAGGGAGCCTGATGTGGGGGGTTAAGTTAGAATGTTTCTAATTTAGCTTCTTTCTTTCAGAGGGTTGTCTCCTGCAGAAGCAGAGTTCAATTATCTCAATACAGCACGTACCTTAGAACTTTATGGAGTTGAATTGCACTATGCAAGGGTAAGTTTGGATGAACTAGTATTGTAATGTGAAAATGGATTCCTCTGAGATTTATGGAAAAATAAATATTTATTTTTAGTGATCCTTCCTGGCTGCTGCTTATAAGAGAAAAAAATGAAAATAGTATTATCTTATTAGGTGCCTAACTGTAATTTACCAATTTCAGTAGCCACTGTTTCACTCTAGTGAGGGTATTTCCTTGCTTAAATTTGGGCTTAGTTATACGTGTGTTATTCAGGTTGAGCCTTGTTGGCCTGAATGCCAGTTCAGTTGGCTACTGGTGAATAAGAAAAATGTACTTGTTGAATGTGCTTTTGATATTTAAGGATCTGTCAGCTTTGAAAAATATTTAATTTGGTTCCGATTAGAACCAAATTATAAATCATTATCATTATGTAATATGAACTGTTAATGTAAGGTAAGCATACTATAATTTGATATAGTGTCAGTTTTATCTGGTAAAGCAAGTAGCTTGAGGTCTTGACTCAAACGATCTTAACCTGTCAGTACAGTGCTACTATTTCTGCAAAGCCTGTGAATATAATTATTTTTAGTAATTAAGACACCTCTGTTTTTTAAATATTCTTGTCCTACTCCGTAAGGTTAGAGAAAATTGCAGTAGAATTTGAAGTGTACCCCACTTCATTGCTCTCTGTATTCTGCTGTTGTTGCACACATATTGAGAGATCTATAGCAGGTGTTTGATTAGAGTGCAAAGATATTTCAGGAAAAATGTGCTATTTAAATATGCTTACAATATTGTTTGTTTTAGAATCTCTCCTCTCTGTGTTCTGAGATTGCAATTTCCTTTCAGGTAGGAATTTAAGTTGCTGTTTGCTTTTAGTGTAGCAAACGTCAAGCCAATGTATTAGTACTGTTATTTGTAATAAACTGCTAGAATACTCTATATTGTATATTTCTTCGAAGTTGGTGGAAGACAGAAGATCTAACTTAAGAAATTAAAATTCTGTGGTATCTTATGAAGAACTTGGAGAAAACATTCAGGCTTGTCCTAAACAGGAATGAATAATTTAATTCTTACTTATTAAAACACATTTCTTTCCTTGTTAATTGAGATCTGTTTTACTATGGTATTTGTGTATTTAGAGAGATGAGAATGAATATATATGAGGTTTCAAAGATATTTATATTGTTCTTCAAGTAATTTTCTCTTTTCTTTTAAAGGATCAGAGTAACAATGAAATAATGATTGGAGTGATGTCAGGTGGAATACTAATTTTTAAGAACAGAGTACGAATTAACACCTTTCAGTGGTAAGGACAGCTGTTTAAGCTAATGTTTTTGTTTGGTATTTCAAAACATATTTTTACCGCTACCAGTGTCACATGCTTTAAAAAAGACTGCAACTTAGTTGTAGCATATCAAGTTGAAATTATTTACCTCATGCTGTGCTATGGGTAATTTTATGATGGGGTTTTGTCCTGTTCTGCATGCTGCGCTGTTAAATGATTGTGGTGCAAACTATAATGAATTTTAATACCTTTTTTTCTTCAGGAGTTTGTAAGCATACTTTATGTTTAATTAACTATATAGCCAGGGCCAGTGTTATGGTCTAGCTCACAGTCTTTAAAGAGACAACTGACCTTAAAAGTATTGACCGGGAGAGTGATTGCTCTTACCTGTTTTGTCACGTATAACTTAATTGCGCTGTGTGTGTTAAGTTTAATGTAGGTATAGCACTTAAGTGAGGTGGAGCATTCAGGATATTGTCATCTCTTCATCCATAGATAACCATTTTCATTATAAGGATCAAAAAAGTGCGTTTATTGTGGAAAATACTGTCATTTATTTCTCCTCTTAACTAAAATAGTTTTCAAAGCTGTTCTGTAAAAATGGAGTTATCCTCATTAAATATGTTACTCTAGTTATCAGTCTTCTTAAGTTGGGATCCTGTTCTTATTTACTCATAAGAAGGGGAAAGATCTAAGAGAAATCCTGTTCTGCACTATAACTTCTATAGTGCTCTATAGAAGGGCTCTATCACTTCTGTAGTCCTCTACAGAGGTTATGTCAGCTTCCCCAATGCTTTTTTTGGTTCCCTCAGAAGTAACCTTCCCTGGGTTTCCTTTGCCTGCTTGGAATCCACTTTGACAGCCTTACTTACTACATACATCGTTGAGTATGCTAAAGCATTCTGAGTGGGTGAAGTCAGCCGTATAAAATTATCATAATAGACATTAGTTTACCAGGCACAAAAGCTGTTTGCTCTAGAAAAACGATGAAAAGTTTTGCATTTTCATTTGCTACTGATTTTGCATTTTCATTTGCTACTAATGTGTGTGCTTGGGCAATGCAGCGCTGGACTTTTCTAAAGTTCTTGGCTGGTCTGTCATCTTCATATAAACAGATTAAATTGATTACCACAATTGAAGCTAGAAGAACTTTTCTCTGAATTCAAACTGATCCAGGCAGTTGAAATCCTTGGTTTTCTGTTGTTTTCTGTTAGTACAGGGTAAGATCCATTACCTATAATCAGTGACCTGTTTTCACTTAGTAAGTTCCCTTGCAGAGATTCAAGATGTTAATCAGAGTCTTGATCTTTCCTGCAACCCAATGAATTTTTGAGACATTGTCATTTTCTGTGCTAAGCTTAATCTCAAGTTTTGTTGTAGGTTGTTATGTATTCTGTGGTTTACCATGCTGAGAAACAGTGTGAATGGTCAAATTCTAGTAGATTTTTGGAGAGAAAGAAAAAACAAAGCTATGACAGAAGTGTTATCCACAGCCAGATACAATTGAACATGGTAAACATTTTGCCTGTAAGCCTGAGGCAATTACGGAGCATGTAAGTTTTCAGTCTCCATGGTTAGCTGGGTAAATTAAAACTGGATCTTGCAATGATAAGTCTGGAACTATGGTACTAGTCAGTCAGGCCTACCTTTATAATAGCGACACGTTCTAAGAAAGATATTCTTCATCTGGTAAGAGTTTTGAAGTGTTAGAGCCATTTCTGGGTTAAGGCTGCTTTATAAATGCAATGCTGTGATAATCAGGAAGGTTTTAATTCAGGCTGCTTTTACTGCTATTATTTTTTGGAAAACAGTAATAGTAGAAATAGGTTCTATAAAACGCACTGGTAAATTACTGAGTATGTACAATGTAAGTCATAATTAAGCTGCATGTCCCTACTGGAAGCTAGAGGTTTCTGTGAGCTCTGCTTCATATTGTTTGCATGCCAGGGATGCTGATCTAAATTCTTAGTGTGGTTTTTATGTGTGTGTAATTACCTGAACAGTTCTTCTTTGTATTCAACCATATCAGCTGACATCAGGGATATTAATTTCTTCCTGTGAAGACTATAGTACCAACATAATTGGTCTTTACAAAAAAAAAAAAAAAAAAAAAAGGACCACCCCCCTGCATTTCATCCTATTATAGGCTTTCTTTTGCTATGAGTAAGGATCTGAAATGTCAGTTCTCACAATATAGCTCAATAGTAGACCTATTACCTTTCCTTTTTAACCATAGTCATATAGCTGCTCCAGTGACACCAGTACTGATACTTTTTCTTCTTGCTTCCACTTGCTCCTGTGCAACTGTGCAACTGGAGCTGTGTAATGTCTTCCCAGTGCTTTATGGCTACAGTGAATGTTTAGATATCCCTTTTTCAGTACTCCTGAGCTGAATTTTGATACAAGTAAGAGGATAGACATGCATGTATGTGGGAAAAAATAAAGGTTTAACTGTATTGCTCAGAGAAGAATCAAGTAAAATGTCTTTACCCTCTCCCTCTTAACTTGATATTATATCTAAATTGCATATTACGAACCTTATGATCATGGGGAGAAATGAAACAGGAGGGAGACAAGGCAGGAATAAGGCAAACCAAAGGAGACCGCCTTTAATCCAGAGTGTCCTAACTTGATCTTCCTGTATTGTGGGTAATTCCTCTTTTTCCCAAACTGTGCTACCAGGCACAGAGACCTGGGAATCCAGGGAGTAGATCTTACCCTTGAAGACGAAAGGAGAAGAGCATGGAGTACCTCAGCCTTTCCTTTGTTACTAGATCACCTGTTCAGCAGTGGAGACACGCTTTCCTTTGCCTTTCTGTTGTGGTTGATATACCCCTGGAAAGCTTTGTTGCCTTTTGCATCCATTGCCAGTTGCAACTGCAGTTGCGCTTTGGATTTCCTAGTTTTATCCCTGAATGCCTAGATAGTACTTCCGTGTTCCTCCTTGGTCATCTGATCCTGCTTCCACATCTTGTATACTTCCTTTTGTGTTTGAACTCAGTCAGCAGTTCCAAGTTCATCCAAGTTGGCCTCCTCCCATGCTTGCATGTTTTCTAGCACATGAGGATTGTTCTGGATTGAGAAGATTGTCCTTTAAGATTGGCCAACTCTCCTCAGTTCCTGTGCCCCAAAAGGCAGCTTCCAAGGGACTTTGGAGCTCAGAGCTCTGAGCAAGCTGGAGTTTCTTCTCCTGAACTCCAGGGTGGTTTGGTCTGCTGCATCCCTCCTCACTTCCCTCAGGATCTTTAGCTTCACCGTCTCACAACTGCTGGAGCCAAATTTGTCTTTGACTACTAAATCTGGACAATCCTTCCTTGTTTGTGAGTTGTGCTACCAAGAGCATCTTCCCTAGCTGACTGGTCCAGAACCTGTATCAAAGAAGTCTTGGTCAAGAAATCTGGTGGATTGCTTGTGTCCTGCCTTACCACCCTCCTGGCAAGGGCTGGGGTGGTAAAGCCCTTAGTGAGAACCAGGGCTTGGTATCATGAGACTCCTCCCACATGTTTGGGTACAGTCCTCAGTTTAGACTAGGACTTTTAAATATCTCTTAATTTTAAAAGATTTATCTTATGATGTAGGATGTCTGAGATGACTGGAGTCTGGAAAATCATACTAGGAAAATATTATTGATGCCTGCCTGTTCTTACGCTTTTCCTTGGATATACACCATTACCGACAGTCAGAGAAAGGAAACATAGGCAGACATGCCTTTTGCTCTGGCCGAGTGTGGCTGTTCTTATTTAATGACTAACAGGGTATTAGCAGTGTGTATGAATTCTGTCTTATCTGCTGTATTTTTCAAAAATAGCTGAGATTCAGCTTTGCTGAGTCATTTCTTTGTACTTGAATGGTGACTCTTATAGGTTGAGTTAGACCTTATTGGCTAATGTTATAGTTTTGAGTCTGTTCCAAATGGTTTCAGGCTTAAAAGGCAGCTGACCTCACTCTGCCTAAATTATGGGGTGAGATTAAAAAACAGTGTGTATAGCTTTCATCCTTATCATTCTCCTTGAGTCTGTAAATCACCAAAGGCAGTAATTTCTTTAGCAGAAGAGGAAAAAAAAGAGTAAAAGGTAGTAGATTTTTTTTTATAAATGGAATAATTTTGATTTATTTTCAGGTTTTCTGTTGGCATGCTAAGCAAATCTGATATGGTGTAGAGTGTGTGCAGCTCAGTTTTTAGAAAAGGTATATATTAAAATGTTCTTTTAATTGCCCTGTACCACAAAATTTTAGAAAATTAATTATAACACACTTCTGGTAAACTGCAGCCTAAATAGTCTAATAAAACTTTTTTCTGTTTTTTCCACAGTCAGACTACTGTAATCACTAGTGTCTATCCCATCCAGCAAATGTAGGACCCATCCCTAATTATTCTTAAGCAATTGTTTGTCACAGGAGGTGTTAAGAAAATTGCTGCATTGCCAATAGAATAACTTGATTTCAGTAGATAAGTTGTAGCCCCCTTTATAGTTTCTAATCCTTGAGAAACTAACTTCAATAGCAACAATTTGTTAAGAATTGGGGAAAAAAAAAACCAGGACAAAGTTATAGCTGCTGCTTTTTTTTTTTTTTTTTTACTTATGGCAAAGCTAAGAAAGAAAAAAGAAATGGGGAAAGATTTAAATAAGCATAGTTTAAAGGCCAATATTCACAGACTCCCTTTATGTTATTGGAGATAGAAACCCTCTCAACAAATTAGGACATCCAAGTTAGGTTCCTGCACTGAATAATCCCCTGGAGAAAAATTTTTCCATTTGATTTAGTTAAGAAGATAATTTCTATATATAGATATCCAACTTAGGTGTCTGTTAATGTTTTGCTTTGCATCCTTCCTAGTCTAGAGGGTTTTTTATTCAACAAGGTGATTAATATGCAAGTAGTAATTCCAGTCACTATTGAGGTCCCTGTATATTCTTCGTGAATAAGTTTACCTCAAAAATTGTAGCACTATCTTCACTGACTTTTTTTTTTGTTTTGGGTTTGTTGTGGGTTTTTTTTTGTTGTTGTTGGTTTTTTTCTTTCTTTTGTAGCTTTACCAAGCCAATATAGTAACTTTAAGTACAGGGACCATCAGAGATGACAATTCAGACTAGTAAGGGTGCTCTGTATAAACATGCTGTGTAAAAGGTTGATTGTAACCCCTGAAGAGTTCGATGTGTAATTTCTCACAAGTTAACTGTGTGATATAGATTCTCTTTTCCTTTGAGTTTCATGACAATTGTCAGCAAAATCTCCTTTGAGTGAGATAGCATTTGAATTTAGTGTTCTACAGTTTGCAATATCATATCAGTTGTTCCTTTTCAAAGTCGCAGAAGTTACTATGTTTTTTCTCGTTACAATTGTAACCTTGCTTTTATTCTTGACCAAAATAATACTCCTGTATATTTAATAAAGGATGTGCACTATCCTAATATTGCATTTCTTTGAAAAAGTATATAATTAGATTGTGATGGAAATATGGCTTGTCTTTTCCCATTTAGCATAACTAGCATTGCAGTGACTGTTCAAAATTGCTGGAATTACTGTCAGCATCTCGTATGTTTATAGATAATCTGCAAGATGAAAAGATCTGTAGGCTGATTTTTCCGTCATGATATTTGAAATGTTTTTTCCTCCTCATAGCGTGATGATTTTTTTTTTGTTTTGTTTTTTAACTTTATGAATACCAAGATCGCAAGTCCCTATCTCCGGGCTTATGTCTTGTCTTAGCTATTTTACTAAAACAACTTCTGGTTATATTTAAAGACATGTAAGAACATAGAGAAAGAATGTCTTTCAGAAATCAGGTGAAGTTCAAAGTATTTTTTCATATTCTAGGGGATAACGAAAGCGGTCTCGGAAAAGAGAACATCTGGTTGGAATGACCTGGGGATAGAATAGCTCTTTGGACTTTGGAACTGGGAAAAGATACTTAAAATAGCGACTGCCTGGCGTTTAGGATGGAAACAAGTGAATTTGATAGACAACATAAATATATGGCTCAAATTTCAAATTATACAAGCTGTTTTATATAATCTTTGATATCTTATTTTTTGTCTATGGGAATTTCATGGAAATGAAGTGAAATCTGTTCTCTCTAGAAAGTATATTTTCAGTAGGTGTATTTAAGCCTTTAACCATGATTCAGTATACTAAGTGTTTAAATATTGTGATTTTATTTTCGTTTAGGTTGAAGATTGTAAAAATTTCTTTTAAGTGCAAACAGTTTTTTATTCAACTTAGGAAAGAATTGGTGAGTACTGTCTTAAATTTCATCTCAAAAAATGAGCGCAATGAAATTTCTCCCCACTGCACGTCTGCATTATACTGGCCGATATTGAGTTGATTCTTGCCTTTATCTTCAATTAAAAGTCCAGTTTCACCAGCATTCTGGCTATTTCAGTTCTCAAATGGGCCATTATAAGACTTTTTTTCATTTGATTTGCCTTATATTTTAGATATGTTTAGTTTTACATTTGTATGCAGGAAATGTAACTTGCTTATATAAGATCAATGTTGGAAAGGTTGAAAGTAAATCAATATTAAATTTAAATTTCAGAAGAAACCAAATTAAAATTAAAGGTAATGCTTAATGCTGCTTCAGTTGTATATGTGCTTGTAAGTAAATGTTTGATTAAAACATGCTGATTTGTATGATTCAGATTTAGTAATGCAAGTTGGCTTTATTACTTAAACAGAAGAGATAAGAATGTCTTTGCAGTTTTAAATTACGGTAATTTTTTATGCGTACTTCTACATTTGTTGGGGGAAAAGTTGAAGCTTTCTGTGAAGATTGTGTATGTTTCACTGCTTGTGGTGTGTGTTTGCTACCCTGTGAAGCACCGCAGGACCACTGTGCATTTAATTCAGCAAGAAATGGATTGTTCCATGCCTCCAAGGGATTAGTCTAAACCCATCACAGACATATCACTGGGGAAAGATGGAGGAATTAATTAAAAATATGACTATGTGATTAACTCATCAGATTAGTTAAAAGGTTTTGTGCAGTTCTTACAGCTGAAAGGATTTGAAGACCTGAAATGCAAAGTTACTGACTAGATAAAAAAGATGGATTCTAGGCAGAAATGCATCCTGAGTACTATAGGACTATTCCAGATTTAGAGACAATATGGTTAAACAAGAAAAATATAAGGAGGAAACACCTGTTATATCAGATCAGGCCAATGGCTGGTGACTAGTAGTGAAAACAGGAGTCAAACTGTATATCTTAAAAGCAGATCCTTTAAAATGAGGCCTAGGAGTTTGCAGTTTTCACAGATGGAACTACCTGACCACATGCAGACACTTCATTGTGTATTAGTTGACAGGAGAATTTTAACCTGTGTGCTTGGAGCAGCGTGAGTAGCTATCAGTTCAGAAGTAGGGTAACAGGAGTTAGAGGATTTTGGGGTAATTATGTGTAGACAGAAATGAACTTTGGCTATTACATGAAATAAACGGGAGTATTGGGCAACATGAGCAGACATCATGCAACATGAGCAGAAAAATGGTAATGATACAAAAAAAGAGGGGGGGGCGGGGAATATTTCATCGTGGTGACACAGGTATTTCTTAATACCCTGCGGGAGTTATAGGCTGGTTCTGAAAGGCAAACTGATCTCTGACAGCCCAGAGGTCAAATTTTTTCTTGATACCAGTGTGTGTAACTTCCATTACAGTTGCAGGAATGTTGTATTTAGATCTGAGATGAGAATTGGGGTTTTTATTTGGAATTCAGAAATTATGAACTGCAATTGTTTTCTAAATCAGAACTTGAGGAAAAAGCTGTAGTAGCAGAGTTCAGGACCTTGAAGATTGAGATACCGAGATAAAAAATTGGATTGCGTACTGTACTTGAGTGTTTTCTCTATTTTCTGCAGAAAAAATTCTGCATATAATTGAAGGTAATATAAAGATAGCTTTCTCATCTTGTTTTTTCTGTTGCTTTTTAATACTCTTCATATTGTTACTTGCACCAGAATGTAGTACATGTAATGAATGTGATTTCTCTTCTGAGACATCTTATCTAAGCTAACAAATCAAGAAGCCTTGTACTGTTTTTCTTTAAGCTCTGTGTATCAGATGAAAACTGATGGCAAGAACTTAATTTTCATTCATTTCAAGTCATGAATATCTTAAGATCAAAGCTTACATTTGGCTTCCAAAGAAGGCATACTTAAACTAAGTTTTTAATCAAACCTAATATTAAAATTATTTCCAGAGTTACTTTCCCTGAGTAGACTCATAGGATAAGATTCATCTCACCTATATTCAGCTTCAGTTAGGTTAAAAGAACATATTTTCTGTTTCATGATAATTAGCTAACCAGAGCTAATCATTAGACTTCCTCTATAGTAACCAGACACATGTGAAGGGTGAAACATCTTGCATGAATTGGAAGTACGTTTTAGGATGCATTAAGTTGCTCTCTGGTGGTATATGCTTACTTTACAATAAAGGGAGCCTAAATGGCTCTTTTTAGGCAGCAGAAACTAGGTGAAGTGACTCAGTGATTGCACGTTTGGTATGTAAAATATCTCTGGTCCAGTGCTTTGAGTGTATGTTTAAAAGCACCGATTTATGATACGGCAGTGAAAATACATTCATGGTATGCTGATGATTTGTTTCGAAGTTGTGTGTAAGTATATAACAAATTGTACAGCTGAGTAACCATATTTATTCTGATGCAAAGCTGAGATGCTGTAGGATATTAAATTAGTGGACTTGGGAGAGGAGTTTTCCAGTGTTTTTATTTTTTCTGAACTGCTGGGCTACATATGCTTTTAAGTAGTCCTAAACAGATATTTTTCAAATACTGCTAATGAGTGTTGAGAGCTTTTAATTGCAACTGTCCTCAAAAGTGCAAGTGCCTTATCTTTAATCACCTATTAAATTTATTCCCTGACTTGGCATTGCTTAGAGGCATCAACATAAGTAAAGAATTATTTGCCTACTTTTAATAGATTATATCTGTGTTTAAATAAATCACTTGAAGTCAGATGAAGCAGTTTGATGTCAAAGTCATTTTCCACTGGTAGCATAATACAATCTTGAATGGAAGCTGGTTGTGTATTCTGACAATTATATAGCTGGAGCACACATCTACTGGAGTAGATTTTCTTTCCATTGTTTCTTTATGATTTTGTGGCGGGAAAAGAATGTTACATGTATGACTTCTTCATCCGACATTAGAAGCTCCCTGAGCCATAAGTTCAATGCCAGTTTTTTTCACAATATTTTTGTTTATTCTGCCTATTCCATATGCTGGTTCCCTTATGTGCTTTGAAGCTGTTTGAGAATAATTCAGTAGTTTCATTTTTCTAGATGTTTCCCTAAGCTTCTCTGGTTTTAGTTAGTTGCAGCCTTGGCTGTTGTAATGCCAATAGTCAGCATCAAACTCTTAAAGCTGTCCAGCATGCTTCAGTGGTCTTGATTCTTTGACAGCCAAATAAGCTGTTCAGCATGTTCTTTTGCTCTTTTAGAGCCCAGATGTCCACTGAAAAATACTTGAGTCTGTAAAAAAACCAGTATCATGGGGTTTGTCCATAACCAAGACCGGGTTTCAGTGAGTGGCCAAAATGATTTTTTTTTTTTTTTTTAAATTATAGATTATGTATCTGAAGTTTGTGCTTTGCATTTTTTCTTCTTACTGGCTTTTAGAAAGAACTTGGGCTAGAATCACAAGGTGATACATGGGCTTATCTGCCCAAGTACATACTTGATCTTAAGTGACACTGGCGTTCATTAGATGCCTAGTTGATTGTTGCCTAATCCTATCAAAGTTTCTGCAGTTGGGTTTTTGCCTGAAGAGCAGATACTGTTGGCACAATTTGTGTTGCATTTAAGCTTCCACAGGACTTTTGTCCACTATTTGTGGAATATCTTGAGTCTCTGGAGCATCTGCTGCTTATAAAGCGCGAGTCTTTTTGTCTCTCTGAGATGAGGGTAGGGAATTTTTGCTTTGTTCTGGCATTTTTCTTTGTTTAGGCAAAGTGAAAGAGACCCACAAGAGAATATGTTTTTCAACCCAGTTTCTCTCCTGAGCAGTGAGAGATCTGCTCTGAAGTCCCTGTTTCAAATCAGGCAAAGGTGGATTTGAATGAATGTCCCCACCTAAGGTGAATGTTCAAGGGCTGAGCTGTTGTATGTGAGAGGGGCACTAATATCCATTTTGCTTTTTTTGTTTGTTTTTTTGTCCTTTTCATAAAAGGAACCACAAACATGACTTAGACTTTACTTTGCCCTATCCCTCCAGTGTTTCTTCTTGGATTCTGTAGGTAGCCTGCCACGTGGTGTACACTTGTAAGGTTATGATTTAAATTAACTTACATGGTGGTATTTGGCTTACCTGTGGTTTCACGCTTGGGCCCTGAGCCTCATCACCGGTATTGCATTCCAGTTGCTTCACTCTTCTCCCCCTCTGTAGCAAGCAGACTGTTTTCCTTTCTCTAATAGGAACCATGAACACAATTAGTAAGATAGTCATTTCAGAGCAGAATCCAACTGTGACTCCCTGAGGTAGTCTTCTAACACTGTCTCAACAGACCTAAAAGCCTGAAATGCCTGTATGTCATTGTCATACCATAGAGCATTCAGCATCTTCCTGAAGTCTTGTGCTATAAAAACATTCTCATAGGCTGCAGTATAACCGTCCTGTTATTTTATGTGCTTTTGGCTGAAGTACCATGGACGTTATAAATGGTCTTACGCTGAGCCCACATTGATTCACGCCTACTATTTTCAGGGAAAACAGGGGCAATCTTATTCTAAATCCAGCTGCCAGACAGCAGTAGAACCAGGGCTTGCACCCCAGAATCATCAGCAAAGATGAATTTCAAGTGCCCAACTTAACATTTGGCTATTACAGAACCTGCAAGGGTGGATAGGAAAAGGTTGGGTGCACTTAGGAGCCAATATCTTAACTCTTCTTTACCTTAAAGATTGATTCCTAGCTGTAATTGAGATGAAGGGTAGGGTTTGAGAATCAGTTCTCTCTGCACTGCAATGAAAGCCTTAAAAGCTATGAATAGAACTATTGTTAAGGTACCTTTAAAGCTCTAACACACCAAGTTCCTGTGAAAGTGCTGTTGTGCATTACAATTAAGCTGATCTAGCTGCAGCTCCTTCTCATCATGCGATACCAGCTCCTCCTTCATGCTTCATGCCTGATCTAGTGATCAGATGGTGGCATGAGAATCAGATCAGCTTGTTCTCTGGAATACAAACTAGGGTAAACAAGCAGGAATCCCCCCCCCCCAATTGTAATGCTTTGAGTGACATGAAAATGCATGATCATCAGCTCATATAACTTGTCAAATTCTCTTTTCCAACAGTGTAAAAGGCTGAGCGAGCATTAAAATTTGCTACATCATGTGAACTTTTTGTTGTCATCTAAAATCTTAGCTGGTTTGTCCTTCACTGGGTCCAGATGAGGCAGTCCATAATTTTATAGTTGCTCTCTTGCAGAATAGTAATGTATCTTGTTTATATTATTGTACATTTACATTGTTGATAAAGCCTTTTTTAACTGAATAGGTAATGGACTTAATTTCTCTTACCTTGTTTGTGACTTTTAATTTTTAAGTACTTCTGTTAACGTGTCTAGAAAATACAGGGAACAGTTGGCAATACTTGGAAATTAAGAAAATAGATATAAGTAATTTTTGTAAATTGAAGTAAAATATCAGGTTTTAGTTTCTTGCATATGATTTCTTGAATTTCATCACTAGATACTCAGAATTTGCTGCTTACTTTTTAAATCCATTTTATTCTTTACCCTAAATTCATAATGTGGCTCAAAATACACACTGGGATAAGAGTTGCAGGTCTGTGTCCCAGTATCTCAGCAGATGTAAAGATGAGCAGGCTAGGAAAAGCTTAACTTGGAAAAGGAGTTTACTGCTGAGTGAAAACAGTTAAGGTGTGCTAAATGTTGTGGAGGATTTAGTACTGTGAAGAGAAAGCAGAGAGCTGATGATGTTTTCTGACCTACAAAGGTTGTAATCAAGCTCCCTCAGCAGGCAGAATAGCTTAGCTTGCTTTGCAATTTCGCTTCTTTCCTTTATCAGGAACCTAATTAATCATTTAGAAGTTGGCACATCAGTTGCTCTTGAGATCAATACCTGTTCCCAATCTCTAATTGGCATGTGTACATGACAATTCCTTCTCTTAACTGTAGTAATCTTGAAACAGGGAGGCACGTTGCCGTTGAGTTCTCAAATCACAGAAATTTTTTAATGTAGTTTGGGTCCTACCTTTTGGGACCATTTCTTCCCATCTAGACTTGTTTCAATATCACTGAAGAGACTGTTAACCTTTGAGCAGGTTCATTTAAAAAAAAAAAAGGGGGGGGGGGGAAATTCCTTTAAAGAAAACTTAGAGGTATTTAAAAAGGGTTTATAATACATAAAGTTAATGTAAAATTAGAGAACCACTTCAAAAAGGATAATTTAAAAAAAAAAAACCAAAGCTAACAGTATTTATCTTAATTTCAAAAGTAACTGGGAATAATTTTTATCTGAAATAAACTTTTCTCGTTTTTAGCATGAATCTAGAGAAACGTTACTGGGATTCAATATGGTGAATTACCGAGCATGTAAGAATTTGTGGAAAGCTTGTGTTGAACATCATACATTCTTCCGTTTGGACAGACCGCTCCCCCCTCAGAAGAACTTTTTTGCACATTATTTCACTTTGGGTTCCAAGTTCCGGTACTGGTAAGTGCTGATTTGAGATATATGGGAAAGAACATAAGAGAACAGGCAACTCATCAATAAACACAGGGAATTATTTAGAATCTATATTAAAAGGTGCCATAATTCAAGTAGCTTTTGAATCCTGCAACTGTTCCCCTCCCCTGTTGGCCTAAGTTTCAGATGTTGTCAGTAATTTTCTAGGATAGCTTGAAAATACAATTATTGTATTATTTGTGGTTGTTATCGAGCTAGTACTCCGAGGTTGCCTCACAGGCTGCATTTCTTCGCCTGTTTACCTGCTGGGTTATGTTTATCTTAAAAATGTTGTCTCAGAACTTCAAAGTCTTTGACCTGGTGTTTTTGAAAACTGATGGATCTCAGATCTTATGTGAAGCAACAGCAACAAAACAGAGCTAAATAAAGATCAAATAGAAATCAATGATAAGAAGCTTCTACAAGTAAAGCATGCTTAAGCTAGATGCATACAAATAGGACTTAGGTGAAGACACAAGACATACGTGTTCTGCACCAAAACCATAAGTTTAGAAAATAAGGAGAAAATTAAGTCCATAACTTTTAAGGATGAACTTAACATAATAGGGAAAAAGTTTGGAGGTGCAAAGAATGACTGTGGAATAACTATAATCGCCAAGTATAATTTCTGTTCTAACAATGGAGTGCGTGGTGTTGGTTTTTAGTGTTTTATGCTTTTTATAAAAAAAAGTTCAGTAACTGAGTTAACTGTCTCTGCAAGTAATGCAGAATGCCAATGGTTTAAATCGTGCCTGAAGTAGAGAATAATGGAGCTACTACTAATCATCTGTCTAGAATGGCAAGTGTCTGTGATGTACAAAGGGAGATGATGAAAAGCTAGAAAACACAATAACAGACTATTTGTTACACTTGTGAATTGCATAAATGTATCAAGAGGAAAGTAATTCAGTGGCTAAATTTTTATACAATCTGTTTTTTTGGCCAGCATTCACAGCACCCATTTGAGAAAAAGCATTCTGTGATCCTGAACAGTGTTTCAGACTTGGTTCAATGTTGCTGTAGTGAATTTGGGGGAGCTTTTTCATTTCTGTAAAGATTTCGAATTTGAGTCATTGTGGTTACTATTACAGAATAGCTCTTTGATGATGACATTCAACTTATGTTAATGTAAGATGAAAAGAGAAACTGCATAAAAATGAAGAAGGTCATTAAAGTTAATGAAGCAGCCAAAAGGCTAGAATTTCTGCAAGTAGTTTGAGAGATTGTTTAGAGGCAGCATAATAGTAGTAACATGGCACACAAGGAGAGGTTAAGGGCACTAGGCTTGTTTAGTCTGGTGAAGAGGAAGCTAAGGGGGAATTTAGTAGCAAGCCTAAAGCGACTTCAAGGGCAGTGTCAGAAATGATGGAGCCGAACTTGTGCTAGTAATGGCAGGTGATAGAACAAGGGGCAACAGCCACAAATTTCACCTTGAAGGTTCTAGCCGGACGGTAGGAAAAGTTTTTTGTTTTTCTAGGAGAATAGTGCATGAGTGGAACAAGTTATCCAGAGAGGTTGTGGGATCTCCATTTTTGGAGGCTTTCAAAACTTGGCTAAACAAAGCCATGGCCAGACATGACCTAGTGTTAGCAGGAGACTGGACTAGAGACTTCTAGCCAACATTTCTACGATTAAAACGAACTAATCAAATACTAAACTGCCAGGGCTAGACAGAATTATCTCCAGTTCTGAAAGAAATCAGAGACATGAAATTGTTGAACTATTAAATGTGTTACGTAATCTGTTATTTCTGTTGGACTAAAAGATTCTAATGCAGCAAATTTTAAAGCAAGGTGATTTTAAAAAAAAAAAAAAAAGAAAAAGTTCCCAGGAGGGATCAAGAAGACTACTGATGAGAAAATCTGACTTCTGTACACTGTCCTTGGATTTTCAAAGTGGTTCTAATAGTATTCCTCACCAAGTACTCATTAAAGAAGTTAAACTGCCAAAACATGAAGAGTTTTATTGTATATTAGCAACTATTTAAACCAGATAGGAAACAAGTAGGTCCCTTCTTCACAATGAAGGGAAGTTACCACTGAAGTGATACAGGTTTTTGTAGTAAAAGCTGAAGTTGACTGTAGAAAGTTTTGGTGGTATGTCGCAATGAGGGGTGAGTAGGCAATAAAATAGTAGATCAAGTTCAGTGTCCAAAAATGCAAAGTAATCTATGCAGGGAGAGAAAAGAGGAGGAACATCAATTATAAATAAGCTATTACTGTCTTGGAGCTTTGTAGTTCTCTGAAAACATTAAATCAATTATTAGTAGCAGTTAGAGAAAGACAAATAGAATGTTAGAGTTATTGGAAAGGAATAGAGGAAAATATAGATGGCTTACTGCTTGTCAGAGTTAAAAATGTATAACCTCAGGAAGTTAGCAGGCAGCGGATTTGAAAAGAGAGATTTCTTAGAATCACAGCATGGCAGAGGTTGGAAGGCAGCTCTGGGCACTGTCTAGTCCAATGCCCTGTTCAGAGTCCACTATAGCAGGTTGCCTAGGACTACATCCAGCCAGGTTTTGAATGTCTCCAAGGACGGAGACTTCGCACCATCTCTGAGCAACCTGATCCAGTGTTTGACCACCTTTACAGTAAAAAAGTTTTTCTGTTTTGTGGGGGGGGTTGTTGTTGTTGTTTTCCCCCCCCTTAAGTAGGATATCTCATATTTCAGTTTGTGCCCGTTGCCTCTTGTCCTGTCTCTGGGCTCCCTTGAGAAGAATCTGGCTGTATTTTTTACTTCCCCCTTCAGGCATTTATACGCACTCATTTGATCCCCCTGAGCCTTCTCTTCCTGAGGCTGAACAGTCCCAGCTCTCTCAGCCTCTCCTCATACGTCAGATGCTCCGGACACTGAATTGTCTTTGTGGCCGTTTGCTTGACTTGGGGGACCCTGGAACTCAACACAGCACTCCAGATGTGGTCTCACCAGTGTTGAGTAAACCTGCTTTCCAGCCAGTTGGCCCTCAGCCTGCGCATGGGGTTATTCCTCCCCAGGTGTGGGTCTTTGCATTTCCCTTCACTGAATTTCATGAGATTCCAGTTGGCCCATTTCTCCAGCCTTCACACATCTAGTAGTTCTGTAATATGAATGTGAAAACAGCTAATTATTCTTTGATTTCATAGTGTAAATGTCCCTGTAGGGGACAGGAAAGAGCGGAGTTTTAAGTATCAATATCCTTTTAGGACATGTATCCTCTGACTCTGTGCCTTGGTCTGAAGTTATAAATGGGGAAGTGGCTGCAAGAGGGAGTTTTGCTGGTATCTTTCCACCAATTCTTAACTGCTGATAGACACTCCAAAAAAAATTGTATTTTTTTTCTGAAACAGAAATTATGAAATACTATAAAGGATCTTTGATTTGACACAAGACATCTGGTCTTATTTGAAAAGTCAGCAAGTTCCAAGATCTAATCTTGGTTTTGACAAGTTGTGTAGAAGAATACAATCCTGATGTGCTTATCATCTAATTTCTTCGTGATATTTTGCTGAACTAAGTAGCGACTAAGTTGTCAGCAATTCAGGGAATAGTTTAGGAGGAGTACAGAGGAGATGCTGTAACTTTTGATTGTGGCTATAACAGGAAAGATTATAGTGTTAAGTGTTATCCAAAGATCCAAGCAGAACTTTCTTATTGCTTTGCATAAGAAGAAAAATGAAGAGAAGAGAAAGCTTTATGTTATGCCTAAAATTAATTGGTCTTTCTTAGAGTTAGACTGTAATAGGAAAGAAGACCTACACTTCTACCAAATGCTTTCTAAAGTTACACTGTACTGAAGCTAGCGCAATTGCTTGAGCATGAGTGAAAACAGAATTTAGTTTTTTTTGTTGAGATGGTTCAATTTTAAGCAAGAAATTGGTATCCTAAGTTTGTTGCATTTAGTGGTTCGGTTTGGTTTTCTTTTGTTTTCCAGTGGGAGAACAGAGGTCCAGTCTGTGCAGTATGGTAAAGAAAGAGCAAACAAAGACAGAGTATTTGCAAGGTAAGCAATTTACATTTGTACAAGATCAGTAACTCTTCTGTTTTGTATCTTTTTAGATGTTATGGGATCATTGTTTTCTGTTTGCAAAAATGTAAAATAAAGAGCAACTGTTGTCGAGTGTTGCTGGTGGCTTGACTTAACCATATTCAGGAGTTTAATTTTGATATGGATGGGTGTCTCTTTGGGGCAGCCAGAAATGAGGGAGAATCTTACGATGGCAGAGTTAATATGAGTATTCTTTAATATTTCTCCCTTTATATATTTTTAAAATTCAGAATGGCCTTCAGTCTGTGTAGTTTGTTGTTACATGTACTAGCCCTCTTTGTGCTGTCTTTATTGCAAAGAATAGTCTCTCTAACTATTCCATTAAAATATTGAGTTAATGGGTATGTTTTATCCCTGATAACAACCTGCAACTGTACACATGTATTTCCTTTAGAATAAGGTACTGTGAGTGTCTTACTTGGTGAGAACAGCTTTACCACTATAGTCCCAAAGAGGTATTTTACTATGAAAAATTTGACTGAGTGAGCTGCTTCTGAAGGTATTCTGTCACAGAGTAGTTGGCTAATGATAGAATCTATTACTTAATTGTGTTTCAGACTTTTGAGGGGTTTAGTGATTACAAGAAAACAGTCGAGACATAGACTTAGTTCTTCATTGAGAAATTATGATACAGTATTCAAAAGTAAAACTGCTGCTGCATCCATTTGGCAGCCTGCTCTGATCATTAACAGAAAGAATCCTTATGGGGAGGGAGCATGCTCCATGCTTTTTTTATGCTTATACTTCTACTGAGATGGGGAATGTCTTGTAGCATAGTTACCCCTTAAGGAACTCGAGTTCAAATTTATGCTCGCAGACTTTTAGTAACAATCCCAGCAACCTTTCTCAAGTACCTGCAAACACTGTTTTTCAGAGCATTGGTGAATTCTGCCTTGATTTCCTGGCCCACCCCCACCCCCCTGCCCTCCTTCTTCCCCCCTGTGCAGTGTAATATAATTTGAGTTTTTAGCTGGGCACACCATAGATACCCGGCTCCATATGTAGAAGGGTTTGGGGGCAGAAGTGCTGTGACATGTTTGTTCAACAGGTAGATTTTGTAAGACCAATTCGTTCTGTGTGCTGTAGAATTCTTTTTTACTCTATTTAATTTACTTTGGGAGTCTGGTTAGATTTTTACTTGGGGCAACTTTTTTAGTACTCAGAAGATTCAACACTGTGACAACTGAGATTTATTTAAATGACAGTTACAAATCCGTTAAAAACTATTTTTCTTGTTGCACTGTGAACTTGGCAATTCCCCACAAGTAAGTAGGGTCGACAAGAGCCGATGCTTGGTTTTGAGCAGTATATTTATCATTTTAGAAACTCTTATTCAGTAGATGGCACTCTTCCCTTTGCATCGAAACTGAACAAGTGGTGCTGGGGTCACTTGTATATTGTAATATATATTCTGGATAAAATTGAAAGCCATGGTTAGAACTGCTCTGATGTTTTCTCAAGTCTTTTTGGCTTTTTTTAGTTAATAAAATACTTGGTTCTTCTGTCCTCAGTAATTTTATTTTCCACTGTTGCTTTTAGATTAAGGAATACAGCATTCATCCTCACCTTTTGAGTTGTTTAGTAATGTTGATGACTGATAAATGTTTGAGGCATATATGCGTACGTCACTGAACTGAAATTAATGGCGTATTGTAACAAATACACTTCAAAAGGCTTTTACTAGATCATCTGTTTCTTCCTCTATCCTCCCCATCACAGTGTGCAATTAATGCATTTTCAATTTTAAAAACTTCTAGTATTTTCAAGGGTGAAAAAACTTGAAATATAAGACATTTCTAGAACACAATGTGGTTCAAGAAGCTTAATCTAAGAACATTATCTTTAATTCTATCTTTACATTTCAAGTTGAAATACTGAGTAGATGTTAGCCCTTTTGTATTCATACAGAGGATAAGTTTTGCTTTTTAAGGTTTTCCAGGTATAGTGTGGTTTTTGTTCCTGGAACCTGCCTTTCTCTTTCTCAGTGTGTCTTTCTCAGACAAAGTCATCGTGTTGTTGAACAGCTTTTTAAGCTGTCAAGCGGTGGGCTTGTTTCAGTTGCTTTTGAAAGTTCTGCTAGGTATTGGTTGCCTTTTGCTATGAAACCAGGAGCGTGCTGGCATTACAGTCAGGTCTTTCTTGAGAATTAAGTGAACATATAAAGAAATTTAAGTAATTACTGTTGCTTTTATTATTACCACATCAGAAGATTTATTCAAGATCAGTTAAAAAAAAAGAGATGTTTTCAGGTTTTTTTTCTAGAGCTGTCCAGATTTACATTCTGTTTTCTTATCAATATCTAACTAGAAACTGCCTTATTTGAGCTAATACTGTCTAAGCAAAATTTTGAATCATTTCATTGTAAGAAAATAACACCAATAGTTACATTTAGATGTTATTTGAGTGATCTGTTTGTTCTGAGTTGGGAAATGGTGATTGCCACAAGTAACGATCATCTAGCCTTTGCACACTGAGCAGAACATAGATACAGAGCACAAGACACGGAAATAAAATTTCTTAACAGCCATTTGAATAAAACAAGCAGTTATAACCTCCAATTAGCAGGCTTAGCTGTTTGTCCTCAAGATTTTATTTTAAAATTAGCTGAAGTAGTATTCATGGATTTTTTTTTTTTCAAATCATAAAAACATTTAAAATTTATTTAAAAAAATGGAATCTATTACTGTGAAGGAGATAGTCTGTAATAAATTTGATACATTTTGTAGATGCTCTTTTCTTAATCTTCATGCAGCAGGAACTTCAGCATTTAGAAGACTGTTGCTGCAGTTGTTTAGAATTTTTTTTTTTTTTTTCATCTTCATTACAGCTATTCTCTTGGCCTCATTTGTTGCAGGATGTTCACAACCCAAGAAAACCCGTAAGAATTCCCAGGAGCA
Source organism: Gymnogyps californianus (assembly GCF_018139145.2). NCBI lineage: Eukaryota > Metazoa > Chordata > Aves > Accipitriformes > Cathartidae > Gymnogyps > Gymnogyps californianus. Next base: position 30,007,970 of record NC_059477.1, read on the forward strand.
TAATAAAAGTGAAAGTAGATAATAAAAGTGAAAAAAGTTCGATCAAGTCATGAATGGAGAGATTTCTTAAGGAGCACTGTTCTCTCTTAGAGTCCATGCAAAATATTCTAATTCTGTTCAGTTCTGATGGTGTGTACTGGAGCTGAGAGAATGTAGTTTATGCGCTTTGTATGATAGTGAGTGGGTATCTCAGTCAGTTATTTGTATTTGCAAACTCCCTGTCATTAAGTTGCAATCTCTGTTTCCAAAAATCGAATCTTGCTTCAACCGTGCATTTATTGAGGTTAATTAAATAGTTCCTCAGTTGCTTTAAATTGCATATGTCATTTGTGGTGTATCTGCAGATTTGTATATAGTTTCAATCTCTTGGTCTGAAGCAGGAGTTGCCAGTTTTGCTGAGAAACGCATTCCCTGTACTCCTTGTCAAAATACAAAGCAAGGCTGTGGCTCCAGGTTATATTTCTTTTTGGGACAGAAATGATTTAAAAGATTCCCACCTGTATTCCCAAACAATACCCTCTTTCTTTCCCAGCTCCTGTGAGAATTTAGCACTTCAGCTGTGGGACACAAAACAAATTCTGTCTTCGAAAGCTTTTGTGTACTGTAGCTGAGCTAATATAATTTGTCATGCTTTTTTTGAGTTGCATTATGTAACTTCATCCCCGCTACTCGTGTTTTTTGTATTTGATGTACTATCACAGCTCATAAGACTGTTCTTGATTTTGAGGGCAGGTAAAGTTTTCTGTCTCTGTCCCTACTCAGATAGATAGGACTTCTTCCAACTTTCTTAGGAATGTCTCTGCAGATACACCAAAAATTAAATCTGAAAATAGTTTACTCTGTTAACTAGCAGAACCCTGTGCTGGGGTGCAGTAGAAGCATCCAGACTGAGCAGACAAATGTGGAATTTAGAATTTCAAAGTTTATCAAAGCATTTCAGAAGTATTTTACAGCTTACTTCCCCCCTTCCATCTCCTCAGCTGCACTCTGGCATGAGAAAGTTATTTGAATATTGTAAGGAATTAGTGATACATGAGAAATTTGCAGGAGTATTTCACAACATATCTTAAATGTTAATAAAAAAATAACTTATTGTTAGATTTAGAAGTGTTGGCAGGAGAACTAGTATCAAAAAGCCACAGCACTGAGAAGTTCGGTGCTGCAGTGTGGTAATTTTTTCTTTGAAATTTCTGCAAAGACAGGAAATGGAGGCAACAAACATGAGTGGGTGGGACCCTGAGGTTAGAGCTGTTAATAAAATAATTGAAACGAACCTTTGCTGATAAACGCTGCAGCTGTTTATCATGGTAGTAAGGTATTCTTTCTGAAAGATCAGACCCTATCCGCAGTAACAGGTGAGTTTTCTTAACATTGGATTTTTTTGATAGGGAAGAAGGTGATGCTTTTCTCATTTTAGAGTTATGTTCATTTGTTGCATAGATTGAGGAAGTTTTCAAAAATGTAGTTACAAACTGTGACTTAAGATACAATGCAGTGGGGTTTTTCTGAAGCAGTCAAAAATGTAATTTTTGGAAAAACTTGTTTTTTTCCCTCTCTATATACTTCTGTGTCTCTCTTTGTAATTTAATTTGTTTTATACAGGCAAGGATAGTGTCTTTTCGCTGTTGCGCATTTAAAAAACAAACAAACAAAAAACCAAAACACCAACTTTCCTATATTCCACTTGTTGCTTTTTCACTGAAGGTAAATAAGGTTCAATAGATGCCTTTACATGTCTGTCAGAAAATACTGTATCTGCAGTCCTGTATTTACGTAATTTAGCATTGGATATATTCTGTTCCTCTGCATTTTTCCCTCAGCCTGTTCTTTGGTTAGTAGAATCCACCTCTTGGCAGAGCTGGCTCTTGGTGCTAATCTGCTGGCTGCAAGCATGCTGTCAGCAAAGTCTGGCTAATAATAGCTTTGATTAATAAAAGAATAATGAACGGATAACATTAGACATACATTTCAGTTCTGCTGTTTTTTTGTTATTTTACCTGTTCAGAACTGCTCAGATTTGCTATGTTTGTGAAGAAAAATATCCAAGTGGTTTGAGTTGCTCACATTTGAAGCAAATTACAGAAATTGAAATGTTGGTTTAATTGACATGATACCAAGCTAATTACTTTTTGAATCAAATTAATACTGCTTAAATACAGTGAAGCATGCTAAGAAACTGGATGTGTTTTTCCTCAGGAATTAAATAATTGATATTTTCCCTGTTTACAAATATCAATATACTATTAGATTTTTTTTCCCAGGTGGAATAAGACCTGAAACAGCAGTATTTAGAATAGCCCGTCTCGCTTAACTGTCTGAAATTTGTCAGCTGTTACTCAGTAAGTTTTTAGAGCAGCAAAGCAGCATGCAATACATGTTCAGAACTGCTTGGGGGTGTAAAAACAAAAATAAACCCTCCACACACAGATCGCCACTCCTTTAGTATCAAACAAACACTGTTGACATCAATAGGACTTACATATTTCTGCATGTGAAGATAGATTATTCGATATGACGCTTGGTTGGTCATTGTTGTAGACTTTTTTGATAGTATTGAGGACAGTCTGCTTAAGGTGGTGGCTTGCATTGCGTTTTAAGTTCTGTGGGAAACAAAAATGTATTTGTAGCTAAGGTTCTCATTTTCAGAAGGACGTAATGTGTGTGCGGGTAGTTCTTTAATTTCTCAAAGTTCCTTCTTTCTGGACTTGCACTTTCAGTAAATCAGTAAGGAGACAATGATGAAGGAACAGTTACCATGTGTCCCAAGGATAGCAAAGGCAGAAGTTATTTTGTGATACGGGTGTATGGAGCTGGGGAGAGAAATGAGGGAGTTATGCTGATACAATAATATGTTGTCACCTCATTGTGCAAAGCTGGAGAATAGAGAAGAGTATAGTGATAGAATATAAAGGCAAATGGGAATGAAATGATCATGGCACAAAAGACTGATAAAATTGAGGTATCGCTGGAACAAGAGAGGGTTGGGTGACGATAGAGGAGAAATTCGAACTGCTACTATCGAAGTAGTAGAAGTAAAGTAAAAACCTGGTAACACAAAATACACAGGACATTTAAGGATTTTTTAAAAGAATTTTTGTTGTTGGTTAAAGAATTTTCAGTTGAAAACAACAAACAGCAAAAGTTTGGGTATGTTTAGTTGCAGGATGACGAACCATCCAATGTGATGCTAAGAAAAAAGCAACCACAATTCTTGGATGATTCATTTGATGATTTCCAGTATAAAAGGGAAATACAGTATTTCATGAGAGACTACAAGTATAGTCTCATTTGTGCTTAAGAAATAGGTGAAAGAAACAGCAGAAGGGCATTGTAGGTATCTTGGGATGACTGGAGAATGAGAAGAAAAAGTTTCCTCAATATCGAGAAAGGGCAACGAGTAGAAAATAGAATTCCTTTTGTATAAAACCGCTGGTGATAACAACCTTTAACCTGAAGGACATTTCTGGCACAAAACCAAATGAAGTTTGGTTACCCACAAAGAAGTTTAAATAGGATGATTGTGTCTGCCTTACAGGTGACAAAACATGTTCTGGAAGAAAGCATGTCACCTTGATGGAAATCCCTGATGAGTAAACAAAACTCAGTAGCTCCGTTGCCATGTTGATGATTACCCCACTTTCAGTTCTTCAAAGTCTTTGGGAGTTTTTTTGGGCTGATGTTTCCACTGCTTTATTTTTCCTGAGATAGCTGAATAGTTGCGTTACTTAGAGGGTTTTTTTTGTTGGGGTTTGGTTTTGGTTTTTTTTTTTCATTTTTAAGTTCAGACCTCTCAGTGACTATTCTGTTTGAGTCACATTCTCTTTGAGGCATTAGAAATGCCTAGTGAAGTTTAGTGGGTTCCTCTTCCATCTTGCCTGTCTCCCTCCTAGCCAACATTATTTTATGACTATATTTCATTGATGTTCTTGTACAAAGTACAGAAAATGAAGTACAATATATTGAGAAAATACAGAACTGCCCATGTAAATATAGTTTTGCATTATTACATTTCCTTTCTTCCATATAATTTGGTTTCCTATGATAGAACATCAGTTTCATTGTGGTGAATTTTATGTAATTTTGTTCTTACCTCATATAATTTTTGGTTAGTCATTTTATTTTCTTCTTCTAGATCCCCCAGTAAACCCTTGGCACGGAAATTAATGAGTGGGATGGACTGGGAAGTAGTGAGTAGGAACTCACTGTCTGATGATAGGTTGGAAACACAGAGCCTACCATCACGGTCTCCACCTGGAACACCAAATCAGTAAGTAGCATCAAATCTTCTCTCCCTAGAAGTGACTGTCTGCCTCTAATGTGAGTGACCTCCTTGTGTAATGAAAGGATTAGTACATTACGGAGACAAATAACTTCACAAATTATGTGCTGAGTGGTTCTGGAACATTTAGCTCCAGATAAGAGAAAGTATTTGCGGGTGAATTTTAGGGGCTTCTCATTCAACCTATAAAAAGTGTAAGATGTAGGACACTACCCTAAATTTGAGAGCTTGAGTTTTCCCAAGCACAGTTAAAACTAAATTATTCATTTGGCTAAGAAAAAAAAAAGATAATCTGTGTGATATTTTAGAAATAATTGATTCTGGTTAATACTACTTCTTGAAACATTGGGGAAAACTACTTAATCAGAAATCCTTGCAGATTTATTCCCCGCAATTTTTCTGTATTTCCTTTCAAAGCTCAGTCTTTTCGTATGATAGAGCTTTCTGTTTTATGTTTATAGTTAGTGAAAAATCATTCCTGATTTCTTTTGGAAAATAACCAGTTTTCTCAGTGTGCTGAAACTGACTTAAGAATTGGTATTATCCAATTTTGTATTGCATAAACCAGAAGTTTTAAGATTCTTTGGCATTGCAGCGTATTATTCAAAAGGCTGTTGTTGTAAATACCCGTAGCATTTAAAAATTATTGTAAAAATTGTGTAATAATGATGCTTATAGCATAACATAATTTAATCATGCATGTTTCAAAGTGTTTTAAGAAAGATGCCTATGTCACTATGCTAGTTTTCAAATGGGAAAATTTGGGGTCACAGAAATGATAAGAGACTCAGTGCAAAGCTTATGATTGTTCTAGAAGAAGATGCAGGGGATAAAATGTTCATCTTAATGAATTCAGGTTAAGTTCTGCCATGAACAGAACCAGCATTTTTCTTCTTGGGGATTCATTTTTCTTCTCATTGACTGGACTGCCAGTCCAGTAGCCTGTTCATTGGACCATAATGCTTTCAGATGTTAATTAAAAAAAAAAGAAAAATATTAGCCATTTAGTGTTTATGAAAATAATTTTTGAACACTTTTAAAAAGAAAATTATGAAATGTAGCATGTTGATCTGACAACATAATTGTTTCAGTGATTTTTGAAACTTTAAATAATTTAATAAATTTATGTATATGAACATATGCTTGCACCAAGAGGAAATAATTATTTTAGCATTCCTTTGTAGTGGTGTAAGAAATGTAGATGAATAATAATATTCTTTTCACATTGCATTGCTATGCTTTCCCTCTTAGTCGCAACTCTACCTTCACTCAAGAAGGAGCCCGGTTACGACCCTCATCAGTTGGACATTTAGTGGACCATGTAGTTCACACTTCTCCAAGTGAAGTATTTGTAAATCACAGATCTCCATCTTCCACCCAGGCTAATAGCATCATACTGGAATCATCACCGTAAGTTCTGTTGATAGTTACTGTATGGTAGCATGCAGGACTTCTGAAGATAAGTCAGCAATCTTCGCCATTAAGAGTTTAGTGTTAAATCTCTGGGTCAGGGAGAGCCAGAAAATCTAATAAAAAGGCAGCTGTTGTTTAGGGAGTATTAGTATAGGTCTTACTGAAAATTAAATGATACAGAAGTAAAGACCTAATCTGACATGTTCCTGGTGCGGGATTACAATACGTTCTCCACGCACCCACCCAAAATGTGGGTTTGCTGTAATGTGACCATCAGTGTCTGGATTTGGAAGCGAAAGTTATTTTTTTGATAGAACTGAAGTATGTTGTTTTGTGATAAAAGTTTTTAATTTCCGTGAGTTTAGAAATTTTGCTTTTTGTCAAGGCATAGAAATATGAGTGAGCTTTACAAATTACTTAGCCAAAATACCTTTTTAGCACCCCAGCATTCTGAGGTTGCTTGTATGATTTGTATATTGTTATAGAGTATATCTTTATTTTTTTAAGATAGCACTATCAGGCTTTTTTTCTGTTATGCTGAATATTCTTGATACTATAAGTTTACTATGCTATTTGAAATTTGATTTGAAATACTCAATAACTTGTGGCCAGAGTACAGATTAATTGGGGAAAAAAGGTGCACAACATATGCCTTATTAACACTGCCACTGTATCTTCTTATATGTAGCTAGACATGTAATGCTAAACTTACCCTCATAATTTTGTATAATCTCTGTTAGCAAGGAAATTGTGTAAATGGTTTCAAAACCGTTTGAGAACTATAAAATAGCGCATACGTAATTACATGTTTATAAAAAAATTGTGTGTCTCAGGAAAAATTACTCTGAGAAGGTATTTGAACACAAACGTTGCTTGGACTGTACCTTCAGTTTCAATAACTGTGCATAACTTTGGGGAGGGAAATAGAATACAAAATTTTTAAAGTTTTGTAAAATAACACAAGGTGCTTTTTATGATAGGCTACAATAGTTATAATTTGACCAACAACTAGTTATTTAGCTTTCAGAGTTATAAAACAGTAATTTGGCCTAATAATATAAAATCCCCCTGTTTTGGTGGGCTTTTTTAACCTATTCACATGGCAAGGGAATCTCAAAACTGGAACACTTGTGAATCTTTTCTCATACTAGAGTTTGCTGTACAAAGGCCACAGAGGGTCAGGTTCCTTCTGTTCCAAGACTTCCAACTGAAGTCAGTTATGAGAAACACTTACTGAATGGTAGTGATACAGTGAAGTAAGCACAATTCTTAAATATTTTCTTTTATTCATATACCTTTACTCTAAGTTAAGTTGTAAAAGATGTTCCTGAGTGTCCTTGGGATTTGTTTATTTAATACCTGATTTCTTGAGTAAGTCACCATAGAAATGAGTCTTAAAAAGAGAGGAAGTGGTTTTGTAAATTAGTTGTGCAACTATGGCTGTTCTTTTTCATGATTTTGCACTTTTTATGCCCAGGCAGAGAAACTGTTGCTCTTCCATCACTAAGTTTTGTTTTTTGTTTTGGTTTTTTTTTCCCTTGTTGGAAGCTTAAAAATGGAATTTAATCTCCCAGTATTGATATCTAGCATAAGATATTGTTAAGAATGAGGATGTTGACTGTCAAAAACATATGAACCCCATTAGGGTCTTCTGAAAGTTTCAGGTGATGGTATTGATTCAAGATTTGAGATTTATGAAAGAAAGTAGTAGTCGTGAAGTGCATATTAGCTATATAATTTAAAATGATACTGTTATACAGTCCAAAAAGCTATTTCTTAAACAATTTGACCTTTCTGAGTGAAAAGATTTGAGTAGTCCATCTGCTAATTTGTTGGGAATTTTTATTTATTGATCAAATTTACATATGTAAGAAAGTCGGAGGGGCTAACCTGACAGGCAGTAGATTTAGTGATCTCTTTGAGTTTGGAGTCAACATAGCAAAAGAAATTAGAGTTTCAGTGCGGTTTCGAAGGATGTTACAGCTTAGCTAATACAGCCTTTAATTCCACATGTTTTTCTTCATCTGTATGTGCTATTCAAAACTACCTTGAGAGATTTCTGCTTGTAGTTCCCTGAGGTAATTATAACCTTACATTCCAAAAGCACGTGATATGTGTTTAGTTTTATAAATTTATGGGGATGTGTATGAAACTTTTGCTTAATATATTAAAAGGTCAGACCAGATATCTGTAACAAAAATACCCAAAGCTTGTCAGTGCCAGGGTTTGTGTGTTATTTTATTATTATGTAAATTGCTGAATGCAGTAACGGAGAGCTGCTTTGCCTGCAAAATAGGCTGCTTTCACTGCCATTGTCTAAGCATTCATAAGGAAATTCAAAGCTGACTGGGCAAATATAAAGCAATGAAGTTTTTACCCAAGGCTTGATTGTTAGTTCTCACAATTCATTATGCTAATATATTACCGTACTTGCATTGCTGCTTCTAAAATGCTCATTTAAGTAACTTTTCAAATCTTTTCTATAAGTTTGTATGTTCGGTAGGAATTTATTTGTGTTCGTTGACATGTATGTACAGACATGTAGTCAAACATTAAGATCCTATCTTTTATTGGAATGACTTCTTTTGTGTCTCTACTCATGTTTTCTGTTCCTTTTTTATTCAGTTTAAAACTCTCAGAAGTAATTGTTTGCAGGAAAATACATAACTATGTTGCCCTTCACTTAAAAGGCTGAATAATCTGTGCTGGCCAGACTTGAATGAATAAGTACATAGGCAGTTAAAAAGCTCTGAGTGACCTTTGTAAGTCAATGTCTAAATAATTTATAGCTGCTGTGAAAATTCATTTTGCAAATGTTGGCAGTCATCATATTTTTCTCTTTCGCCACAAAAATGAATGTAGAAAAGCTGCTTATCCTGAAAAATAAAGTATAAGGATAATATACTCTTTTTCACTGTCACTTGCATTGGAAAGTGTTAAGAAATATTATTTTTATTCCCTAGTGTGTTTTGAACATGAGATTCTTCAGAGATGAGATACTGAATAATTAGTACATTTTTTCTTTTAACACTGCATGAAAAAAAATTATTTTCTGAAAGTTGAAATTAAGAAAAAACATACAGAAAAAATATTGTTAGGATCTTTTCAAATGTGCTGTTTTCGTACATCGACAAAAATTTTACCAATATTTCATTTTCTAAGAAAATTTACTAAGTTTTTTAAAACTGAAATGGAAAATGTGTGGTTTTTCAAAATGAAGTGTTCCATTTCCCATTCAATTTTCATGCTTTTTGAAAGAGGTTCATTCTTTATCTGAAATCACAGTAGACAATTGTGATCTGATTTTTTTTTTTGTTTGAAAGCATGTATCTGGGATCTGCCTTTCTTTAATTGCATAGAAACAAATTATATGGTATGGAATTTGATGTGTGCCTTAGGTTTTCTAGCTTGCAGTAACTTGAAATATTATGCTGTCTCATAATGAGAGTTTTACCCTGCTGACAGTTTACTGTGGCTAGACCAGTTAAAGTCCTACCAGTAGTAGGACTACTCGTGGTTACCCGTGCTTTTTAGAGGGATGTTATGCTATGAGTTACCGCTACAACTTGCTGATAACGAAAGGGGCAGTGTCCTATTTCTGGCTTTCGGGAGTGTACTTCCCTCCCCTCGTGATGGTCGACCCTGTGATGAACCAGTTCACCTTGTTGAACCAGCAGAGAGCTACCCAGGCTTGTCCAAAGAGTCAATGTATTTTTGCTTGCTTGGTAAGCTGCCTTAGCCAAGGGAGGAGCACTGGAGTGCTTCAAGGAAGGGGCCATGGGTGTGGGTGAAAGAAAGAGCGGAGGCACCCGTTTTTGGTGGTAGCGTTCTCTTTAGGCTTAGCTGTAACCTGTAACTTCATGCTTGGTGGGTATCAGTGGGCTGTTGTGAAAAGTCGTTAAATTACTTAATAATGCCTTTTAGTGTGGTTCATGGGGAGGAAGGCATGTATCCTCGCTGATATTTAGAAACTGGCATTCAAAATAAGTTAATGGGAACTATGTGCTAACTGCCCTTTTGGGCCTCTCAAAGTGTTGTGCTTAATTCTTAAATATAAAGCCATATAATGAAAGAGGAATCATATATTTATGTAATAGGAATTATACAGTTAAGCTTTTATTCCAAAAGGACTAATAAAGGAAATTAACCATATTATACATAAACACAGAGAACATTTTTATTAATCTACAGTAGAGTGCTTGCAGATCTGAAACAGAACTTTCTGCTATTCCATCTTCAGTAAGGGTGTTATAACTCAACTAAAAAATGCATGTGACGAATGCCATTTTTATACGTTTCAAAGCTGTGCACATTTCAAAGGGGAATATGTTCAAGGGGAAAAACCCCAAGTTCTCTTGAAATGTATACATATACTTTTAAATGAAAAATTAAAATTTAACACTATCATCTCTAACGGTCTTTTCAAATAAATGCAAGGGGACAGTTGAGTTGTCTTCAACTTGCACTCCTCCTATTTTTAGATCAAAAGCCAAAAACTAGTGTGGGAGCACGTTATTATGCTGCTTGTGTCTGTTTTTAAGATTTAAATTGCAGGCATTAATTTAAGATGCAAACTAATTGATTTTCTTGCTGAGGAAAACATATTAAGTGACATATCTATTTTAGAAATAGGGGTTTTTTTAGCAAGAGTGCAGAGTATAAATACAGTGAATTTTATAATATTCCATTATAAAGTGGGTTAAGAGTGCTAAAACCATTTAAAAAAAAAAAAAGTCATGTATAAAAGATGAACTTACCGGTTCTGTGTACAGTTGCTTGTCAAGAAAAAAAGCAGTAACATGTCCAGACATATACTTCCAATATATTCTACCACAGTACATTTTTGAGATTCTAAAAATACATACAGATATTCAGCTCTCAAACTCTTCAGTTTCTTCTAGCATTTTCAGTTTATTTGGAACCCTGAAAGAACTGTCAATATCTCATGATTGTTCCACTTCATACTTCTATTTTGGTATGTAGATCTCAAGAGACTCCTATAGATGGGCAGCCTCCTGCGTTACCACCCAAACAATTTAAAAAGAACAGTTGGAACCAAATTCATCATTCACACTCACAGCAAGAACTGGATAACCATATTAATGAAACATTTGATGTTCCTGCATCACCTGAAAAATCCACAGTAAGTTTTTGGATCCAGTTTAACCATTCTGCTTTTTATTGGAATGATAGTCCTACTTTCAGTGAGCTTGGTTCTGATGCATTTCAGAGAGTAGTTGTGTCTGTGCATTACATTGCAGCATTTCCATTATGCATACTGTCTCTTGGCTAGCTCCCACTATTTTTTCCACCTGCTGGAGTAGTCCTTTGTCAGTTGTCATCAAATGACTACAGTGGGATGGATATGGAAACATTTTGAACATTAGCTTTTCAGCACATGCAGAAATTTCTCACTAATCTCTTCTTTGAGAAGTCATTTACCATCAATTTCAAAGAAGACATTGCAGACACTACCACTGATGTTTAATCTAACTTTTATCAAAAAACTGAAACTAAAAGTGCCTACCAGCTTCTAGAGCAGTTTTGTCAGGAGAGGCTTCTTCAATCTGTGGTTGCATTTCTAATCAGAATTTCCAAGAAAGAAGCTCTACCAAGAGACCCATGACAACAAATGTAAAAATCTGAGCAAAAGTTCTTTTTCCACGCTTAAGCATGTGCTAGGTGAGTAAGCTAGTCAGTTGATTATTGTCTGATTGAGGTGAGATCTCACTGACCGTTTTATGATTTATGTCCTTCCAGAAGTTTTCAAATGGTTCTTGGTTTATGCTGATGTGGGACAGGAAACGTTTTGCAGGATGGGAAAACTGTTTAACATCCTGATGTAGCAAATACCGTATAAACAGTTTTGCCAACCTCAGACATTCAAAATTATGAGTCAGCTCCCAAAATTGATATTTTAGAAATGCCTATGGTTTATTTTTATTTGCATTCTGAACTGTAAGCGTAGGGTGTTCTCTCAGGCCTCATTACAAAGTTATGATTCCCATAAACCCCATATTTAATTTCGTAGCTGGGGTTTTAATAAAACACTCAAAAGTGAAACTTGTAAATTTATGAGCATTTTGGGAACGTTGTAAAAAATTTTGCTTTAATTAAATAATGAAACAGAATTTTTAACAACTTTGTCTTCTGTCAGTGCTTACCTGAGTCATATTAAAGTACTGTTTTGTTTTGAAAGATAACACTACTTTACTCATCAAGTTCTTCTGCCCTGTGTTCAGTTATCTTTACCAAATCGACAAAAATAACTTTCAGTTGTTTTTTTAACTCCTTTTAGTTCTGCAAAAGCAACACAGCTGCACGAGAATGAGATTCTTTTTTCTCTGTGCATTGTCAATGTGATTGTTTGCTGTGGTCCAATGGGCCACATTTATACAGCCTTGCTTAAGGCAGTACACTGTTGTAATTGAAGATCTAATCTGCTCTGCTGATGGCTCTTTATTTTGGGTATTAGAGAAGAAGGAATGCAGCATGGCTGAAATTTTGTGAAGTTGTAAATTTAGGATTTGGAATGTGGGGGGTTTTGTTGGTTTTTTTTTTTTTTTTTCCAAAGTTGCTTTTCTAACCAGAATGCACTTCAGGTTCCTGCTCCACTAAAGTCTCTTCTGCTGCTCCATCTCAAATGTTTTAAGGAAAACCCCTCACCATTTTGACTTCATTTAGCTATTGAATGTCCTTTGTCAGTTGTATGTATGGAAGAATCTATTTAGAAAGGTAGTAGGACAGGTATGGGAATGACAATGTTTTACTCCGTCTGCAATCCCTAAGTATCCAGCCTGAGAATGTCCAGAAGTATTTGAAAACAGGTGTGGCCAGGAGTCCCTTCAAACAGGTTAATGATGATATACAGTGCTCTCTTCAGGTTTTTCATTATAAACTGCTGCTCAAAATAGCCTCTTAAAGCAGGAAATTATTATTTTCTTTTTTTCTGGGGAATGCAGTGGCACAAAAGTTGCCAAACATGGCAAGTGAGCATTTTGTTGTTGTTCATTCTGCCCAGGAACCTGAGTCTGGTCTCCATGCCAGTAAACATAGGCTAAAATGATTTGCATATTATCAGGCTTCCTAAGCACCCTTCCTTCTCATTAACATAGCTTACACTGTTACTTTCCTCTCCTTCCCTGGATTTTTCATCTTTTCATTACTATGAGTATGTTCAGGGGGGGTTGTTTTGTTTTAACCAAGATCTTAAAACACCTGGAATTGGGTTAACTTTTTATGAGCCAAGTTGAGCAGACTTCTTTTACCTATTGAACCTGCAGGTTTTGAACTTTCTTACATATAGAAATGTTCACTTTCATAAGTTTTTTTGTTTTCTTCCTTTCTGAATATGAGTCTTATGCTTTGGCTGTAATTGGTAACATTGAAAACTTCCTTGAAACAAATTTCTTTAATAATACTTTGCATCCTCACCATAGAAACTATAGAAATACTAGCTAATGTTCAGTCTGTGAAATAAATATTGATGGGAACAAACTAAAAATCACTTCAATGGCACTAAGTTGATTTTTCCAGATAAAAAATATATCTAGTATTCCCCAGTTTATTAGTAGTTCCTTTAGCAGTGGTGGTGTGATCAGAATGAAACCAGAAAGAAAGCAGCTAAAATTGTCAGAGCTTGATCAGTGCAGAGCATGTGTCACACCTCATACTCCACTACATTGGAAATGGAATAGGGGATATGGAACCAAGATTTTGTTGCCAGACTTGTCCTTGCTTACTACTGTCATATTGCTGTTAATAGAAGCAAAAGTATACCGTCAATTACCTTATTTTTCGTCATATTACATTCTTACTGCAGGCTTTTCACTGCAATCTTAATTAAAACAAATTTAAGGAGTTTCCATTTAGTAAACTGTTTTTCTTAAGACTGCTTGAAGCTAATTAGTCTTTTCTAATACTGTTTCTTACTTTGAGCTTGCATTGACAGAACACACTTTTAACTTCGTTATGTTCAAGACTTTTAAACGTGTAACTTTTCTCTTCTGTGCAAAACTCAAGATAGGACATTTGCACTATTACTTGATGTTTTCTCAAGTGTCCAGGAGCAATTACTTGATGAGGAAACTGCAAAATTATTACATACAATGTCCTCGAAGTCTAACTATGAACAAAATATATATTAATACAATATAATTTTTGTTTACTAGCCCAATGGTGGTGTCCCCCATGACAATCTTGTTATGATCAGAATGAAACCAGATGAAAATGGAAGGTTTGGCTTCAATGTAAAGGTAACAGTATATCTATTCCCTTCAAGTCTATTAAGATTATTTTCTTACATTTGTGATTTATTACTAATTTAATTTGTTTTTAAAGGGTGGATACGATCAGAAGATGCCGGTAATAGTGTCCAGGGTAGCTCCAGGAACACCTGTAAGTTATCAAAAAACCAAACTTGGTAGCAATATCTGTGTATCTTGAAGTATGTATTCAAAACTGTAAATTATTTCATAGCTGCCTATGAAAATTAGTTTGTGCTATAACATAATCATAACAATGCAAATATGTGCAGTAAGAATTTGATTTTTAAAAGTTCTTCAATCCTCACAAATATTTTTTTCTTACTAAAACAAAGTTTAATTCCTGGCAGGGAGTTACAGATGTTCAGTATGTACTGTTCCTTGAGCTGTCATCCTGAAAATATAGTTACTTTATTACTTTTTTTAAATATAGGCATTCACATAATTTCACATAAATTACGTATTGAAAGAGTCTTTCAGTATGTTAAAAATAACTAAAATAGCAAATATCTCTTATTTTAGTAACAGATGTAGCTGAATAAAGCCAAGATTTAGGTTAAAATCAGACATCACGAATCATTCATCAGGTCTGATTGTCTGTTGTTACTGGTGTTTAGTGACTATCAACAGTGTCTTCAAACTAGGCACAATATTTTTTCAGTTGATTGCCAAAAATACTGACCTGGTGTTCACCTGACTGGAGTCAGCTCTGTTTATACCTTTTACAGTGAACTGTTTATTTGCTAACATTCAAGAAGTACAGCTTTCTTTTTTTTTTTACTATTTGAAACTATTAAAATGTTTGCCAAGAGCATTGTTCTTGTCCCTGTTAATTGTTATCTCTGAAATATTTAATAACATAAATAGTTTTGGCTGAATGCTTTGAACATCCACTCTCTAAGGAGAAGATATTTGGTGATGGTATGTGCTCTTTCTTTTCTGCAACGATGACTATGGTTATAATAAGGATTTTTATTACCTGATTCCTCTCTCTGGGATTACTGGGATTTGTGCATTGTCTTTGGTCCTTGTCTTACTCTTGTCATTACGGTTGCGATATTTCACACCTGAAGCATTTAAGCCTGTGAAATTGATTTGGACAAGGCTTTGCCATGTTACTCCCTTCCCTTCAAAGATAAGAACATCCTGCTTTTTAATTGCCTATACAAAATGGGATTCAAACAGAGGAGCTTTCTACTTCAACCAGAGGAGTGGAGTAACAGCTGCTGAAAGACATGTTACAATGACAGTAACCTCCCAGTTGCAAATTGATTTGTTCATGTGAATGGTACTGTCTTACGTATTGTGTAACACTTAAATTCATCATTTGAATACAATGCAGCAACCATAGCAACTAGGCTGTTAGGATTCAAGTCTCCAAGTACAGTTACTTTAAGTTGCTATTTTAAGGTGAGAAATCGGAAATGGCTTGTTTTACAGATTATTTATTTATTTATTTTCACCTTCCAGGCTGATCTCTGTGTCCCTCGTTTGAATGAAGGGGACCAGGTTGTACTGATTAACGGCAGGGATATAGCAGAACATACCCATGATCAAGTTGTTCTGTTTATTAAAGCTAGCTGTGAGAGACACTCAGGGGAACTTGTGCTCCTAGTTCGACCCAATGGTGAGTGATTTGTACATAATAATAATAATAAAAAAAAAAATCCACACCTTGCTTTCATTTTCTAACCTCCATTTCGTGTCCTGAGATGGAATGCTTAACATCTGTGTAAAAAAGAACTCCTTCCCTTGAAAAGGAATTGCAACAACACAATGTATTGTACAAATCTTGATTGATCAACATAACTAAGTGTTGAAAATTAATCGGAAATTCAGAGATCAAATATTTCTAACAGATAACTAATTTAAATTTTGTTCTCACTCTTGTTGATAAAAATGTCCAGAAAGCTATATGGATATTGAATGCAGTTTCTGAGGTTGCTGTTATTCCCTTAAGGAAAATAAAAACCAAACAAACACAAACAAACAAAAAACCCCTCACCAAACACCCAGTGTTTGGATGACTTTGGAGGTCGTTATATGCAAAATCCTTCCATATGTTTTTAAAACAATCCAGAATGACTGGTAACATGTCTACTTGAGGAGGCTTAATAGAAGAAAGTGATAAAAATGCAGTCTAAATAACAGCTTGTGCAATATATTCGTGAAATACACTGTTGGAGCATTGCCAGCAGATGGTCACTGGATTTAATTCTGCTGCACATCCCAATTATAATACAGTTGCAGAGGAAAAAGCAAAATGAAAAATAATTATGTTTAATCGGAATAATTGAAATTATTTTAGGAGAGTACCTCAGCCACCTCATGGACAATTTTTCCTTTATTCACTTATTTGCACTCCTGACTTACTTATGCTCTCATTCTGTGTGTAAGTTCTCTTGCAGCTTTTGTGTGCTTACTTTCTTTTTCAGATAAAATTGTTAGCTTTGTTTACAAAGTTACTAAAACAGTTTCCCCTTGTGTGTTGATTATCTTTGTATTCTGGATAAAAACATTTGAGTTGTAAAGTGAGGAGTTGCCCGTTTCCT
Source organism: Gymnogyps californianus (assembly GCF_018139145.2). NCBI lineage: Eukaryota > Metazoa > Chordata > Aves > Accipitriformes > Cathartidae > Gymnogyps > Gymnogyps californianus. The sequence goes on from NC_059477.1 coordinate 30,024,478, forward strand.
CCTTCATGGTCATGGGATATCATTTAAAAACAGGCTTTCAAACAGCATATGTCTCTGTTATGTGTAGTAGAAGATGCCTATTATTTTTCAGTTTATTTATAGGCAGGGCACGCATACAGCATTGATAGCATTATAATGGCATATATTGATGCCATTTTCTCAGGTGGTCTGCACATGTTTCCCTAATTACTGAAGCCTAAAATCAGTTCAAAGTGAATTAAAAGTAAAAATGTAAATGCAACTATAATGACTTCAGAGGCATGATGTCAGAATCTGAGATTAGGGATTTACACAGACAAGGTAGGGTATAACATGAGTTTTGATCAAAATTTTAGCAGTCAGTGATGTGCTTTCACTTAAAATTACTATTAAACAAAAAAAAATTAGTTTTGTCATGGATTATAATGATCAGTAAAGGCTACTTGCCCTTGCTGATGGGGACTAAAATCAGTGTGTTACTAAATGTGGATTTTTCTACAGGAGAAACACTTGTCTTTGCTGTTTTAAATAAGTGACTTAGAGTTAACTTTACTTGCCAAACAGCATGTTCAGTCAGAGCATTCATACCTTTATTTGTTATAGCTGTCTATGATGTTGTGGAAGAGAAGCTGGAGAGCGAGCCTGACTTCCAGTACATCCCCGAAAAATCTCCACTTGATGCTGTCCATCAAGATGATAATGCTCTGAGGGAATCCATGATTCAGCTAGCAGAGGGGCTTATCACTGGAACTGTTTTGGCTCAGTTTGATGTGAGTACCATGTCGCCTGTAGCTGTGTGCAAGTTCCAAGTCTTTTGGGATAGTAATCATTTTAAGCAGAGCAGATTTCAGTTAAATTTCAGTAGAGTCAGCATCTTTTAGCAAAACAATTGTCTTACACTCTCAAAAGAAAAATAACTAAAAAAAATCCAATCCTGTATTGTATGTGCAAACTTATGGCATAGAATAATCCTAATACTAGTTTTTAGTGTTGTTTGTTATAAATAGCTTTATTGATTACTTACAGCTTTTTGTGGTTGTCAGGGACCTATGCTAATAAAATACTTGCATAGAGCTGAAGACTGAAAAATGTATACCAAGATACATGTTCTGTACTGGGACCATCATTCCATATCTAAGTTACTGTAGAAACTGAATGACAGCTGAGCTGTTGACATTTTATGGACAATCTCAATGAGGGAAGGTAAAACTACCAATGGAAAATACAACCCTAATCTGAAGGGTTACAACCCTAATCTTAAAGGTTGATGTAACAATGTCTTTTATAAATAGTTGATTTTTTTATGACATATTTCAAAAGAACAGTGCACTTCATGTGGGGTCCTAAGCTGCTGATAGCTATAGTCTTTCTCTAGCACTAACTTGTGCCTTGATGATATTGCATCTTTAATGCATGAGATCAAGTGACTTAAAGCAGGAGGCAGTAGGTTTGTAAAACACAGCAGTGTGAATTCTGTGAATTCCTCACCAAGTGGAGACCTAGCATTATGTGTTACAACATATATTTATAAAATATATTTATGTACTATTCTTTAATAACTTTGGTAAAATTTATATATAGAAAGAAAAGATTTTCTCAAAGTGATTTAAAATCTTAACCTTACATTTAAATGAAATGTAAATATAAAATAAAATGTACATATATATACACATATACATGTACATAAAATATACATATACATAAAATAAAATGTACATATAAAATCCTTAACGATACATTTTCAGTCTCCCAAAAAGGTTCAATGTTTAAAGTTTTTAAAGTGCTTTTTATTGAACGTGGATCATTTCACTGATACTGTTTGCAGCAGAAGGATTGTGGCAGTGCATGGCTAAGGCATGAGAGGGCAGGAACCTCTCAAAGGAGATCTTTTGCAGGAAAAGCACAAGGTAGCCCAAGATTCACTCTACAGTTATTGAAATACGGAAGGACATCTTAAAAAGAAACAACTGCAATGTATGTAGATGCTTATACACAACGCAATCTACTTGCCCCAAATCACCACGTGGAATGTCAGTCCCTTACCAGTATACAATATTGACTTTTCTCTGGATCAGTGTTCTTACGGAAGCTTGAAATTTAACGTTCAGTTTATCTTTAAACAAATTGGGAGGATGTCTTGATTATTTTCAGTGATGCCACAGCATAACTAAATTCGTAGTGCTTTCTTCTGAAAAGAGTTTTCGCGTGTGTTGAAGCTACCTTTGCTCAGTAGCTTATGTTCTAAAAAGTACCTCTAGGCAAATGATACACTAACGGGTCTTTTGCATCTATTATGGTCTGACCATTCGTTTTGTCTTTTAGCAATTGTATAGGAAAAAGCCGGGAATGACAATGTCTTGTGCCAGATTACCTCAAAACATTTCCAAAAATAGATACAGAGACATTTCGCCTTGTAAGTATGTGTGTTTGTATATGTGTTCTAAAAGTATTTTACTGTAGTTAGTAAATAAGTAACATCTTTCTAAAAATTTTTTCAGATGATGCTACACGGGTTATTTTAAAAAGTAATGAAGATTACATCAATGCAAATTATATAAATGTGAGTAGTATTTTTCAAAAGAGCTTCTGACATTAAGTAATTTTGCAGTTCTTCAATGGAGAAGTTGATTAAAAAAAAATAACATTTTCATAAATCTAGTTCAGACTAGAATGGCTGATAAACCTGCAGTCGGATGGTTTGAAATTTACTGTAGATATACTTATTTGCTAATGCTTTGTGGCAGGTGTTTTTATAAATAAAACCAAGAAGAAGAAAAAAAGCAAAGAGAAGCTAGCCCTCTACGAGAGGAATTAATTCTTCTTTTCTGATTACTAATGTGGCAGTAGTGTTCAACATCAGTAAAGTTTAATCTGGCAGCACTTTCTTTTACATCTGTTTTTTTGTTTGGTTTTTTTTTTTCCTTCATTGTTAGTAACAACAAAATTACAGCTACTTACTTTCAGGAACAAAAAACAGAGATTAAATTAAATTCCAAGATCAGTATTTTAAAAGCTAGTGTCAGAAACCCACAGAGCATGAAATTTTTGAATTATTTGCCAACTGGTCTATCATCTCTTTTTTTGACCATTAATCTTGATTATGGCAACTGCATAACTGTCAGTTAATATGTGAAGTGTACGTGGATCTTTGTAATAATTTTGCATGTGAAACACTTTGAAGAATTTTTATCTGTGCTAATCCATATTTACTACCTTATAATAAATAGAATTAATATAGTTGATGCTTTTTAATGTACTAGTTACTAAACACTAAATGTCTGATGCCTGACTTACATTTGCTGAATTAAAATAATGACTTTGTCTTCTCTTAGATGGAAATCCCTTCTTCCACAATAATAAACCAGTACATTGCTTGTCAAGGTCCATTACCGAACACTTGTCCTGATTTTTGGCAGATGACTTGGGAACAAGGCTCATCTATGGTTGTAATGTTAACAACTCAAGTTGAACGGGGCAGAGTAAGTAAGATTTCCTTAAATACTACTTGCATAATCTTCTAAAAATCTGTTGGTGATTAGCCTTTAAAAGATTAGAGGAATATACTGTTATGACATATAATATGACAAGGAGTGTAATGGTTTTAAACTAAAAGAGGGTAGATTCAGACTAAAGATAAGGAAGAAATTTTTTATGATGAGGGTGGTAAAACACTGGAACAGGTTGCCCAGAGAGGTGGTAGATGCCCCATCCGTGGAAGCATTCAAGGTCAGGTTGAATGGGGCTCTGAGCAACCTGGTCTGCTTGAAGATGTCCCTGCTCATTGCAGAGGGGTTGGACTAGATGACTTTTAAAGATCCCTTCCAACCCAAACTATTCTATGATTCTATGACTTTTTTTCATAAGAGCAGTGCATTCCTAGTACTGTTGCAATGATGACTCTTACATTTTAAACCTTCTGATATTGTTAACATAGCTAATATTTAAACTTTGTTCAGTTCTGAAATACATTGAAGTCTTCACGTATTTCTTAAAATATTTTTAGGCTTCTTTGTTTGATTCTTTATTGTAAAATAAAAAGCAACTAGAATTTACCTTCATAGGATTTTTTTCTCTAAACTTCAAATGAAGGAACTCCAAGAAGTTTCATCAGTTTTTGTAGATTAGTTCTTTGATATGTAGAGAGATTATTTTTTTAAGGCAGCCTAACACAGCTTTGTAGTGTTAAGATCCCATGCCTGGATGGCTGTCTTTAAGAGAATCCTGGATAAGCTTGAAATCTAAAATTTTTCATAAAATGTTCTTTTGTGGCTACAAACATTTGTTTAATCATATGAAAGAATCATTGTCCTTTAAGTCATTTCCATATAAAAATGTGTAGAAATAGAGTACTAGTAATAAAGTAATTAGAGTTATAAATTACTAAAAATAATTGTGTATGGTGCTGTAAAAAGCCTCAGGTGTATTTTGTGGTTTGTTTGTTTTTGGGATTTTTTTAAGCTATAGTTTCTCCTTAATAGCTTTGTTTATTATGCAGCTTTGTCCTTTGGAGGCAGGCAAAACAATTAAATCTGGTCATACACACAGTGTAATTCCACAGTTTTTGGGTTTATAGTCTAGAGCATTCACAATAGCACTGGCTGGTTGAGTGTGTGGACAGAAATGACAGTCTGGAATAATAGTTTAGTGGAATTTCTCCACATTCAGGACTTCTTTTGAAGATGGATTTATAGTAGGTTGTGGGTGTTCTGATCAACTCAGACACTAGTTCAGCTGTCTGTATATATTCTGACTTTTTAATAACCATATATTTGCTGGGAGGTCAGGCCTCTAAATATAATTAAAATAATTGAAGGAGAGTTGCAGCGTTTTTTAAACCATTTTTTAGTGACTCAATGTTAGCGTGATGCTGCCTGCTCCCAAATAAACATGATGAGGGAATTTCAGTACAAGTGTCCTTTTAATTTGAGTTTTCTTTGCAGATCTGCTAAGAACAGACTTGCAATAGCAGTTCTCTGAGGTTCCCCCACCCCTTCAATAATGATATTTGTGGAGTTCTTTGGAGAGCTGCTTAATAATGAAATAAAAGGACTTATCTGTCTTATACCCATAGGCAGACTCCCTGCTCTAAAGCTGATCATGGGGCTACTGACATCACTATCCCACTGCATGCCGGGATGTCTCAGTGGAGCAGGAAGTCTGCAAATCTGGCTGCTCTTAAAGAATTGCCAGGTGGGTTGGAAAAACAAAAGTACACTTGAGCTGAAATGACCTCTGTAGTTAGGTGTTTAAGCAATATATCTGAAAATCTTAATGTTTGAAGTTTTCATTCACATTCGATGACTTGATCAAGAGTCTTTGAAGTCCACCATCTGCATCCCCCTAATTTCTGCATTAGTTTAGCAACTTTTTTGTTGCTTATCGCCTTTTTTTTTTCCATTTGTTCTTTTCCCATGTAAATGTGCTTTGAGAAGATTAGATTAGGATTTTGGAGGTCAGAAATGTTTATAAAGCAGCATCTTTGTCACTCAAGTGTTAAGATGGAATATTTATAGATAGACTTTTTTTAAAAATTGTAATGAAAGTTAAAGGCATCCATCTTCAGTTAAACTAACCTCAAGAGCTGATGCGTGTGTCCTCTTGAAAAGAGAACCAGGAAATCTCTGCGATACTTTATTTTATAAACAATAATTAGGTAACACAGTCTATTTGGTAAGTAAATTAATAGTGATTACACAATGATCAAAATAGTCTTTAATGAACAAAGGTATAAGGAACTAGAGAGAATGAAAATAATACTCTGTGAATTAAAACACAGACATCTTTAAAAATGTGTTGACCTTAGGTTAAATGCCATCAGTACTGGCCAGAGCCATCAGGAAGCTCATCATACGGGAATTTCCAGATTACCTGCCATTCAGAAGAAGGAAATCCTGCTTATGTCTTTCGAGAAATGACATTGACTAATCTGGAGGTAAAATCATAATATATAGTTTTAAGTATTAATCTGTGGAATCCTCACAGACTAGCTAAAACTTACTTTATCAGACTTTCTTTTCAACTTGGTGGCATATCCAGATAAATGGAACTGTTTATTTCTAGAAGCCTTTAGAAAACTACTCATATTGCCATTCACTTACCTAGTATAAATTCTGCTCTTAGAATGACAAACCTTTCACTAGCAAAATATCACAAAGATTCAGTTTCCATAATCATATTAATTGGTTTTAAATCACATAAAAGATGTATTATTTGTCTTAAAAGTCTTTACTGGTGTCTTTTGTGCTCTGGACAAAGAAAAACAGTAATTAAAGAAGTTGAGAAACTTGTTATTCCCTTGATGTTTTCAAAACATGAGACACTAGAGGTATTTCATTATTGCAACTGAAAATCTGTCTTTGTAGAGGTAAACAGTTCTTAATAATTCCATCTTGGAGAATATGTGCAAGTAGATGGAAGAAATCCTGCTGAGAGAAAGATGAATTGGGATTGGCGACTACATGTAAACAAGGACCTTTCTGAACATGCACTGCATGATTTTCAGGGCACGTGTAGTTTTCAGAGCCTCCCCAGCTAGCATTTCAACCTCAGAAATATTTGGAAATGAGTATCTGGAATTTAGTTCACGTACTCATTTCTCACTGCTTGGGTTACCAGATGAGATGCCAGTTTTATAGAGCTGCCTTTTAGTCAATTTGCAGTTAAAATTCCTTCCCTGTGTCCTGTTGAGACAATTGCTCATTTGTTATCAGCAGTGGAGCCTCTGTAAATGATTCCGTGCCTAAAGGTTATTTAAAGTGCTGTAACTCCTGTTCTTTGAAATGCTGCTTTTACACTGATTGTACAGCCTGTCCCCTCCCCTAACCAGAGGCAGATTATGTTTGTCATACTAGAGCAAGGGGCAGGAGGGAGTGGAAAACAAAGTCATTCTGCATCTTATGTATAGTACGCTGGATAAAATTAAGAGGTGCAGATAAAGCCAAAACAATGCTGCTGTTCACACGGGGTCTGAAGGAAAGCTTTTATGTCTTAAAGTCCTGCCTCTCCCCTCCGTACCCCAGTTCTGTCATTTGATGTACTAAGATAGTACCTCTTTCTGTTAAATTTGTTTTGCTAAAAATTTGACCACCTTCTTGTACATCCAGTGTTCAGATAGGTCATTGGTATCCTTGAACTGCTTTGCTATTACATGGCATGTAATTTTTTTAACCTGTTGAAGATGTAAACATTTGTGGATTGCCTTTTTTGTTTTTAAGAAAAAAAATGTAATTATAAAATCCAGGATGAGCAATGATTAACACTAATAAAGTGCTGCTAGTTGCCTGAAGCCACTTTTATTATGGGTACAAGTTGCTGTAAATGTACCATTGATTTTTTTTTTTTAATTATTCTTTTTGGCTTTTTTTTTTTTTAATGGGACCTGAATTACCTTTGAATAAACCTCATGTTTCTGATTAGAAAGAGGAAAGCCGCCAACTAACCCAAATCCAGTATATAGCATGGCCTGATCATGGGGTTCCTGATGATTCCAGCGATTTCCTAGATTTTGTGTGTCTTGTGCGAAAGAAGAGGGCTGGCAGAGAAGAACCTGTTGTTGTTCATTGCAGGTATCCATTTTTTTCCAACTTTATTAAATCATCAAACTGAACTTATTTGTCATCGAATAGCTTTTCTGTGCTTTGTTGTTGAAATATTTAATTGTATCTGCTTTGGGGATGACAGGAGAACTCAATGTTTAAATTAAACAATTACTTAAAATTGTAATCACGTTTCAATAAGCAAAATTTTGAGTATCTACGTGCATTGATCTGTGCAGGGATTTTGTTGTTTTGGGGTTTTTTGTTTTGTTTGTGGTTTAAATGCTTGTGCTAACAGTCTATATAATAATTCAGGGAAATGGCAAAAGATACTTAGGAACCTTTTCCTCATGGTGACTATTCTACAAAACTCCAGAATAGCTGTATAAGTAATCCATAGCAGAAAACGTGGGTGGTGTATGCAATGATCAAATAAAAGACACTTTCTCTCAAGTCTGCAGTCTTAGGCTACATGATATTTTGATACATACATTAAAATGACACATTTTTCTCAGCAATTTACTTTAGTCGTGAATTAAAATAACTCTGTTACTCAGATTTTTATGTACACTTGAAATGTGTTTTTTTTGTTTTCTTGTGCGATAGTTTTTAGTAGCATTCTACATTCCTATAGTAAATTCCAAAATCTTAATCCTTTAAAATGCCTGATTAGTGAACTATAATAGTGCATAATGCCAAATGTCTTCAAATAAACATGTGCTATACCAATTCTTGTGAGCAGTTCTGTGAATAAAATTTTACCTCTAAATTCCTGAATACTCCCCAGACAGTCAGTGTTCCTGAGTCAGGTGTGCATCATTCTTGTTTCAGAGAGAAGCTGAGAGATTTAAGGGATAAAATAAATTTAAAGACTATCTAATCTACAAGTAAACTAGACATTTATTGAAGAAGATGAAAGAAAAACATTTTCTCTTTTTAACACTTTGTGTATCAGAAATTGTATTTAATTGGTTTTGCTCTTTCTTCCGCTTTATGCTGGTCAGGGTGAATCTTATTGACTAGGGAAACCAGTACCAGAATGGCACTCAACTTCCATTATTGATATACTTTTGGTTGATATGGTTGTGAACAAATAGTGAAAATATCAGCCAAATACAACTTTTACAATATAAAGTGTGCAAGTCTGCAGAGACACTGGAACAACAACTTCGGAGAGTATGAACAGTTTCATTCATCTCAATGAGGCATCAGTTCAGCTCCACGCTGATAATTTCAGTACCAACATTGATAACAGTTTTATGTTTCACAGAAGAAAAGAGAGGGAATATCACAGTTCAGCATAATTTACTTAATTGGCCTAACTTGATGGCTTTTGGGAAGTATAACCAAATTCCACTAGTGAGTCAAGCTGAAGGAGCCCAGGGGTTCCTCCATATGTTGCGTGCACACTATTTTTAAAGTCTGTTCAGTATAATAGGACAAGGCATTAGTGCAACAAAGTGGTGAAACTTGTTTTCAAAACTAAGCCACCAGCTTTAGTGTGGGGAATCCAAGTAGCTAGTAGAGCAGACTTTTCTTTTGTACAACAGTAGTTTAAAAACAAAACAAAAAAGCCAGAGAGGTTGTAAAGCAACAAAAACCTTAAGAAATTGGAAAGGTTTTTGTTACGTTGAATGACTTAAAACACTAGTTTCCAAGCTTGTGTTCATGTGTTTGTTTTTCTTTTTCCAAGGCTCCTACTAGTTTAGTTGAACAGTTTCTAATTCTTGTTCTAGCTGAGATGGTGAGCCGCTCATCCTGTCTGTGCCCTTCATGATTTTCATGTCCTGTCTCAGTGTTCCCCTCCATCAGTCAATGATTTCTTTTTCCAAGCTGAAGAGTCCTAGCCTACCTGATATTGATCATATGCGAACTGTCGCACTTTCCATCATTGTTGTTGCTCTTCTCTGAATCTTTTGAAGTTGTAAAATGAATCATTAGGTTCTTTGACAGATACTGTTCCTGTTTGGATTTGATAAAGCATTCTGCATATAAATTCTATATGTATAAATTCTGGAAATATAAAATGCTATTGAATAATTGTATATAACCAGCACATTTACATCTTGTCATAAAATTCTCATGATATCACTGAAATATATAGTAGCTTTAATGCCACCTTCTGGGCAAAGACTTAAAGTAGTAGTTTGGCCAGACTTAATTTGAAGTTATGCTTCAAAATCAGAACAATTACACTTCAAAGTTTGAAATGTTTATATTAACTAATTTAGAAGCAAACACTTAGATTTACTGACTGAAATACTAGTTGTATGAGTTGAGATAATGCTGGCATTTGAAAATATGGATTTGGTCCTGTATTCAAATATGGAGAAACATTGGTTTTCTATTTCAAAAGTGCAACATAATTTTCTTGAATATGAAAAATTTTAATTTGAAACTGATTATCAAGTTCAAGGTTAAATATTCAGTCTTTGAGGATTGCTGCTTGTGGAAAAGTGTATGTATATGCAAAACAATGCAGATAAATCTTTAGATTTGTTTCATTTTTAAGCTAAAGGTGATTCCTGTAAGCTCTCTTAACAAATTTGCCATTTCTACATGTATATGTTATGGTTCTTCCTTGGCGTGAAAGGGATTGCTATTACATATTCCTTTTCAATCTACACAAGTTAGATCTCTCTTGTACTTTTTAATACTAAGAAAATTATAATTATTGTCATCCTCCAAAGGTTTCTACTAATTGTTCTATTCCTTATTCTAAAATATGAAGGTATGGATCACTTCAGGAACATAAACGTGGTTTTAGAAATCAGCCCAGCATTCCAGTAATGGTCAAATTGACACAAAGTGCACAGTGTATGCTAGGTATCTCTGTGCTTTGTTATCGTCTCGATATTAGTACAATTTATAATATGATCTGAATAGATATCTGTTTGTAAATTCTGCTCAAGTGAATGGCTGGATTAAGACAGTCCCTCTTCAAAGGACTGACAATTCTGCACTAATTGTTTTTTGCTCTGTTCAGGCAGGATGGAGGCTTCCAGTGACACAGACACGATCTGTCTAATCCCTGCCCTAATAGTATAGGAATCATAACAATCAATCATGAGAATCCTTGAGAAGGAAGGTCTTTAAGTATGAACTATATTCCAGACACTGTGTTTCGTTTTCCATTTTGGGTTGCTTGTTGTTTTTTTCAGTGCTGGGATTGGACGGACGGGAGTTCTTATCACTATGGAGACAGCGATGTGTCTCATTGAGTGCAATCAGCCTGTTTATCCATTAGATATTGTAAGAACCATGAGAGATCAAAGAGCCATGATGATCCAAACACCTGTGAGTATCATACTTGCGGTTCTATGTCACAGAAGAAGAATTTCCTATTATGTAGTCATATCATTAGACGGATTTTTAATATACTTGCTGTTGATCATATTACAAAGAGGTCACCTTTACCCAGTGTAGCTGTAGCCTTGGCTCCAGGCAGGAATAAATTGCTAAGGCTATTGGAAAGGAACAATTCTTTAAATTTCTACAAAGAAAACTTGAAAAAAGCAGCAGCTGTTTCAGGGATACATGGCAATTAATGTCAAAAAGGGCCAGTTTTCAGTAGTGTAAAAATTACTTGGTGGAGAAGGCAGGAGCCTAATTCCAGGTGTTAAGAATGGAAGTAGTATAAAAGGTAAACACAGAAAGATCCAAGACATGCAAGAAAAACCTGCAGTGATGCAATTCAGTGATTTTATGTTGCCTTAGTTAAAATGAAAACAAGCCTTAACTCTGCCCTGTAGTGACTCAATTAAAGGGAAATAATCAGAGAAATAGTTTTTTTAAAAATCACTGTAATTAAATCTGATGCGAGATATATCAAAGTAATTTTAAGTGTATTTAGTCTAAAAAAAGTAACTTGCTACCAGGATTCTTTTGGTGCTCTCTTCATATTTGATGTATCTTAAGATGCTAGAATTTTTCCTGGATCTGTAATGTTTGGGGTTTTTTGAGATAATTGCAATGTTGCTTTAATGTATTATATTTCAGAATTGTGGAAGTTTTAGAACAGATTTAGAAACTTTTTATTTGTATCAGTCAGGTGTTGCGTATCTCAGAGCAGTTTGTGTTCACATTTTTAGAAAATACGTAAAAAGGGTCAAAAGATTGAGTTATGTTGTCTTTCAAAAAAAAAAAAAAGGCTTGGACTCTTGATTGTTCCAAGCTTTGACCAGTTCCAGGTATTCTTTTTTTTTTTTGACTCGGTAATCAGTTGTATAGTTTTACTCGTAGTATATAGCGTTTAAAGAGAAAGTATTTTGAAGGAGAAAAGGGACTAGATCCAGTATCAAATCTTTCCCACAATTACCTGAAGGTAGTTACTCATTGTAGTAATTTTAATGTCCCTGCTGCTGTTCCTCTAATCAAATTTGGATAAACCTTTTGTGCTCTTCAGAGAGTATTCAGACTGACAAAAAGTATGTATGGGCCTCCATTTCTAGGTCATCTGTCATTCAGTGCTGCTGTCCAGTATTCATGTTCCACTAAAAGTTGTGTTATTCAGCTAGCACAGGAAGGATGAGGAAGATGATGATACGTGGAAAAAAAAGGATGGCTCTTGCTGTTTGTGATGACTATACAGCATGAGTAGCATATCTCTAGCATACATAGAGAGGAGGAAGAGAGTTTTATTAGTAAAGGCAGGAGGTGCAGTGGTAAGGGTTTTAACTGTATTTTTTCATGGCATGTGCTAAATAGCTTCTGCTCTTCTCATTTTTCCTAGAGAAACCAGAATTTTCAAGCTTCAGTGAAACACGGGTGTTTACTGTATCAGAGGGAGAAGGATAATAAAAGACCTGAAGTATTTTTTTCTTTTTAAGATTTCATAAACATCAGCTATTACAATTTTTCCTTCTCTTCCTGATTTTGTATATCCTGAAAGATTCACTCAGTGTCCACAAGATGGCCCTATGCATGGGTGTCTGCTGTGTGTACTATATGAGGAGAGTTCAGAGTCTCCTTCAGGGAGCACTGGAGGCAAAATAAATATTTTACACAAATATGTATAAATTTAACTATTTTAATATACATGCAACAATACAGTAAATAATGATTCTGTTACTGTGCCCATTTAAGATCTGACATGACTAATTACTGCATAGAGAGGGATATTCCACAACACTGAAAAGGCAGGCATGCTGGCTTTCTGACCGGCATATAGACTATCATGTAGTATTCAGTGTTAGTTGTGGTGCTTTACAAAACAGTGATTTTATTTCATTTTATTTTCATTATATTCTAATTTGATTACTGTTGGGTTTTTTAACTATTATCTGTTTAAAACAAAATATTAGTGGCCTCTATGTATGCAGGTGCTAGACTTGAATACATTGCAGAGTTAGACATTATATAATGTTAAGAAACTGAGTTCTGGCTTGTTAAAACAGGAAACAATTTTCTTTTTTATCAAATTCTGAGAGGGAGGTGCCGGTAACATGCCAGAATTAATGTAGGTATGAAAAAGTGCTTTGAAACTATAGCTTCTAAATCCAAGTGCATGGAAACCTCAGGTCAGTGAAACTTCAGCAATGAAGTGAAGAGCAGAAAATTACTAAATAGGTGATGTTGTAATAATAGGACTGGCTTTGTGGGTATGACTTTTGGTATATATTTCAAAGTGCCATTCATCCCATTCTTCTGTTGAGAAACAAGATGTTCTAATATAAAGTTCCTGTTGTTTTGTGTTTTCTAAACTAACTTTGAAGCACAGTTCTTGGCCTGTCAAGAGAATGGGATGGGGAAATCTTAGAGGCCTTTTCTTCTTCCAAATGAAATGATTCGATTACGTTTCTTTTCAATTTACTGAATCTACTTTCCGTTTCAGAGTCAATACAGATTTGTATGTGAAGCTATTTTGAAGGTGTATGAAGAAGGATTTATTAAACCTTTACAAGCATCACTGCATAAGTAAAGAGCAAAAAAACCTAGGATATCAGTTGAGGAATCCTGTCCTCTATAATGAACTGGCAGCATTCTTTGTGCCATAATACTGCTTGCAGGAAATGACAGTGAAGTACAGCAAAGAATTGACAAAGGACTTTGAAAACTTCAGCACTGTTGCACTTTACGTTGAAACAAAATCAGTCTCTGAAACTCTTCTAACCTTCATCTGTTTGAAGACTTTATTTTCGTGCTTTGCTCCGAACAAACCATAAACTGAAAGAACTAATTGTGTTCAGGGTAATCTACGATATTTCATTGTAGTGCCATATACTGCGCTTCTGGTTGAATTGCTACAAACAAGGCTTGGAATTATTTCACTCTGTTTTACACCCATGTCTCTTAAAATGAAAACAAAGGAGAAAATACACTAAGCCATGGTCTTTTTCCAGTGCTAGGTTTATTTACTATGTACAGACTCTCACTGTTTTGTTTTTTACAACATTAGCAATATTGCTGATACTAGATAGATACACACTGCCTACTGATGCAGCACACTTTGTCCTACACCCTTACTAGAGACCAGCTGGTTGTTAGAGGAAAGCTGGCGTCTGTGTTAACCCAGCAGTAGCTGCATAATGCCCACTTACCAGCATCTTGTACAAAATAATAACAATAACAATAAAAATTAAAAAAAAAATAAACAGCATTTCTTTGACACAGCTTGTGTGTCATACACTGGTGTATTTTGATTCGTGTGACTTAAGATTACGTGATGGGAACTAGTGCATGCATTATGTCTTAACCCCTTAAGTGCCTTCAGACTTACAGCGTACATCCAGTGAAAGGCACTCATGATTCTGTGGGGGTGGTATTGTCCTGTCATATTTATCTTAATGGGTTCAGATTTTAAAAACGGCCCTTGGTGCTTGGAATGTGTTACTGCAAGGGGTCATGGAAATACCATTCCCTTTTTCCTTGTACAAGTACCTGTGTGCTACTCTCAGTAGCAAAAGCACCTCTGCCAACTTAATGAATGAGCATTGTATGCTGCTGTGTTGTAATTATGTGAAAAATCTGACACATTCCTTCATTCCTTCCAACTAGTAACTTACTAGCAGCTTAGGATGAAATGCTGGTAGGTCATTAGAAGCTGATACTTTGTTTTATCCTTTTATTGAGAATAGCTCTTACTCGATTAGAACATAACTCTTTAATAGCACTGATAATTAAGTTGAACTTACAATCAGATGTGATTTAATTCCATTACCTGCTAACCAATTACTTTTTAAGTCCTCATAGTTGATTTCAAGCCATGTTCGTACAGGTCTGCCTTCCCCCCCCCCCCATTGTTGGGGGGTGGGGGGAAGGGAGGAGAACACTATGAAGTTGTCCCAGAACTTTATTTTAATTCCATGATGACCCCAGTCACCTTCTGTTATGCTTGTGCAAAATTGTTCCAGTTGGTATGGGTTGCTTCTTATTTAAGTAGGTAGAAGATTTGTAAGAAATCTCTGTCTGATACAGTATCTGAGCTCATTCTAAGGATACATAAATGTCCCAGTTTTTTAATATTTTTCCAGTATAGGAGAAACCAAGTCAGAAGCAAGGTATCCAGTGTAATATACTGTAAGAAAAAAAATCAGTCACTTCTTTGACTGCCCTGTGACAACATAACTTTGTGCCCTCTATTTAAAAGTTTTAATTTATTGTATTGGTTTCCTGAAATTGTTTATCCAGTAAATTTTGTTGTAAGCTATATAGAGCATAGAATTAAAATGGAAAGTTCTACACTAAATAATTTTTAACTATTGAAGAATTATATTATATAATATACTGTGTTCTATGGACATTTGAAAGAGATCAGCTATGAACTATTAAGTGAAAAGGGATTCAGGCAAAGTGAAATCCTGGCTTATGACTTAGTAATAAACGTGAACCACAATGCCAAATGGAAGATAGAGTTTTAAATATTTTTAGAAAACAAAATAATATTAGGTGGCCTGTGGCCCTGTTACTTATATTTCTAGATTTGATGCTTAAATCAATATTATCCCTCAGTGAAAAATGAATCTTACAAGAATCTCTGGATCTGATAAACTGAAAAAGAGTAATAAGGTAGCTTTAATCTCAGTTTTATTTTAAGCCATTTGCAACAAAAGAAAATTCTTCTTTAGGAAAGTATAAGCTTTAACTTCCATGTGACGAGATTATTAGCTGAGATGCTGGCTAGTTGGAAGATTATTTTAAACTCAGCACTTAATGTCTAAAAATTAAAATAATTCATCCATTATATTGAAATAAATCTTCTTCATAGTCAAGTTGTAAATGAAAATAGCATTTTGCCCTTTTTTTCTGAGGGAAATCAGAAATGGAGTTTATAGCAACTTTATATAGTGTTGGTATGTCACATATTTAAATATTCTTATGTAAAGTTGCCAAAGCAGTTTGAGTTCAAAAGACCCATTTATACCACAATGAAGTGTGGGATATTTATTGGTCATCTGTCATTACTGTTTTGA
Organism: Gymnogyps californianus; assembly: GCF_018139145.2. NCBI lineage: Eukaryota > Metazoa > Chordata > Aves > Accipitriformes > Cathartidae > Gymnogyps > Gymnogyps californianus. The sequence continues at coordinate 30,040,403 of NC_059477.1, forward strand.
TTACAAACACAGCCAAGAATAATAGGTCTCTTCAAAATCTTCCTCTGCACTGACTTAAGCTGATTTGTAGTATATTACCTAGTTGCATTAGGAAAAAATTTGGAACAAAGTAACTGTTCTTAGATAATTGGCCTTCAGTGACTCTGGCTTTTTGGCTTCTCCAAAGCCAGGATAGTGGTAACCAAAAACTGATTGGGAAAGAGAATAGCATTGAAACCTTTCTGCACCATCAGTCATTCGGTCAAATGTTTCTACCTGTTGTGGTATAAATGGCCTTTAAAATATTTTTATATGGCCAAAAAAAGCAAAACTGCTAATATTTTACTTTGGGTTATGAAGATCTGTATCATCATTAAGACTTTTTAAAAGAAGTTTTTGTATGTTTCATGCTGTACAAAACATGAATGTATCTTTCAGACATAATGACCTATAGACCTATACGTGATTGGTGTTATGACTGTTGGATTTTATGAATAATTATTTTCATACCATTTGATTAGGAAAAATGTTGGGTGGATGTGGGAAAGAGTATGTTTGTAACACTTCCATGATACAAATCCAGTTTAAAAAAAAAAAAAGTTTTCATTGTAAATAAGAGCAATATTATGACAATTTTGTGCCAATGTATAATGTTAAGACTTTTGTTTTCCTTTTGAAGACTACCACTATCATCTCTTGTTTAAAGTGGATTTGAAGGGTTTTTTTAGTAGAAAGACATGGGGCTCTAGTGGGGGCTTTGAGTGTTTTGGGGGCATTTTTTATTTTTGCTAAATATGAAATAAGATGCAGGTATTGTTTAATAAACCACCTACAGATTGTCAGCCAATCCACTTCAAGAAACACAGCTTTAGATACACCAGATAACTGAGAGCTGAAGAATTCATTTATCCTGAATTTGGAAGCATTTGGTATTTTAAATAACTTGCAAGTCTTAAGCAGTAAAATACTGCTTTTATGCATTTTATTTTTATATGTTCTCTCCCAGTTATGAAAAAGAGCCTGGGTTTTTTTTTTTTTCCTCACTACATTTAATGCTAGCTGACATTTCTTCCACATTTCTCTGTTAAATCTTGAAAGCTTATGTCCCATATAGATAAAGCAATAACACTTCTTGTGGAATATCTGATTACAGTCTGGCACACCATCTATTAGAGAAAGGGTGAGAAAGCAGTTGGGGAGATTAAGGAACATGAGTTTGTTATGGAACCCGTGTAGCTGGCAACTTTCCGTGGAGACCTTCCAAAAAGCTTTGTGGTACCCGTGGAAGGGCCAAAATGCAGCGGACCTGCTGCAGTTGCACTGCCCAGGGAGACGGGAAGTAGGGAAGGTCTGGCATAGAGATGCTGGAGCTCCAGGTACGCTGTGGAGCTGAATTACGTGATATTTTTATGCTTCTGCAGTGTGTGTGCAGGTGTGTGGGCGATGTTTGATGGCTCAGGGAATTAGCATGAGCATGAAGAACTCTACAGATCCACCGATTTCCAGGCGAAAGCAGGTTGCCCAATATGTATGCTGTAGTTTTGACTGTAGAGCCACTATGCAGGCAATCTTCAAGACCCTCAGCCCTGAGGATAAAGGGAGGGATTGGGTTATGGTCCAAATTAAAATTGTGCATATTTGGACTTCCACAAAGTACAGGAATGGTGCCCTCTAATGTCACTTGTAGTCTTTTTGTAGCTCACATCTCAGGTCCCCAGCTGGCTGGGTGTATTTGCTAATTTAAGTACCCACCTTTTGTCTTAAGACTGGAAAAGCTCTTTTCATTGCTACTTTTAGGGCTAGGATCCAATATCAAAATCTGGTAAAAACATATTCATTGATTAGATGTGGATCTTGCATGAAATTGCAGGGATTATAATTAGTGGTGATTGGGAAGCTGTTACAAGGGGAAAATGGTTGGTTTGTTTCAGTATAACTGTTCTGTCCAGTCTCTCTTATCCCACTGCAGTTATAAATTGAAACTGATTTTTTTTTTCTTTCTGGTTTAGCAGTCTGCAAAGGAGGCCAGTTTATTATCACTGGATTTTACCTCTGTGCTGGTTGCTACCACGAGTGTGCATCTGTTCAGTTTGTAGGGCTTCTCCAGCTACAGCTTTTTAACTGGTGTTAAGCTGTAAGCTCTGGCTATTGTCTTTGGCATGGTTTGCTCGTTGAGAGCTCAATGGTAAAAATTTGAGATAAATCACTTTTTAAAAAATGCTGAAATTGTCGATTAAAAAAATTTGGACTTTTTGATTTCTTTGAACCAGTAGCCTCATTTAAAAAAAAAAAAAAAAAAAGCCACTAAAATATCTATCATTCCAGTCTGCTATAGCATGAACTATGGTTTCACGGACTGGCTGACAGTTTGTTGGTTTATTTCGTATTTAGCAAGCTTACACATTTTAAAGGGTAATTTTTTTTCAGAGTATTTTGATGTTTGAATAGCAGCACTTTATCTCATGCTTACTACTGACTGAACTATTGGACAAAATAAATTGGGTTTGGAGAGAGATGCTTAATGGGTTTCTATGCAGAGATGATTCAGATTACACCCTGGTACGAATGCTTTCTGTTGTTCCAACCATTTCTGGTTTATTGTTCATGTGTTTTTGAGGGGCTTTCAGAAAATAGATGTAAGATATTAATAATTATATCATCTCAATTTTCCTGTCTTAAAAAGAATATAAAGCTTGCATTTGGGCAAAAAAAAGGAAAAAAAAAAAGGTGCAAATAGAAACTACAGGGTACTTGTAAATTTATCTCTGTGATCTCTCTCAGCTAGCTGCATATTAGCTATGTTTACTGTAAATGTTTCTGCTAAGCATTATTTTTTAACATTAGATCAATTACCTGGAAATCAGTATTTTTTTTTTTTAACTTAACTTATTTGAATTTTGATAACTAAAGATAATGCACAACAAAGTTTAAAGAAGTTGTCACCCTTTTACTCCTCGGCCAGGGGCCTAAGACATGAGTGAAAGGGTTAAACAGTTTACATTAAGCTGTTGTTTTCTTTAACTAGAATATATCCACAAAGACTAGACTATAAATGATCCAGTGCAATTATCTCAGTACATTGAGGCACCACAGCAACAACCCATAATAATCTTACAGGAAAATTAAGGTAAGAAAACGAAGGTTTTATTTTATCCAGTGTACCCAGATTTGTTTTCCATTTGGTTTGGTTTGTTTACCAGTGATCCCATTTTAACCAGTCAATTTGGCAGGGCTGTTTGTGTAAGGTTTGGTTTTTTTTCTGTAACAGGTGCTATACTGTGTGTAAATACAAAGGGAAGAATATTATTTAGATCATTATTAACAGTCAGATGGTGGCAATATTTTTTGCTAGTTACTTCTGGTAATTAATTTGCATTTCCAGCTCTGGCTTTCAGTTGTCAAATTTCATCTCAGTTTCATACTGCTGAATGATGGACTGCAAGTGTGAAGTAAATCATCTCGCAGTTGAGTAGCTCTTTTGTTGTTTAGACTAACTTTTGTGTATCTTTATTAATGCTGGAGGGATGGGAAGGTTCTTCCCATAAGTAGACTTTTGCCTATAAATTTGTTTAAAAGCACATGAGGGGGAGAAAAAAAAAGAACAAAACCTAAACGCAACATCTTGGCTAAACAGCCAGGGTGGTTGATTGAAAATGACGGAAACTTGAAATTGGTCAACACTGGACAATGTGAAAATAAATTCAGCTTTTGTCACTGCAGCTTACTGTATGCTTTAAAGGGCCTTATGTATTTGTCCTCATTTTGATAAAATTAAATTTCTTGCCATTAAAATGGTACACTAACTTCTACCGAAAACCAGCAGTTCCCAGGATAAATATGCTAATTAACATTTAACAAGTCTTGTTTTAGTCTTAAGTAAAATTTCATTCTATTATGTGAAAAAATGCTGTTATGCATATTTTGTGGATATATTTAATTTCAGTTGACAAATAGTTGTCTAGGTACAGACTTGAAAATATATATAGTTTACTTGTGGATCTTAATTGTTTAATTGCAAAATAAAGATGTGCTTTAGTAATTTAAAGTTTAATTTTTTTGCGATTTTCTTGCTACTGTACACATGGTTTTGCTATGCTACTTTTATACACTTCTGATGCTAGATGATGTTCATCTTGTGTTTTACTTTTTGACGTTGTATGCCATAAATACAGCCCTATGGATTGAATGCTAGAAGAGGATGCTAAATTGTCAGGAATGAAATTGCTTGGCTACAGAAGCATGACAGTATCAGCCAAAGTTTTTTACCTGAAAACATATACTGCAGTTTTTGCTCTAATGGAAGAATAACTCTTTATCTTTTATACAGTGAGTGTTTTTGAGACGGTGTTCAATAGAGATTGTAGTCTGATCACAAAACTGAGGGCATGAGTAATACTGATGTGAAGAACAAAAATTCCAGATGGAAGCTTGTGATGAAATATTTGCTGCCAAAAAGTGAGGGGATGTTCAAAGCGAAAGTAGGAAAAGATGATGAAAGGACTTAAGAGCCAAGACAAAAATCTCAGGAGGGATAAGTGTCTCAGAAAAGAGACACACCCATATGTTCTTAATTTGACTGATTAACGTAGGACTTTAAAGTGAGGACAAGGTGTTTGGATTTGAAGTACAAAAAGATAAACTACTGGGAAAGCATTGAAGGAGAGAAACAGAAGTAAGAAGAGGTATTAAGCAGGAAGAGATTTGTTTAAACTGGAATAGGAAGACTGGATAGAAGGCAAGTCACAGATACCACAGTTGCATGGGCATATACTTGGACTCTATCTGAGTAGCAAATAGTGAGGAAGGAGTAGACTGTAATTACATGAAGAGTAGCAAGAGGCTGGTGGAAGTAGGAAGAGCAAAAATGAGCAAAAATGTTTGTGTCACTGAAGCTACAGAAAGGAAGCTGGGAATAACAGAGTTCTTGGTGGCAATGGCCTTGTGAGTGACAGAGTGGAAAGAAGCTCAATTTGAGGAAATAGTTGAAGATGGGCAGAAAATTCAGGTAATTCTCCAGAATGCTTTGTCTAATAGGAAAATGTGAATTGGTGTAGACTTAATGGCAGGGAGACTACCATTTATGTGACAGACATCTCCACTAAAAACTAAGCATCCTTGTTATGCAAATGATCAGTTAGTTGATCTGCACTGAGAATTCATCACATATCTAAAAACTTCCAAGATAAATTATTTTTTCCCTTTTAAATTTAATAAGATTTTGTATGTTTCATGTGGGAACTTTATTGCAAGCTCCCGCATGTGTTTCATGACAGACTACTGGGAGCAAGCATAGTCCCTGCTCCTCTGATAAAAAGTATCTAAATTCCCCTGTTTTGTGATTTATGTTCTTGAGTAAATAACGAGGCACGAACCTGAATCTCGCATTGCCCCTAAGCTTGCCTTGCTCCTTCTGCTTGTGGCAGGAGGATTGCTCTGTTGTCAACACAGGGGTGCTAAAATAACTGACGTTTAACATTAAAATCAGCCTGTTGCTTCATCAGCAAATGCTGGGCAATTACCTGGCAGCTCTTTTTTTTGCCATTTCAGCAAATGACATCAAGATAACTCGATGTATGTTCGGGCACTGGAGCTGATTTTGCGATAGCAGTGTGCTCACGTGTGTTTCATTATGCCAGTTCCTCTGCGTGGCAGGTGAGTGACTGGTTATCTCGGCCCGCGTTTCATAACTGAGTGTAGAAAATGTTACCGTTAGCAAAAGCGGTCCCAGTAACAACCCAAAGTGTCTGCTTTCCCCGACTGTTACACAGGCTGGATTCCCAGTTATCCTGGGATTTTGAAGGAGTCTGGAGCTTGTTTACCCAGAGCAGTGTCACTGTTAGTTGAGCGGTATACTTCGCAAGCAGAGTTTATATTGCCTTCTGTTTATATTGCCTTTCCTGAGGTTTTCTATTTGGAGATCTCAAATACTAGCTTAAACACAAATATTGATGTACTCAAAAAAATACAGCGAAGCGCAGCCCTTTGTAATTGCTGCGGCTAACGCCAGTGAGCAGGGCTTTTCCCCTTAGACTGGAGTAACAAGAAAAATGATAAAAGTATAGATCACTGGGACAAACTGTATTTGTATTTTCAAAGCACATTAGAATACAAACTGCGTTTTGTCGTCATAATCTTATTTCAGTGTGTAAATACTAACAGTGTTAGTTTGTAGATGGTTCTGCTTTACTTAATACATTGCTACAGTTAATCCTTTCAGGCAGCGTTTAGAGAGGCGATTTTCTTCTAAACTTAATGGTTTAAGAGTGCGTTTGCCTGAGGCTTCTTGTCACTGCTGGCCAGCGGAGGACTTGTTACCGTTCTGGCTGAGCCGCTGAGGGGAACTTCCACTCCGTGTTAGCAAAAATTCCAGAAATTTTGCGAAATGATTTGAAAGCCATCCCGAAGGCTCCAAACGAAGTGCCGCTTCCTTAGAGGGTTTCCTGATCGCCCCTGTTTCACCACGAGGCCCTTGTCCGGCCCGGACCCTCTCCGCCCCCCCGCCGCCGGTCCCACACCGCCTTTGGCGCCGGGCTCCACGCCGCGGTGACCGCGGTGCCGGCGCTGGCCGGGCGGCGCCCGCTGCCTCCTCCCGCCTCCCGTCCCCCTCCCCGGGCAGCACATGGGCCCCGCCGCCCCCCGCGGCGGTCCTCCGCTGGGCGAAACCACCTGGCTCGGGGCGGGGGCGCCCCTTCTCCACTGGGCTCCGCCCCTTTAAAGGGGCGATGTCCTACTGCGCGGCGCGAACGGGGGCGCTCTGTTTACCGTCTGCCTGCCGCTTTCCTTCCCTGTCGCCCTTCTCCTCCATCTTCGCTGCCGTGCCGAGCGCGAGAGAGCAGCAGCGGAAGCTGCCAGGTGAGTAAGCGTAGGACAGGAGGAAATGGACGGCGAGTCGTTGCCCGTTTAAGGGCCTCCCACATCGCTCCGCCATGTTCGGAGGCCCGCCCTCTCCCGGGGGCTCCCTCACAGCCCCCTCCCCGCCCGCCCCCAGGGCCTTGAGGAGCCGCCGCGGGGACGTGCTCCCGCCGCCCCCGGCTCCGCCGTTCCCGCCGCCTGGGCCGCGGCGCCGCCCGCCAGGTGAGCGGCGCGGGGATCCCGCTGCGACCGCCGCCAGCCGCGCCACGGAGGGGCGGCGGCGCCGCGCCGGTGCCCCAGGGAGCGCGGCGGGGGAGGGCGCGGCGCGACCCCTGAGGCGAGGCCGCTGGGGAGGCGGGGCAGGAGCGGGGCCGCGGGCCGGGGTGGAGGCGGACGCCGGTCTCGGGGTGTTATGTAAGGGCAGGGGCGCCCGGCCGGCGTGGCCTGGGGAGGGGGATTTGAGCGGGGCGGGGGCCGTTCCTTGCCGGGGCTTCCCCCGGTGTGGCGGCCGGGCAGCGCCGGGTCTCGGCGCTCTGTGCTCGCGGTTTTGATCTGGGGAGAGCGGCCGGTTGTTGGGGCTCGGGGCTGACTCATCGCCGAGCTCCGGGTGTTTGCCGGGCTGGCGCTGCCGCGGCGGCCGGGGACCCGGGCGGCGGGAGGCGCCACCGCGGTGCCGGTGAGCGGCTGGGAGGCCGCCTTCCCTGCGCCGGCGGGCAGCCTCGGCCGCAGAGAGACGGGAACCGCCGTGCCCAAAAGGCGCTCGCCTGTCTGTGCGAAGCCTCTCCTTGAGAGGCTCGGCACCAAAGTCCCCGGTCTGTAAGCGAAGTGCTGGGGCGGGAAGGGCCGTTTATAACTTTTTTTCCGATGAGAGAGATGGAGTATGTCAGTCGAGAAGGTAGCTGGTGGTACGTAGTACTTAGTTGCTTTCTGGCTTTGAGAGAACATCGCTGTCTCGTTGGAAAGTGCAGTAGCATTTGTATTAATGAAAGATTGCAATTAATTGTATGAGGTCTACACAATCACTGGTTTTTTTCCTAACATACTTTCAGATTGTCCCAAAAATCACCCCAGCTGCCATCAAAGGTTTGAGCTGAGTTTTTTTCAAAGGAGCCAAAGACTGTGGGTATTTAAATCCAAAGAAGTGAAACGTCTGTTTGAATCTCTAGTAGTTCTTTATCAAAGTCTGGCATTTTCAAAGAACTTTAAATGCGGACTATTATTTTTCTTGTTTCTGTGAAAAACTAACATTAACGTGCTCTTTTTCTGTCTTAGATTTCATAGCAAAGATGCTGAGCTTTTTCCGTCGAACCCTTGGACGGCGGTCTATGCGTAAGCATGCGGAGAAGGAACGGCTAAGAGAGGCCCAGAGAGCTGCAACCCACATCCCTGCAGCTGGGGACGCAAAATCCATCATTACTTGCCGAGTAGCGCTGCTGGATGGAACAGATGTCAGCGTGGACTTACCGGTATGAGTGATGCAAGTTTGTTTTTTAACTACGATTGGCTTGGGTCAATCTGATTGTGCTCTTTGCTGTTTACAAGTTAGTAAAGGCATATCTATTTGTCGTAGCAACCGACCCTATGGCTTGATGTCCACTAAGTCACTGGTCGTAAAAAGGTAATGAAAGAATAGTTAACTTTGTTATTCACTGAAACTAGAGAGTGTTTTGTTAGATGTCATTGTGCCTTATATATTGAATGCTTTGTAGCATGTTAATGTAATTGTTGTGCCAAGGCTTAACTTAGAGAGGGTAACGTTTCGGATGAGTTGGGTTTTCTTTTCAGTGAGCTATGTATGCATCTTGAGAAGGAACGTTAATCTCTTGGTGTAACTCTGTTGAAGAGGAGGGATGAGCAGAAGTATTAGCAGTAATTTCTGCGTGGGTTTGTTTGTTTTGATTTTGTGTCAGGGATGGATGCAATTTTTAATGCTAACTTGAGAGGGGAGGGGAAGAGAAGAATTCTACTTCCTTCCCCTCCTCAGGGCAGATTATATAGTAGGGATTGTCTCATAGCATAGTGCTTTATTGGGAGTGAGGTGTTAGCCGCTGTTTTACATTTCTAAAGCTCCCTTAATATACACGTGTCTGTTCTGCTCTGCTTAATTATATACCTGGTTTTGGCCAACAGGATGAACAGTAGCAATAGAAATGATGTGCTCTGTTTTTCCATTATCAGGTGTTAGAGTTGTTAGTGACTTGTTTTGAGTTCACATAGCTGAGTTAGGAAGCTGTGGGTCTGCGAGACCTTCTGACTAGTTCCATAGGATTTTGACTGCAGTAACAGTTGCACTGACATTGGAGCTGCTGGCTAGAAAGACTGTGCGGAGCAGCCATTCTTGAAATGGCTTTTCTTTCCTCCCTTTCTTACTTTAAGCACAATTCTAGTGTGTTTATAATGCTAGGTAGTCTGAGGAAGGCTCAACTTGTTAGAGTATTGAGTGGTGGTGTTGACATAGTGAGCGGAAATAACTCCTGCAATATCCAGAAACCCAAATCTAGAGTTAAAGAAACAATTTGGCATCTTTATTTGCAAAATGACTATACAGATAGATGTTTATAGAGGGCAGTAAAACTAATTTGTACATCTCTGAAACAATATAATGAACATACCCGGTGCTGCTTGGTGCCTAGGATGTTTAATTTGAGGCCAGGAATGCCCACAAACACTTTATAGCAAGAGTTACACTTAAAAAGTACTCAAGTTTAAATTGGTGTCTCCACATAACTAGAGCAGTAATCTTTGGAGCTGGAGTTGGCTCTGTAGGCAAATTCCTGGTGCCTCTAACAACATTTCTAAGGCTTTGAGGAGCATAAATTGAACCTGAAGAGGTGTCGTGACCTGCCATCTGGACTATAAAACTTAGATCAGGGTGCAGTAGTAACTGTTTATTTCTACAGGAAACTTTTTTTACTCTTGCTTTTTTTTCTTCATAAGCCAAAATAAAGCCTTGTCTGTGGACATCTGTTATGAGTAACAGTAAACAAATATGCTAAATCTACATAGCTAGATGCAGTAATTACAGTGCATCGTCAGTGGCTGACACGTACCAGTTCCTTTGGTGATTAAAATACAATAAATTAAAAGTAGATTAAATGTTTCATTTCAGACTCCTTAGTGTGTTTGTTCTTGTGTCTCCACTTGCATCATTCATATTTTGGGGTTGACTCTGAAAGGGGGGGGAGACAGGATGAAGTGGAGGGTACAAAATCCTGGCAAAACAATATTGCTTTCTAAAATCTAAAGCTAAATTAAAAATACAAGTGTGTATATTGAGAGAGATATTTTTTTTCTTTTACAAAAACGTTCATTGAGAATTATCGTCCTCTTTGAGCTACGGTTTTTTCCAAGACTGGTTCTGTTACTTTGGCAGTAGATTTGGTTTAAAATGAACTCTTGTTATCTCAAAGAGGTGCCATTGGGTCTGCTGGTTCAGTTGTGCACAGTCCCATTGTCTACCTAAGTTCTGTGAAATTGTTTTATTAAAAAAATAAATAACAGAAAGTGTTTCTTAAGACTGAATCACTTAGCAAACAGGTTAGTTCATGGCCAGAGAAGGAGTTGTATTGGCAGGAGTGAATGCCGTACCTTTTTTAATCCATGGCTACATAAATACTTTACAGTGGCATAAGTTGTTGCTGCCACAGGAAGAAAAGATGTTGCTTTCATTATTGCATTTGTCCTTGTTTTCGCATACCCCTTGGCAGAAGAAACAGGTTTTTGGCAGCCAGGCAGTAAGCTAAGTCAAGAAAATGCTGTGGCTGAAAATAATCGATATAATTTTGTTATGTTAGTTTCCAGCTGGAGTGATTCTCCAATCTGGTTCCCCATGTGCCACCCCAAATGTGGTGAAGAAGCTTTTAGAGGCGGCATCAGGCTTATGCTTGCTTAAAATGCTTGTTGAGCTATACCCTTACAGTGAATTTGCTACTGAAAGAAGAGTATTCTGGAGTTACAGTCGTTCGTATAATTGAATCTGAGATTGCTGAATTTCTGTTTAAAGTAAAAAAAAAAAGGGGGAGCAAAAAAAAAAAACCCAACCACAGGGAACATTATCATGTAAGCCAAATGTTTCAGAGTCTTTTTAAGCAGCAGAGACTGATGTTTTTACAAATATTGACAATGAGACAGAAGGGACATGTTGTAAATGATGCAGTTGAGATTTAATTTATTAAAACACAGAGCCAGGATTTCAGCAGTAATTCTGCTTTTTGTCCACTGATCTTATCTATGGTGTCTGTCAAGCCACTTAATCTGTCTGCTCTTCTATTTCTTCTCTTGTTTTTAATTACAAAATTGCCTGACTTGAACTGTTCATCAAAGCTACAGTCCTATGCAGTACATAGATTGGATTCCTTTTAAGTATCTACTTATTTCATAGCCATGTCAATGACTGAGGAGTATCAGTCTTATGTATACTGTTTATTGTCACTTTGGTATGTTGAAAATGGGATGCATGAACTTCATGCGAGTTATCAGTGTTCTTTTGCAGCACATCGAAAGGTGTGGGTTTTTTTTCCCCATCTTGATCTCAGATTCTGAAGTTGTGTTTCAACCTGGTAGTTTTCCTCGTCTGTTACCACTATTTTGAAACTTTATGTTTGTCCAGATGCACTCAGTGATTTTGACAAACTTATCATACGCTTAGTGAAACACTAAGAAGCTTATTTTTTTTATCTATGAAAAGTTTTTATAAAATATATGGTGTCTGTTAACGGTGCTGCTGTTGCTGTTGGTCATCATACATGTTGTTTTACTGTTAACTTGCCACGATTTCAACTTGGACAAAAGTTGGGTTGTACTTTTTATTCTAATTGTTTAAGACCCATGGGTGGAATGTTTGCTTAGTGGTACCAGCCGTGAAAGGATAAGAACTCTGTTTTGCTGACATCCCCTGTCTTACTTTTAATCCTGTTCCCATGCAAAACTAAACTCCATTTTCCCCCACTGCACCTCTGGAATTCCCAAAAGCTCAAAAGCCATTGAACAGCCCTGGTTTAGTACCTGAAGACTCCATCAGCTCAGTCATACCAATCTGGGCTCCCAAGGGAATGCCTCAGCAGCTGGAATACTGGCGCTTCTGGTGGGGACGATTCGTGGGGAGAGGTTGGGGAGGGGGAGGGCGTCATACCAGTACTTTTCCTTGAAAGCTGTTTTTAATTGGGGTCACCAACAGCTTACGAAATACTTGTGAACAAAAATGTTTGTCAAGAATTTCAAATAAAGTGCTGTTTTGAGTACTGGAGGGCTCCAGAGGATTTTTAAATCGGAAGATCTAAAAATGGAGTATTTGTTGTAGAGATAGTCAGTTCTACACTATTCATAGTAATAATTAGGAGAGGGAAAAGATAACCTAGATAAAGGGGAAAAATGGCAAGATAAATAATATAAATTAACTTACAGGGATACACTTGGAATATGCACCTTTTTAAATTTGTGGATAGCTTTCTGGGGGGAACAAGGTCAGCCTTACAATAGCAACAGATAGTAAGTATGGCGTCTTATAGAAGCAGCACCGTACTTTGTGGAAGCCAGGGTGGTTTTGGTAAAAAAAACCTGACCCTGCTTAACCCACAATTTACATAATCTTCTCACGGATAATAGAGCGTTAATTGTATTCCAGTTTCTGTATGTGCAACCTAAGTTTTAGGCAAAAGCTTCCTGGTGGTATAAGGTGAAAGACACAAATTATGAGAATGGATGCTCTCCGAGTAGCTTTTCATCTTAGAGTATTCCTTACTTATGCATGCATGAAATTTAATATGGAGATTACAAAATGAGATGTTTTTGTCCTTATTATAATGAAGTGTCATTAAAACAAGGTCTTATATAAACCAGTCCAAGAGCTCTGTGGAATAGCAGGAATTAGCGAAGCTGTTAACAGTTTTGGAGTAATGCTTACAAAATAAGATAAAAAGGACTGTATTTGTAGTGATTATTTTAAATAAAATTAAGAAATCTGTCTAGAATGCCACAAATGTTGCCAGCAAATTGTTAATGAGTGCTGATGGCTTTTTGTGTGGAGGGAGATGATCTGTGTCAATCTGACTACAAGATCAGAGGTGAATTGTGATAGTTGTTTTTACTCAGTAATCCACTCTTTTTTTTTTTTTTTTTTTTTTTTTTTAAAAGCTTGTCGGATATTTGTGGCTACTTGCTGAGTATTTGTAGCTGTAAATATGAAATACAGAATGCTGTCTGTGGCACAGAAGCTGATTAAAAAGAAAATCTAGTAATGCTAAAAATATTGGAAAATCAGTCTTTGAATAAAATGAGTAATCTTAGTGTTCAAGGCTGGCTTTTAAATTTTCAAAATCTCAGCTGACAAAAGTAATGAGTAAATAAACATTTGCTTGTGTGTGTGTGTTGAGACTATAAAGTTTTGGATTAAAACTTTTTTCCCATGTGGTCTTTGTCTTAAACTATTGAAATGCTTTTGACTATTTGCTTAAACTACTGAAAGACCTTTAGGGGACTGAAACTGGAAAAATCAATCCTGAGCTGAGCGTTAAAAAGCAGAGGTGCTGTCTCTGTGGTGGAAGGGCGCCCAGCCGTAGTGCGGGTTGATCCAGTGCGTCCTGGGGTGCCAGATTTAAATGCATATTGAGATTGAATGTAAGACATATATAGTACCTGCTGTTTCAGCGCTTCTGAGCAGCAGCAGAATCACAGACTGCCTGTACTGAGTGCTGGGAGTCCAGTCGTTCTGGGTTAACGGCAGGTGAGTGTTTCAGGCGTGCAGCGATGCACAATGCCCTGGCGCGGCTGGAAGGGGAGGAAGGGAGCAGCTGGAAGTGAGCTGCGGCTGCTATCAGAATAATTTGTTTGGCCTGCAGTGTTTCTGGGGATGGTGCTGCAGGCTGGTTTAGTTGCCCGAAGGTTTAGCATTCCTAACTCGCAGCATAACAGCAAATTTTGTCTGAAGCCCTGCTTTCCCGCTGAACTGCCCCTGTAAAGAGCTCAAAGGCTGAGACTCTCATATGCTCTTAACCAGACTGCTCCTGAGAAATGTGCAGGTGCAACACCAAATAAAACTGAAATGTTTGAGAATATACTGGGGGGAGGTATTTAATCTTTAAACCTTAATGCTGGACAAACAGTTTGGATATATTCTGTATCAGAAAGAACATAAGGAAATAGATTCAGAAATGAATTAAATCAAATGTGTAGCCAGAAGATAGAAACTGTGTGGGAGAAGGAAAAAAAGAGACTTCTGGCAAAACAAACTGACAAGTGTGAATGTTTTGAATTTTTGTCTTTTTATGTATAGGGTCAATAAGCCTGGGCACAGTACATTAAAATCCTTCTATATAGTGTTCTGATAAATGTACAGTTATGATAGGTATTGAAATCAATTCTCCGTAAAAATTTTTGGGAGATGCCTTTTTCTTTCTCCAGAGAATAACAGAACAAAATGTTTAATCCCAAATGCTTATCTTCCTATAGTTGGGAGAGATTGAGTAAACAGAAGAATTGATAAGCTCTGTCTCTGGAGGTAGAAATTATTCTCTGCAGCCTTCCAGCCTGCAGGGTTTTTTACTCAGTACAAGAATATGTGGTACATGTTGTAAGAGGCTGGGGATAAACCAGAGAAGCAGAACTGGTGTTTTGCTGCCAGTGGCATCTTTAGGTGAAGGAGAAAATCGACTGGGGAGTTTGGAGAAGTTATTTGAAAGATTGATGCTTGGAGTTTGAGGAGAGGAGCAACTCCATTTGTAGGTCAGTACTTAAAGCCATAAGAAGATCAGAGTGATACAAATAATGTGTACTTCTAACACTGCCTTTGTAAAGATAAGGGATTTTAACCCTCCAATTCTCCAGCAAACCTTAACGGTGTTAACTATAGATACAGTTTTTATGATACTGAGATGAAATCTTTTTCCTTTAAAGCTCACTGTTGGAGCTTTCTCATGGCTTAGTTTTTCAAAACATGTCGTATGGGAGAAGGGGGACTAACTTCATAGAAAATGGACAGGCTCATCTGCTGCTCCCACACTGCCATGGTCTGCAAACGTGCATAGGTGACATCCTAGCAACTGGGTAGCTGTAAATCCTGAATAGGGGTCCCTAGCTTCTCTGGGGGGTAAACGGGGTCTTTCTGAGGAAACTGGTATGAATGTGAATGGTAACCCTCTTAATGAGTTGACAAAAAACAGGAAGGGAGGTTTTTGCCCTTCAGTAGCTACTGAGGCAATAGCTGCTGTTAATTATTGTTAATAAGCAATATTAGCATAATCATTTGAAGAAGTCTTCTGACAGAAAAGTACAGCTGCAAAGACACAAGGGATGATAAGTCTCATGAAGGTAAAGCCTATTAATCTCTTTTTTCAGAGTTCATCCTATATAGGGACCTCCTTTTCTTCACAAAGAAAAGAAATAAAGAGGAGAAAAATTCTTTTCTGGTAAGCATTTTAGTTAGTAAATGCATTAGGTGGGCGTTTTGGTTTTATTTTTTTCAAGTTTTGGAAGTTTGAAGTACTTCACTGTGATTAAAAACCTGATAAAAACCTTAAAAAGTGAGCCATTCAGCTGGTGCCTGCCCAGCACAAGGGTTTCATCCCCAGCTGTTGTAGGCCCATGTTGCTTCACCAGCGCTGGTCTGTACTGGCTGCTGCTAGTACTGAAAATGGCTTTTACATCAGACAGGCAAGTTGTGGAGCACTCAGTTGCTGGCTTATGCTCTTGAATGCACATCCATGAAAAAACCTTTACCTCTGAGACCATGAGAAGAGGGTATAAATGCTGCCTCTCTAGTTTTAGGCAGTGACTGAGATGCCTGAGCCAAGGTGAATGTCTCTGTATCATCTTATCCCAATGATGAAGGGACAAACCAGCCTGTGGAGGTGAACACCAGAGTTGGCTTTACCCAGCCTTGCTGCTGAGCTACCGAGGTTAAGTCCAGCCTTTCTAACACCTAGTCAGCCAGCAATTGCAGTTATTAAGAGCAGCATGAGATGTCATTAGGGCATAGATGGGAGCATCCCTTCCATTCGGGGTGGGGGTGGGGGGCACGATTCATGCCAAAGGGATCAAAAGATGCTTTTACCTCATTCCAAAGTGTGGCAAAACCACTAGATGACCTGCCCTATATAAATGATATATTTTATTTACGTTTCCAAGTTCAGTTGCTGATTCTCCTGCTGTGAGATGTTTGCTGTTGCTCCCTGCAGAGTACAGCAAACTGTGTGAATCAAGTAGTCAGGTTTTACAGAATTACAGACCCATGAGGAGTTTAATTTGTGCCCTGAAGGGAGGACAAGCCACTGGCTGGACTGCTTGTGAGCGGAGTCATTAATAGTTCATCGGTAACCATTAAGCAGCTTGAAAATATTTGTCCTTTGAGAGTAACCTGAGCTCTGCTGCAAGGAAAAGAAAGGGGGGGGAGCATGGAATAGCAGCAGGATGAAAAGGTAATTTAAATTGAATGTTGCTATTAGAAAGTTAGGGTCATTTTTCACCAGACACAATATCTTTGCTGTGTCTTTTGAAAACACTTGAGATTGCAGTTTTATTGAATACAAAGAAATTAATTTTGATTCATAAAAATTGACCAGTTACAAAGCAATAATATTTTTGATTGCCATTTGTTTAAATGTAAGGAGGAAGGACTTTAGTAAGGCTTTAAGAAAGTGTTTGAATTTAACATTAAAGCACGTGTGAAACTTTTGCTGACTTGCAAAAATTTAAGTCAGAAAACAACCAGTAGTGCTACAAATCTTTCCACAGCCGCTCCAGTGCTTTTCTTCACGGACTTTCTCCCACATTAGTTATTCTGGGTCCACTTAATCTTTGAGTCCTTTGCTAAGATTACTGAAATGGTGAACATGCTTTGAAACTAATTTGACGCTGCAGAATTTTGAACAATAGTAAGTTTTGGTTGTTGGTAGTCGAGATAGTATGTGTAGTAATTCCAGGCTCACGTTAAAGTGCTCCATTGCCTGTCCCCGGGAGGGAATTTGGCTAATTGGTTAATTACAGTTTTAAAAGATGACTTACTGAGGAATTGAGAAGGATCTAAAATGTTCTGCTCAATAAGGGGAGATTTTCCTGTAGTTTTGGATGAGCTGCAGAAAGCTTCATGCAAAATAAAACATTTTTCTAGTTTTGCTGTTGCAAATGCTGAATTGATTTCACTTGTATTAGTATATCTTCTTGTTTAAGCAGAAGATGAAGATATCCTGTGCTGAGAGAAAATATCAACAGTTCAATGCCTTGCTCTTTCAAGAAAGAGGCTACAGACTCCAATAGTGGAAGAAATGTGTGGTTTTATATGTAGGCGATTTGCCTTAAGGCTTCTGTTAGAAGAGTCTTGCTAGTGTTTAATAAATCTGCTATTGCCTGAGAAGTACTTTTTCTTGAAGTCGACAGAAAAAACTTGCCCTGAATGAGTTTGATGAGGTCTATATCTCAGCATTTTCATTATACAACATTTTGTAGATGCTGCGTGTATGTGAAATTGCCTTCTGTTCCCCCTACCTCCCCCAATACTTGGAAATAAATAACTGTGGGAAAACTTGCTTAGGCAGGTTCAGTTTACAGACTTTTCTGAGATTCTGCTTTGAGCTGTGAAATGTCATGTTGGATTTAACTAACGCATTGAGTAAACCAATGATTATGATTGCAAAGTTGAATATAAAATATCTGAAGATCAGGGTAGAGGAAGGAGGCAAAAATTATGCATGCTGCTTTACTTACATGGATATTACTTGGTGATTAAACCAGATTATTCTGAGAATAAGAATTCTGGCTGGCCTGGAATTTTGAGAGGTGGACTAAATCTGCTTATTAGTAGCTTACTAAAAATATGCTTAGAAAGTTAGCCCACTTCTCAAGTTGTGAATGTATAAATATTAAGATAAAAGATTGCAAGATGATAGCATTATGGAAATAGAGAAATCCTTAAACTGCTTGCAGAGTAAGCATAAATCCTTTCTGCATTTCTTTGCATTTAAAAATATTTCTTTTCAATGCCGTGACTTGTACTCTGACCTACTATTTTATTAATGTATTTTTATTACATTTAGCCATCTCAGGTATTACTGTTAAGCTTTTCCTTCAGTGTATTACTATAAA
The DNA here is from genome assembly GCF_018139145.2 of Gymnogyps californianus. NCBI lineage: Eukaryota > Metazoa > Chordata > Aves > Accipitriformes > Cathartidae > Gymnogyps > Gymnogyps californianus. Next base: position 30,058,307 of record NC_059477.1, read on the forward strand.
GGAGTTCATAGCATGAAAAATGTATGTAGTGTAGAAACAGCCCAGTGCTATTTACATGCCTTCTCTTTAAAAACAGCTGTTTAATTTTTTTAGATCATCACTGTAAAAATGATGTTTACTTGGGGCCAGAACTAAGGTTTTTCATAAATTATGTGTGAGCATATGCGGTTGCTTTTTGCACCTACAAGTGAGTTTTATGAACTTACTTTTGTAAATGTGTTATCTAAGTACTATTTGTTAAAGCTGCTTGCCCCAGGCTGTTTCCTGGCAGTTGTTAAAAGCACTTGCTAATGGAATGCTATATCCTAGTTCAATATGCTTTGCTACCTGCTTCAAAACTGGTGAATTGCCTAGATAACAGAGTAGTAAATTCGTAAGCAATTTGCTGTACTTTGCTCTGAAAATTTTCCAGTGCATTAGTTATTGCAATTGTACTAGCTATATTTCCAGTTCTGTTGAACTTTGGTGAGTAAGGAAAGCCTAAAAGGGACAATGATAAAATGACGTTTTAACACCGTGTTCTGCAAGTCAATGTTGACATTTTCCAAAAAAGGAGATTATACAAGTCCTTTAAGGATATTATGTGTGCTTCTTGTGGGGTGTACATTTGCCTTTAAGAAAAATAGCCATCAAAAAATATGAGAGAAAACAATAATTTCCACATTGTATTTTCAGAAACTTAATTTTGGGATTCTCTTACTTTTGGAATTACAATATAAAGTATGCCTAGAAGAAGGTAGATGCTACAATAAATCTACCTGCTAAGTACTAAATCCTTTTATATTTTCAGAAAAAAGCCAAAGGCCAGCTCCTGTTTGAACAAATCATGTATCATCTGGACCTTATAGAAAGCGACTACTTTGGATTAAGGTTCATGGATTCCGCACAAGTGGCAGTGAGTAGCAGTGCTTTTCTTTTTTCTTTTTTTTTTTTTTAAGCAACAGTCTAAAAGTTAAATCTTAATATTGACAAAAATGCTATAAGAAAACTGCCTTTTTCGAGTTAAGTTTTGTGCAGAAGCTTTATGGTGTGTTAGTTTAAGTGACCCCAAGTTTAATTCCACCTCGAGCACTCTAACGTATTACAACGCTGTTGTCTCTTCCTTTCTTGTCTTTCATTTGTTCCTGTCACACCTTCTGTTGTCATTAGGCAGGCTGGTCCAGTAGGACCCCAGAGCCTGGCAGATCATGTAGAAATTCTTGATGCTGCTGATGCAGAGAGGAAAGGGCAAAACTAGCGTGTGTGCTTGGTCCTTTGTTGTTCTACAGAGTGGAGAAAGTTTTCCTTTGCCAATACCATCAACTTTCTCATCAGCAAATTGTTAATGTCTGCTTGGGAAATAATCTTGTCAAGAGGGGTGTACCTTTGATTTGCTCAAATCAGTTGTGACTCAGACCTGCAACTAGAAATTTTTGGGAGGATATAGGTGTGTTTGTATGTACCAGACAGTTTGAGTAGAGGGTTCTTGCAAGCCTGAGTTTGTTTGTGAAGTTTGTGGTGTGTTTGTAAAAATGTGACTGCTTTTGAAAATAGAAGCAGAGCATCATTTGTCAGAAGCAACCATAGTTCTTTCACTTGTGGGCTGTGCAGTTTTATACAGATACTTCTTATGGCCAAGTGCTTAATCCTGCCCACAAGGATAGCTGCAAGTTAAGTGAGGTGTGAGACAAGGAGTGGATTTTTGTCTCTGTCCTGTGACCCTGTAGCTTAGACCTGTATTCACTTATCCTAACACCCCCAGGTAGAATGAGAAATGAGTTTTCATACTGTGTATGTCAATCTTACTTGTTAGATGTGTGACCTAATTGTTTCTGTGTTTCAAGTCCCCTTCAGAATTATTTCATGATTAGGATGGCAGAGTGGAAGCACAGACAGTTGCTGCTGAGCTAAATACCTGAATTGTTTGAGGTCAGCATACAAAATGGAGGCAATGACATATATTCCTTTACTTCTGTGAGGGTCTATGTCCAGAACAATTTGAAGGTGACATCTTAATTGTTACAGCTTTGTACAATGGCAAAAAAACTCCCCAAGCTTGAATCTTTGAAAGAAGCTGACAGCTTTGGACACAATGTTATCCACCCCAAAGCTCACTTATAACCTGATGGCTTCTTTTCAAAATTATTGCGATTGAGTTTGATGCTTAGCTTGTAATTGTAGAGAATGTTCTCTTCAGAGAAAATACTTCGTGTTCAGCATCTGAAGCAAACTTCATGGCTAGCGGGATTAGCTGCTGCTGGGCTGCAGTTCCCAGTAGTGAAAGTGGTCTTAAACCTCTTGCAGAACAGAGACGTTTAAGGAGAAAGACTGTTACACTAACAGAGGGATGTGATTCAGAACCATGCATACCTCCTACCAACAGAAATTAGAAAACAGCCCATTGCATACCATTTTATATTTATAAAAATCATGTTAGCTGTGTTAAGCATGTGCAGTCTAGGATGCTGAGTATTGATAGTGAATGAATCCATTGCATTTATCTTTTTGCTTCAGGAAAAAAATAATCTGTACATTTTAGGTATCCTAACTCAATTTCTGCCATGTGGCTTCTGAAGTATTTCTGTGTGCCTCTAGGATCTCGTAAGAGTTCACAGTAGGTTGGTTATAATTGGTGAAACTATGTGTATGGTAAACTTTTTTCTCTTACTGTTCTGTTAGCAAATAACATCATTTCATCTTGAAATGGGGAAATAAGAGTTAATCTTTTCTGCCTCAGCACTGTCTCATGGCTTGCTTTTGTCCAGCGAATTGTTACTTCCAGTCCAGACAGCACCTGATTGAGTATTTGATAGTACACAATCTACCAGGTACAAGGGATTTCGAACTTGGTTTGCTTCCTTTTCTTAACTGCGTGTGACTGAAAAGAGGCAGAGTAGAGATAACAATCTGTTTAAACTGGACTTTAATGATACACGCTGTATAACAAAGCAGAAGATTGCATTTTGCCGGAAGAGCTGAATACAACACCCAGAGATAATTGCTTTAAGAAATGAAGAACTGTTGTGATGGCAGCCGTTCTTGCAAAGAGGAGCTGGCCCATTCTAGCAGAAACCCAATCTGCAGCTGGAAACAGAGACTAATCGAGTGACTTGTCAAAGATTATTCAGGAGACCTGTTAAATAAACAGTGCAAGAATCCAGTCCCTTACTGTGGACAGAATTGTCTGCTGGCTCTGAAGGAGATAATCTTTCTGCTACCCAATTTAAATCTAAGTATATTGCCTTACTAGCTAGTTGCACCTAGTGATATAAAAACACTGGCAAACTAGCAACATGTAGCTAAATAAAAAATTTAGAAATTCCCCACTTGTTTTAACTACAAATGAGTTTTCAATAGATTCATTTTGAACAACTGAAGGATAGCTTTTTTTTCTTCTTTTGAGCTACTGAAGTGATTAGTAGTTAGGTGTTTGAGTTTATGATGTACTGGAGAGTGGGGGGAACCCAGATAATACAAACTCTTCCTGACATTTTGGATTTTAGAATTCAAATACTAGCTTCTTTGAAGAAGTTCTTGAAACAATTAGTGAAGTGTAAGGATTGTTGTTTTCATGTGATTTCTGTATTCACAGCTAGTCTGATGGTTAGGAACAGATTCCCCCCAAGTAAGAAGCAGGAGATGGCAAAAGGAGTTATTTGCAAGATTGTCCACCATGTATCGGACTTGGTCTGGCAGCCCAGGGAACAGGCTATTGTTAATTTGAGTAACTGTGATTCAGGCTGACAATGAACAGCACAGCATGTCCAGTGACACAAAAGATGAAGATTGCTGTTAACTTGTTGGGCTGTTTGGCTTTTCCTCTAGCAATGCTGGAGAGATGTTTTTAGTCAGGAGGCATTGAACATTTAACAGGTGGCAAATTTCAAATTCTACCGTACAGGTTGCAAGTATCAAATACTTGCTCTTCCCAATGGAATTGTACAACACATTGGTTTGTAACCCTGGCAGTTTTATCTAATGTAGTGCTTAATGCTGAAAATTATTTGTATAGCATTGCACTAAGTATGCACCCATTAATCCCATAAAGTATGGGACCAGTTTTAGCCTCACCGTCTTACTAAAAAACCCCCTTGTTTACCCTACCTTCTTGAAATGTTACTGGGTTTTGGGGGTTTTTGTGTGTGTTTTGTTTTGTTTTTTAAATTTCTGAAGCAACAAACTGTTTTAGTAAGGACTTCCAGTACTCTGTGCAGCCTGTTGTTCATATTGCTTTTTGTTTAGCTAACTTTATCTCTGGATTTCAGCAGTAGACTGTGCTGAGCAAACTCTCATCAAAACGTAAACTTTTTGCCAGGTCCACCTGAATTCCATTTTAATCACTTGGAATAAATCTTAAGTTTCCTGATGTCTGTGTGTGTCCATGCATGTGTTGGTTTTGGGGTTTGGTTTCGTTTTTTTTTTTCTCCCCCCTCCATTTAAAAGCAGTTCTGTTTCCCTTCTTCCACGCACACCCTTACCATTCAGACGGAGCTCCTATAGGCAGCGATGGTAAGAGCTGAGCAGAGTAAAACGCTATCAGTGCCTGTCGCGGGCCTCTCAGTTGCCTTCCCATGGAATGTGGAGGAGATGAGAGAAAACAGGAGACTGATGAAACAGGCGTGGACAGCCAGTCCTGGAGCCTAGAAATGACTCTCTTTTGCCATTCCTGTATCTACATCACCTGCAAGCCTCCAAGTAGTTTGTGTGTTTTTGTGGTGGAGGAAGGAGTAAGTAAACTGTCTCTTACAGCAAGTGAGTTTATGGAATAGGAAGAGAGATTGTATTGTTTTCTTAAAGAAACAACAAAAAAAATTGCTCAACTCCATTTTGCTGGTAGTGTAAGCAAAGTTGACATAAATATTTGCTTCGTTCTTCCTTAAGCTTCCTGCTTTATTTTAAAAATATATTGGATACATTTCAGATAGCTTTCTGTAGCTACTTTGTTTTAATAGGTAATGAGAGCATTTTCAGCTGTGTGAACAGCAGCAGTAGATGGTTCAGTTGTTCTGATCTGCAGCTAATATATCAATCATTGCATATCCTGGCTGTCTTACAGGCTGACTTTACACACTCTCTGCAGAAGGCAGGGCTGCTCTGAAGACAGGAATGTGTTTGCACTTGGCATTGCAACCTGAAAATACCGGTTCTTTCTCATACCCCTGTTGCTTTTCTGTCCTCCATGGGGCCCACTGTGAAATTTATGGCACATAGTTTAACGAAAGGAGTGTTACTAAGTATATAATTCATCTGTATTAGTTGCAAGGTGACAATTGGGGTTGATCAAATGAGGTGGTGTTGCCTGGGCATTGTGAACCGTGCAGGACATGGTGTGCTAGGTAGTTTGCTCTGGCTGTTGAGTCAATGCAATTATGTTGAATAGGGTGCCGTGTTTACTGTTTAACTGAGTCACCTCCTTTGGAGGAGGGAGCTGTTCAGTATGCACAGCACTTGGAAGGAGGTCTCTACCGCTAGCTGTATGTTAGCTTTCCAGCTTTATCTTTAATTTCTGGTATAAGCTCTTCAGCAGTGAGAGTATATGCAATTATTTCAGGGAGCATAGCGTATACGTGTAGATGTTTCTTGCAACCTGCCATCTATAGCTTAATTTTCACATGCTGTTGTATGCAGTATAAGTGAAGCCTTTATTTTGGCTTCACATCCAGTATATAGCTTATAATTAGCATTAGTAGGTAAGGCAGTAATTTCTGTCCTCCCATGTGACAATTGCTGAAATGTCAGATGTGAATAGATTTTGGAGAATTAAGTAGAGCTGACCCTTATGTTCGGACATAGACAGCTTTGCTGTTATGACACTTGAGTCATCTAAAGAAAATGCCCAAAAGCCAACAATATTTATTTTGTCTCTCACGTTCCACCCCAAGTGGACATCACAAACAGCTGAGTGCCAGAGTCTCCAGCTATGATTTATGCTCTCTGGCACATTGTTACTGGCTGACCTACTAACGTGTGAATTAAGTGTTTGTTTGTTTGGACAGGATGAAAACTTTAGTAATTAAAGTGGTTTGTCAGTACGTTTGGGTTTTTGGGTTTTTTGGGGTTTTTTTTGTTTTGGTTTGGTTTTTTTAAAGTAGATAACGCTTTCTTGAAGATTGGCTTTAAATAGCGTACTACAGGATGTTTCTGTTGTCCAAAACTGACATTTTGCATTACAAACTTTGAGTGAAAGGATCTTCAGTGAGCACTGAGAGAGCTGTGAATGGTGAAAGATTTGGATTAGATTGTTTTAACGAACTACTTGTTATGCCAAGATGGTCTTCACTAATGAATAGGGTTCTTTTTTCCTTTTTTGTTCTCTCTGTGAGATTTCTTTATTGATAATTCAATGAAAGTAATTTATTTTTCAGCATTGGTTGGACAACACAAAAAGCATTAAAAAGCAAGTTAAAAGTAAGTGTCGTTTCTGTTTTCTCTTGAGATTTCATATTGAACATACAGGAGGCACAGAGAGTTGAAATGGGTGGTGGGGGGCAGTGTCCCATGAGGGGTGACAAGACCTGGTGACAAAAACCTGGCATGGTGCTGCTGATTGTGTAATGACCTCTTCCCTCTCTAGCTCATATTACTTTAGTCTAATGTCCTTAATTAAACATGTTAGAGGCTCATTAATTATAGTTTAAATGGAGTCCAGGCAGCTGAAGATGCTTTAGTGTTATAGATCATTATCCTGACTATAGGAAAACTTGTCTTGGAGCCTCCATCCCTTGGGGCGGTCCTGAATGCCCGAATCTGTGTTCGGTCTGCCATATCCTTACCTGCTGCACAAGGGTTTGGTGTGGCCTGGTTGTTTCAGTGATTCGTGCTTGGGTAAGCTGTGACATCAGCTGATTTTTGTTTAGCAGCTTCCTTGCTCTCTGCTGTGGAAAGTCTTCAGGGATTTGTGGTGCTGTGTTAATACAACAGAGGTTTTGGAAGCACCGAGAGAGAGAAAATTCCTCCTGTCAGATGCAAGAATCAGCAGAGCACTGCACAGTTTTAAAGAACTGCTAATCCATCCTTTTGCTGAATTAACTCTTTGGTTTCCAGAAAAGATGATTCTTCCACAGAAGGGTCTGTTAAATCCTCCTAAAATATGTCTAAATTTCTGTGGAATAAAGGGGCCTGAGTTGTCAGCAGTGGCTATTTCCCAGAGCCCTGGGAAGGTGTTACAGAGACCAGCAGTGCCTGGGGGTTTGGTCAACTGCAGAGCCAAGATGCACAGCCTTATTGGTGATGGATAGAGTCCTTAAATATAGGCATTAACCTAGATTCGTGTGCTCTTGGCAGGACAAATCAACTTAATGTGATATGACTGTTGGATTGACTTGTAACATATAAAATTATTTTGTGCGTATATTTAAGTGTCCCTTCACCCTGATGTTTTTCATGCATTTCCCTGTCACAAAGGAATTCCTGCCTTAAGACCTTGTGGTAGGACAGAGCCAATTTCAGTTAAGTTTTGTGATGTGATTGTGTGTAATAAAAAAATAAGATGTCTCATTCAGTAACTGTTACCACTGTCTTGAATGAATTCTACTTTGCAGTTGGCCCACCATACTGTCTGCATTTTCGTGTAAAGTTTTACTCATCAGAGCCCAACAATCTACGTGAAGAGCTAACAAGGTAAGAGGGATTTTGTGTGTGAGAGAGGTACCCAAATAAGGCCAGGAAAATGTTTTTGTGGTATTTATTTGAACAGTTGTATGATGTTATGGAGAGTTCCTTAGAGCTGGTTGCTTACTTGGCTTTTTGTAAATGTTTCTAATGTAGCTCTCATGAAATAAATGGGCTCTAATATAAAGAGATGTATATACTTACTATGTTACTTCATGTACCATTTTTCATAAGGCAATTCTGGCAACTGATCTGAGTAGCTTATACACAATGGGCAGAGGTTTTTACTGAAGAGAACAGACATCATTCCTCTTTCTTTATTCTTCCTAAGCTGCATTTAGTTTCAACTGTATGTAGTCATCCTGTCTCTTTAGGCAGAAAAGTTGCAAGTTAGAGCTTCTCTTGGGCAAAAATAAGTTCAGTTAACGTTTCATTACTTCTGTGGTCTTTGCAGAGCTTATGGAAAGGGAAAATAGCATTTTACTACCATGTTGAGATGTGAGTTAACAGTACTATATGTGTAGGATTGTAGTATCGGGTCAGCAGCAGTTTCTCTTGATTAAAACATTTCACAGATCCGTTCGTAATGCTGCATTTCATGTTGGACTGAGACATACTTGGGGTACTTTGAAAGAGAACACAACCTACCATCTGTCAGTAGTATAAATCTGTTGTAAAAGGCAATGTTTCTTTGCGTTGTCACCACTGCCGATGATCGTTTTGGAGAGAAAATGAAGTTGTTATGTTTTCTTGATAGCTGTAGACACTTCATACCCTCGGCCATTTGTAAGAGTGTGAAGTGCATTTGTTTGTTTTTCAGGTTTATGTCTGTGTGGATCTTCGATCTGCACTTTAGCCAAATCCGTAGGAGTGCTATCAGGAAGATTAAAGTAGCATTACCCCTTACAGCCATATGTACCCTGTGCAGCTTCATACTTACATGTGGTAACATAATGTTATAACTGCTTTTCTTTAATGCTTTCCTGCTGATCTGGGAAGAATGTTTTACCTCCCCATTCATGTTCTTGAATAAACATTTAACTGTCTCTAAAAATAGTAATGATAGACAAAATTCAGACCTACATCTGGATCTACCACTATGAAACATTTTCATCCATCCTGGTTGAGTTCTGCCAGTCAGACCTTGCTATACGGGTTTTAGCAGGGCAGACCTGAAACCTGAGGGCTTTTAAACCCTGTCTGTCTGCTTAGCTAATCCCCCAGAAGAGGAGAGCATCAAGTCTTTCTTCTGTCTCAAGACAATTTTATGCCTTAAAGAAGCAGTGGGAAGGGGAGCTCTGCTATGGGTTATAGGTGTCACTAGCAGGGCCTTTCCGAGGGTTCCACCTTTTCTTTGTGCAGCAGGACACCCAGCTGGAGCCACTTTTCAGCTTCCACCAGTGCAGCTTGCTCACGTTTTCTGCCAGCTTCCCATCAGATGCCACCAGTCAGAGGTCATGTAACACAACCTAAGCATGGGAAGTATGCTTGAATTGTTTGCGAGTGTTATGTGGCTGATAAGCACAGACTGGTCACACCCACTATACACTGGAGGCCTGTGCTCATTCTTTTGATATCTAGGGTCAGTACCAACAAATTTATTCCCCATGTAGGGGCTAGTGTTCAAAAGGCTTTGGATAATAAATGGTTTGGCAAAGTATTTGTGGATTTCCAAGGGACCCGTAGGAAAAATGCCTGTATCTGTTTTGTGTCTGTGTATGTGAGTACGAGGAGACATAGGCACATGTTGAAACAGAAGCATTGTCTTTGGCTTTGTGCATAAAGTTGCTGTTCATCTGTAGTAGAATTCAAAGTGGATACCATCATGGATGCCAGCATTTTAGTTGATGAGACTACTTCTTCTCTTGTTAAAGGGAAGATGTGTACTTCATGGAGCAAGAAGGCTACTCTTTGTGGGTATTGGATCGGAAGGATTGGTGTTGCACACCAAAGGGACAGGAACTTTGAATTCAATATTTGCCCAACTTCTAAGCAAGAAGAGTACTGAATAAGCAAGGTAGTGAAGGAAAGCTGGCTCGAAGAGTAAACAAGTTGAAAAGGCTGCAGCCTACTGGTTTGTTGTTTTTTTTTTTTTTTGTCACTTTGCAGTCAGCTTTCTGGGTTAGATTTTAACTAAGCAGTCTGTATTAGGAACATTTATTTTTGAGAGACTTTAAAATATTTGTTCTGGTATGAGATCGGTATGTCTATGAATAATGAAGAGAATGTGGAAGCTGCTGGTTGTTCTTTGCTCAAGTAGGATCAGAAGAGGAAAAAATGAGACTTACTTAGGTATCCTATTTCTTTTTCCATGCAACACCATAGTTCAGCTTGTGACAACTTCTAGCTTTGGGTTTATTTGAAATGTGTGCAAAGCATACAAACACAACTGATAAAGCCTTGAAGGATCACAATGCAGTTTCTTCAGTCTTGAAAACCCATGTAAATAGTAGAAAATGTTTTTATTTGTCAGGCTCTAACTTCTTCCGGTTGGCTAAGTGACACATTAGAACTATTAACCAATTACTTTTATTTCTTTAATCATACAGGTATTTATTTGTTCTGCAGCTGAAACTGGATATTCTTAGTGGAAAGTAAGTATTCCCAATAAACAGCCTTTTAAACAATTACAGTGTGTTTAGCATAGGATTTATTAAACTTATATTTGGATAATTAATAAGTTTTGCTAAGTAATGTAATGGGTTTTTTCTCTAAAATATTACTTTTCTATGCATGAACAGCAGCAGAGGAACGCTTAAATAATTTAGTGCTTATCTCTTGTTAATTTGCTGAAAATCTACTAATCCTTTTTCACTTTCTTATCCCAAACATTTCCAGTTTTTCACTGTCAGGTATATGAATTGTCTGCTAAACAGTGTCAGCTAGGGTTTTAACAATGCATTTCTCTTATGGCAGATTGGAATGTCCTTTTGACACAGCCATCCAGTTGGCAGCTTATAACATGCAAGGTGAGTAGGTACGAGCGGGGAAGGATGAAGTTGCATGAACAACTTTGTGTAGACTCTTAGTACCTCTTTTAGTCTGTCCTTGTTACATCCAGAAAATAGGCTCTGCCCAGACATTAGTGATCCAGTGTGAAACACAGCTCTCTCTGATTGTAATTTTGCTGAGAGTGTATATAGAAAATGACTCGATTCCTCAGGAAACAGAACAAGGAGGTTCTGAACATAAACAGCTTTGCCCTAAACTTGTTTTCTCAGGTGCTTGTGTGCAAATCTGTCCACTTTCACACAAGATATGAGGTCTGCAGTCTTCCTGAATTGCTTTGATGTAGTAACACAGTTCACTTTTTTTCGTCGTGTGGTTTCTGCCATGTGTTTTCTTTGTTGTACAAATCAGGTACAAAATTATTTTGTTTCTGCACTCAATTGAAAAGTCCTGTATATAAAAACCACCAGCTTTTGACTTCAGCCTCTTTGTAGAAACATGTTAGTGCCCCACGTCTCATGCTTGTACTTGAGCATTTATGGTTGAACTGCACTTGTTGGTATTTCAGATCCTTCTTCAGCCAAAAGAGGTGACATACTGTATTTTTTTCTCAGCTATACAGCACTATGCTTGAGTCATCTGAGACTCTTATTAATGAGTTGTCTTTAATTTTTGATTCCAGCTGAGACTCCAGCATCCATGGCTTCTCCAGGAGCTGTGGTCTGACCTTCTGTTGCTTGTATAGGTTGTACATCACTGATCTTCATGGCCAGTGTCTTCTGTTGTTTGGATGAGGGTGTGATCTTAACGAATGTGAACTTTGCTGTGGTTTCAAGCAGGGGAACTCACAAAAGAAAGAGGGGAGTCTTGAAGTTTTAGAAATGTCTGCTAGAGTAGGCTTTTGGGTCCTTATTGGAGAATATAGCCTTATTCAACCCAGTTTATAAGTCTACAAAAAATCGCAGAACCTCTGCTGTAAAGCTGTTGTACAGTCCTCTGAAGGGGGAATTTGGGGATGTGCCATGCGTCTGGGCTGCACAAATTCTGTACACAGCATTCATCTTATAAACCAATGCACTGTTGTACTTTGCAGGAGTTAGGTAACAGGACTAAGTCACTGAAATTCTTTTTCTTACAGGTATTTTCTAAAACACATTTTGTTCTTCAGGCAGGAACTAATGGCTCTATCATGTGTAGGTATAGAGAGTTGGAATTAAACTGTAAAGATACCTGCCTTTTTAACCTGCTCTTTTGTGTGCAAGGAAAACAGTTAGAATACATTCCATAGTTAAAAATATTAGCATTGTTAGAGCCTTAAGATACGGGTTCAGTGAATAAGTTTTTGGAAAAACAAAGTGATCTAATTAGGCCATATATCCATTGCTTTTTGTGCTGATCTTTTCTTTCCTCTCTCCACAATGAGGCCCGTAGCAGGGCTTTAATCTTACTGTCTGACAGCTGTGTACTTTTATTTAAATCAGCTGGAACCTAAGCTGGCTTTGACAGCATTCCTTTCAACAGAGGCAGGCCTTTTAGTGGGAGTAAATTATTATAGAACTACAGACTTCCTCAGTCAGCATTAAAAAAAAAAAAAAAGAAAAAGGAGGAGGTGAAAAGACTATTATTATGCTTGCAGTGTTCAGAAATCCAAGAAACACGTTTTTAGATCATATATAGTTTTTGTACCTATGGAATACTGTGTATATTTATTTGACTTTTCCAAGTCTTCCCAAAGATGTCACTATTTTTTTCCTATACAAACATCTGTAGTTTCTTTTTTCAGACAGAACAATTATTGGCCTGTATCAGACACCCAAGGTCCAAGTTACAGAATTATTCCTAATTTTTTGGATATGAGCTGAACATTAAGAAGCCACTTGAAATCAATGGGAGGAGCGAATATTTAGTGACTCTGAAAATCAGGACATTTTTATAAAGGTTTCTAACTGTGAGTTTCAGCATTTTAGGCATACATCAGTCTTTAAAAGCTGGACTTGTTAGCATCTGTGGAAAAAAGAGGTTGTGCTTTTGATGTGGCACGCCCATTGACTAGTATGTTCCAGTATGCTCTCTAAACAGCATCTCTTATTGCCCCTGTTGAGCATGCAGCAGTGGACTAGATGAGCCATTTGACTGACCCAGTAGGGCATTTATTATGTTCTTAGATTTAAAGGAGAGCAACAAATAACAGCTGCATGATTGTGCCCTGACACAGAGTAATTTTAGCAGGACAAGGGGATTTATAGTCATAAAACCAGAAATTGATTTTTAGAATGGACAAATAGTTTTATGAAAAGTGTCAGAACTGGTTTTGCTTTTTACAAGTCTCAAGAGATTTTGTTTTAATAATTTAAGGCAAAATTCCATTGTAACTTTAGTCAGCTGTCATCTCAGTAGAGACTTCAGTGATAAAAGTGTTGAAAACTTTCTGCAGGAAAGAAAAAAGGTGACTTTCACAGATGTTGATAACTTCCATTTATAGGAAGCTTGTTAAGGAATATATCAATAGCACTTTGTAAAAATTAATGCAAAGCTTTTGTGCAGACAACATGACCATTTGTTCAGTGTCCATAATTTCCCTGTCAAAAAAGGTGACACTTCAGATATTGGGAGGACTGGAAGAGAAGGAGAAACACAAAAAGAAATTTAGTGGTTTAGATTAACTAGAAAAGTATGCAAAAGTTCCTGTTAATATCCACTGTGTTTATTGGTAACATTGCTTGACAATGCTGTTCTTTTGTAGCTGAACTTGGAGACTATGATCCTGCTGAACATGTCCCTGAACTGGTGTCTGAGTTCAGGTTTGTTCCCACTCAGACTGAAGAGATGGAACTAGCCATTTTTGAGAAGTGGAAGGAATGCAGGTACTAGATCTTCCAGTGCATGCTAACCAGCTGTTTGCACTGATTTTTCTGTGAAGAGAATGTATTAAAAAGATGCTGCTAATGCTTCTTCTGTGGTCTTGTTCAGAAACATAATTCTAACATGGTTCTGTCATATTTTGTCAGAGGATATAATGTGAAAAATGAAGCTTTTCAAAAGTCTGAGTAAAATGATGAGGTACAGAATCTTGAAATGCAATAATTTTTGCAGCAGCAGTTTCAGATTAAAACTTTAAAAAGTGACCTTGATGTTCATGAAAGCGAACAAGTGTCAGCAGTGTTTAGGTTTTTCATAAACTTTTAGGAATTTCTTTTCCTCTTTCCTCATATAGCAGTTTTTCCTTTCTGTGCTTTTTCAGGCACCTACCTAACAGCAAAAAATTTGTTTCAGGGGGCAAACACCAGCACAGGCTGAAACTAACTACTTAAACAAAGCTAAGTGGCTGGAAATGTATGGTGTAGACATGCACATAGTCAAGGTATGTTTAACCACAGCATGATGACCTTTGGAAATGATAATGTTAGCTTTGTCCTGCATTTCAACACTGGTTTTTGCTTTGGGGGGGGGGGGGGAAAGGAATATTGTACTCATCTAAACTGTGTAACAACTGATCTGGCTTTGCATCAACATTCCACTTTATAGTATACATTTCTAGAAGGTATAACTTTAGTCCAAGCGTATCTGCTCTGTGTTAAATATGTGATTGGTGTGGCAATATGTACTACAGTTTGTATTTAGACTAAGAGCTATGTGAAAAATCATAGTAATTAAATTAAAATTGGCTGGGGTCCAGTCAGCTACCAGCTGAAGAACTACAAATAAAAATAGATCTCCTGTGGAGAAGGAAGTGCAGAGAACTGCACAAGGAGGTCTTTATTACACAGACAAATCAAGAAACTTTAATTTTCCACTTTAGTCAGCCTTATTGAAGGGTTGCAAACTAGAAAAATCTATTGCATAAGATCATTGAAACATGAGAGTTTTGTTGTATAAAATAAGCAGATATGTGTTTAATTGTAACACTGGGCAAATAAACTACACAAATCACTGGAGTAATTTGGATAAAGGGTCAAACACCAAAATGAACATAATCTTTATTTTGCGGCAATTAGGCAAGAGATGGCAATGATTACAGCCTGGGACTAACACCTACAGGAGTTCTTGTCTTTGAAGGAGACACAAAGATTGGTTTGTTTTTCTGGTAAGCTCTCTGATTGTACATGAAAATACATTTTAGATTTTTATTCTTTTGTTTCTTTTGCACTAGCCAAAAAAAATATTTATTTGGGATATGAGAGCACCGTGAATACTAGGTACCTGCAGAAATATTCTGTAGTCTGTGAGTGTTTTCACGGTGTCCAAAAATATTCTTTCTTTTTTTAACATTCTTGGTTGATATGTTAATAGGCTGTATATGTGTAACATGCTAGAGGCAAGTAAAAGATGGAATATCTTTGGGATGTTTTTATTTTTTTTATAGTGTGTGTGTTGTTGTGTTTTGCACTAGATTGCTTTGGAAGTAGAGTATGCACCCAGTCAGTGAAATGAAGCTTCTTCAGGTGTTCTAGCCAAGTGTTACACCTTACTGTTGAAAAAGAGGCAGAAGCAATCATACTAGTGCAGTTTTTACATACAATGTCATCTGGGCAGGCTTTTCATTAAGAAAATGTCTCTTTGTGCCCAGTAAAGAGTAAACTCCCCAAAAAACAGATCTATATATAGTCAGGGGATATAGAGCTTCCTTTAGTTTTTATGAACATGTGCTTCTTTATCTGTCAAGTACCTAAGTAACACCCCATGGTTTCTTAGAAGCATTCTGATGAAATTTTGCAGGGCTTTATATTGCATAAAACACAAGCTGGAGAACCTTCTAGCTAGCATATTTGGGTCTGGGTACACAGACATTTATGGATTTTTAAGTGCTTTATTCTGTAATTCCCACCCAGTCTTTCAAAACTGTATACAAAGAATAAGTAGGCAGATGATGAGGTGAAATTTCATCATATGAATAGTTAGTTTGGGTTAGCCCAGTCCAATTTTATAAACTTCTCAGAAAAACACTCACTTCATAGCAGAAATGTTATCTGTGTGTCTTGTCCCTCCAACATCAATTCTGGGTATTTTTTTGGTAGGCAGGGAGGGGGGAAAGTGGTTGCATTTTTGTGTCATGTCATGTTCACATTGTTCTCTTTGGCTGGGATTTTCTGAAACAGTCATAGGAATTGATGTGTGATATATTGTACAGTGATTTACATTTCTTTAATAAAGCAAAATTATTTTGCCCTGCCTTTGTGTCTTTCTGAGTTCAGTTTTGTGGGCTTGTGGAAGAGTAGGCAAGCAGGAGTATGTGGATGGAGTTTGATTTCAGTTCAAGTAATTATTATTTTAAGTTCCAATAGAATTATCTCTGTAGAAGTTGCTGACTACTTCTTATCTTTACGGTTTCTAATTAAGTGTTAAATTTTGAAGTGATACATTGGTATCCACAGTATAATCAAGCCCTACTGCATGAACTTAAAACACCCACAAAACCAGAAAAAAAAAATTTGGTAGAGAGGCTTGGACCAGCACATCGAACATACCTCTCAGTGAGTTACTAGGAGAGTTAGACATAACCTGCTTTTTCTGTTCATCTTGCAGGCCAAAGATAACAAGACTTGACTTCAAGAAGAACAAACTCACTCTAGTTGTTGTTGAAGATGATGAACAGGTAGATAACTATCTGTTTAGTTACATCTCAGTCTTGATTATACAGTCCTAGTTTACATACTCCTGATCTCTTTCTTTGTATTTAAGTTTTGAGAATTAACGTGGATGCCTTGCAAGATTTCTGATTGTGACTTGGGGTGAGGAGGGGAATGAAGGGACTTAAGTATAAAATAAATAGGCTCAATTACTTTTTTGTCACCCTGTTTTTAAAAGGGGAATACCTTGTGAAACTAGTGTAGACTAGATAATTTGGAAACAGTGTGCATTGTGCAAGAAAGTTTGAAAAAAGGCCATGTACCACATTTAGTGGAATGAATTCCTTAAGCAGGTGCCAGAATTCTTCCCATGGGAAGAAACTGCTCAGAGCTGAGGCAATAAAAATGTGAGCATTGGTAGGAAATCAGATTTGGAAGTGAGACCATGTTAGCTTCATTGAGAAGTACCTTCCTATTAAAACGATGTCTTTAATTTGTAGTTATTGAGAGGTTTGACTTGTTAAATATATGCGCTCTATAGCCCTTTCCAACTTCAGACTATGGAGTAGTTGTTCATTAAAGCTTCTGAAAAGGTTGATTCTTTTTCTGCCTAACACATTTTTTAAACGTACATTTCAGTATTCATAAAAAACAAATTTTATTTGACTTACATTGAATTGTAGCTTTGACTTATTCAAGCCCCTTGTAAATCGTCAGTGTGCTTTGTGTGCTTTAAGGGAAAGGAGCAGGAGCACACTTTTGTCTTTAGACTGGATCATCCCAAAGCCTGCAAACACTTGTGGAAATGTGCAGTGGAACATCACGCCTTCTTCCGGCTCCGCGGTCCTGTCCAAAAAAGCTCAAGTCGATCAGGCTTCATTCGGTTAGGCTCCCGGTTCCGATACAGGTCAGTGTCATCTGTCATTTAGCACATATCTTCTGTTATTTCTTGCTTTTCTTGGATTATGCATGGAAACAGGAGAGAACTTGGTATTCATTCACCCAGGACATATAGAGCAGTGAAACTTGCAAGCTGAGTGAGTTGCATTATTGATTTTATTAAATCATGGATTTTCCCCCTGCATTTTCTGATTTATCTTTAGGTGATTCTGGTCTGTGCGGTAGGAAACCAAAGGTTTCTCAAAGTTTATGTTCCTTATATAGCATACATAGTACATCGTGTTTTATAGATCACTTCGTCTTGAAAGCACACCCTTTTTTACATGAACCATAGAGGATGAATGATTGACTTGCACAGTTGGGGACATTGCAGGTCTTTTGACTTCTGAGTTCCTGACTGTTTGAGTGATGGTAGTGCTTCAGAAGCCTAAGATAATGCCCATTCCACGTTAGGCACTACCGGTGCAGGTAACAGACTTCCGAATGGCTTGTGGTCCCAGACTAGTCTGCAGGATGCTGACAGTTGCCCCACCAGAGTTGGTGAGAACATGTGGAAGTGGGTGGGGCGTGACCTGAGGCAGTATGCATATACTTTGCTTCAGTTTCCAGCAACCGTAGCAATACTGTCTAGTCTGCTTCAGAAAGAATCAGTGGTACCAAGGAGTCAGCAGAACATGAGGCTGCTACTGCCTTGGGGGCAGTCTGGCCAAACTTGGGGAAGAAAGACTTGCCTGCGAACAAAAGCATCTAGATGCTGGTTTTTAGTCCTATTATCATCTTTCCCTATGACCTTTGGCAACGTACCTTAAGCTTTACTCTCTCCTAGAATTTTCAGCTTCTCCCAAACTGCATGCACTGTGACCACAGAAGTATGCAAAGGGCAAATGTGCTTTTTCAGCCACTTAATGTTTAAGGAGTCATTGCTTCAGCCTTTTGTCTTGGGAAAATGGGGTGAAGATTAGGATGTTTGTAAAGCTTCCCTGTTTTTGTGAAGGGCCTTCTGAGGTGTTAAGTTTGGGATTTTTTAATAGAACTGAGATCAGATTATTAAACTATGAATTTAAAATAGAAATGTGATGTTTTGATGAGCAGTGTCTGTAGTCTGCCATTAAAAATAAGTAATTTATTTTATTGTTTTGTACTTTTACATGGCATTGTTAGTGGGAAAACAGAATATCAAACAACCAAGACTAACAAAGCCAGGAGATCAGCATCCTTTGAAAGAAGGCCCAGCAAGAGATATTCAAGACGAACACTGCAAATGAAAGGTAAAAGACCTTCCATTCTGAGAAGTATAATCCGCTGTGAGAATCAAGTAATCATATCCTTTTAAGGTTCTGTGTAGGAATTCTGCTGTAGCTGTTTGCCCTTCTCTTGGATTTCCAAAATTAGGTTTTCTTTGACTTATTTGGGAGACCATATGTATTTGTCAGAAAAAGCTTGTGTCCAAAGCATGTTGTTCTAGCTTGCCTAGCAGGTAAAACACCCATGAATATTGCACAACAGGTCTCTGTATGCAGACGGAAAACTTGGATCCAGGAAACAGCGATATATTAATGATAATATTTGAAATCTATGAATCAAGCTTGAAACTTGTGTCATTGAGATTTTTTTCATTGTTCGTAGGAGTTGCACTCTTGTTGTCACAACCTGACGGCATGTGATACCTTGTCTCTTATTCCCAGTCTCGCGTAGGTCAAGCGTGACCTCCGTGCATGCTTTCAGATACTTGTTTAAATCAGACTCTTTGGTTTGCTCTTCAGATTTTTAATTTTAGTTTTCCAATTTAGAATTTTATTTTTCACACATTGTACGTGGGATACATGCAACTTCTGCTCTTTTAGTTGCCTACTTGTAGGCAGTGCTAGACTCTTTTTATTAATAATATACTTAATTTGTAATTAGGTTATCAATTAAATATTAAATCTTAACACTTTTTTTTTGCAGCACATGCTGCTAAACTTGAAGAAACAAGGTAAGATGCATTCCAATATTAAAATTTCTCTTTGATGTTTGCCACCTGTACTTGAGCACATGTCTGCAGAAGGAGGTTATAAGATTAGTTAAATGTAGAGAGTGTTAACCTCTTAACTGTGGTTTTGCTGTGGGTTTTGTGTTTGTTTGCTTTACATAAAACCTACTGTTCAAAGCAAAGCTCCTGTGTTGCTGTCCCATGGAAGATTTTGCCTGACTTGCTTACTAGCAGGCAAAGAGGTTTGTTTATGACTAGCTATGATTCTTGCTGGATATGAGCTGTAGTTCTGTGTGCTGCCATGTAAAGAGATCAGGTGAAAGCATGTGAGGAGGTCTTCTTTCTGAAATCTGCCTACTCTGGCTATGTGACTGAAATACATAATCAAGTGAAGGTCAGAGACAGGGAAAATACAGTAAAATAAATATTTGAAATATGCTGATGATTTTATATTCTGTACTATGCTTGCATTCATTTTTATATACTTAAGTATTTATTTTTATCTACTTATACTAAATTATTCATGATCAACATTGAGAGGGAGGCCTTTTGGTTCTTTATTTCTGTACCTAGATTCTTTCTGCATGTGTAGGTTCATACTTGCTGTTGCAATGTAAAATACTCATATGAATCTGAATCATACAGTTTTCATATGCTTCCTTAAGGGAAGAGAGGAAACCAGGCTAAAAAGAATTACCTGGTAGCGAAGGAACTAAGTCAGTTCTGGTTTCTGTCTGTTGCCCTAATAACTTGTGAACATTGCAATGATCAATTGCAACCGAATTATTTTTAAGAAGTAGATGATCATAGATGTTAAGTGTCATGACAGTCAGGAGCTGGGTAAGGAATGTTGAAATAACATTTCAAAACAACAAGCTTAATACAGCTGTACGGTTTCTGTTTGTAGCAGCAGGGTTGATTCTTGCATGAGAGGGGGAGAAGTCTAGGAAGCCTGGGGACAAGGCTGCAGTTACTATAGTGGAGGTCTGTCTGTCTTTGTGACCTTCTGTGTTGTCTTTTCTTCTTATAAAATGGGAAAGTACTCTTCAAAACTGGGTGTCATTAAAGCGCTTAAAGATCCTCTGCATGCAAAATGTGACTGACTAATTAGTACTCTCGTCATGCTGTGTTGTCATGCCCTTCTCCGAGTTTCATGCTGCTTAGGTCATTCTGAGAGTGGGAAGAGAAACTTCATATGCAGTTTATCCTTCTGATAAGACGGCTGTCTTCTGATGTGCACCTAGGTGTGGCACTCTTATGTTAGTCTCCAGAGCAGTCTATGCCATTTCTGAAACTCTACACTCAAGCATTGCTAATTGAAATGCATCATGAAAGATGTATGTTGTTCCATTCTTTTGTGTTAACTTGGCACAGGGGAATGTGCTACCCAGAAGGCATTCCTTAATATTTCTGTTAAATGTGCACTATTCTGTGGTAATCTCCACAGTCTCTCAATAGAGAAGGTGCAAAGTTGGGAAACAGGCAAGGAACAGCTTGTTTGGTCTTGAGGTTATGGTATTGAAGTAAAATAAATCTAAAGAATCGCTGAAGTAGATGCAGAAATCTATTTGAATTGTCAGCTTGCCAGGTTGAATAGCTATTGTCCAGACCATAAATCAAAAGATTAATGGGTCGTAGGAGACTAGAACCATTTTTCAAAAGAAGTCTGGGAAAAAAGTTTGCTTTGCATGAGACTTATAATGCATAATTATTGTGCAGGGTGTTAATGCTTTTAGGTCTCTCGAAAATGTGAAATGTGTCTTGCAGATTCAGAAATCATCAGGAATAGGGATATGGGTCTTATTTAATTTATTAAGTATTTAATAATATAAAATTATTAATGCTGTGCTGAGCTGCTGTGCACATAATTTTGAATAGCTGCTTTTAAGACTCTGAAGCAGTAATTCAGTCCATTGGAGGTTGTATGCAGAAGAAACTCACAAATTTTTCTGATAAACTTTGTGATGTAAAACTTCAAATCAGAATAGTCCTAGTTATGGAAGAAACATAGTATCTACAGCATGTAGGTGAGGTTTTAACAATGTCACATTTAGCTGGGTGTTTAACTAAAACTATATCGGTTTTGCTTTAAAAGTGCCCCACCTTACTGCTGAATCAGGAAGACTTTCTAAACCAAACTGGTTTAGGAAAGGAAGAGGAAAAACCAGATGAATTACAGATAAACTACAGCTTGAACAAATAAAAAATAATGTGATACCCTTAGTTACCTAGGATGAGGCAGCTGACCTAAACCAGAAGTTTTTACGTTTTCTTTTGAGAACAGATAAGTCCTTTGGAAAGATCTTTGTTGGACTTTATATTTCTTTCTGAAAATCCTTGCAGTTCTGCCAGCCTGCAAAAACAGTTTGTTGATCTGATTCTGATTTAAATTCTTTTTGTCTTTCAGCATTGCAAACAATGCTGTTATGAACCAAACTAATGGATCACAAGTAAGGACTCTCTCTCTTTCATTCTTTTTAAATGCAGTTTTCATGTATTTCAGTACATTTGAGGATTTCATTATTCATTCTTAAAATCCAATGATTGACCAATTGAAAGTTACACACGGTTAACTACTAAATTGCATGCCAAGAAATGACTACTAATTTACAAGCAAGATAGTTGGTTAATTTAGCTGGAATAAGGAGGATACCCCATGCCCCAGTACTATAGAAACTATGCTATTTATAGATACAGATTTTCATAGGTACACAAAGTACCTTTGTGTGAGAGTTGTTATTATCCAAAGCACATTAATTCTATATGCTAAGTAACATTAAAAAAAAAAGGGGGCGCAATTCATCAGCACCTATGTTGATTCCTGCTTACAGTATTTTTTTGAGAGGAATGCACCTGCAAATTAAAGAATACATTGTTAGCAAAACTTCAGTGTTTTCTGAGTTTGAGAAGGAAATCAGAGACACCTGTCCCCTCAGTACTTGTACACAGAATACCTTGTTTCACTGAAAAGGGACGTTAGTGTAAAGTAACTCTCCGTCTGAGTATCAAAAAATAGGACTTGGAGTTTGGAAAGACCCTGTCTCACTTTCTGGAGCATTTCAGATGCAGAGTGCAACAGAAAGGGTCACATATTGGTAGAAACAGGGTTATGGTTTGTTTTAACATTAAAATACTCAGTCTCCGTTGATAGATAGATTGCCGCTCTGCCCAGGCTTTTGCCTTCTATGCAAAAGGAGTTGGTTTTTTCAGGAACGGTTATGTTTCAAATGGCAGTCCAAAGGCCTGCAACCCAAAGGTGCCAATCGTTATTGCAAAGTTACCTACAGAAGGAAAGCATTATTGCATGAATTTAAAAAGGACACGGCAGGCCATAGCTTTTTACTGAAATCTTTGAGCAGCCTTGGATTTGTTATGATCCCGGTACTGTGTGCCGTACTGGAAAAGACTGGGCATAGGTATCCAGTGCTGTGGAAGTAATGGAAGACAACAGCCTTGCTTTAGCTTTGTGCTTAAGGAGAAGTGGTGATATGTTTTGCTATGTGTAATGTGTCATTGCTTCATTAATGTATGTATACTAACTTATTTGTTTATGTGCTGTCTCCAAAGAGCTGGAATGCAAAGCCAAACCTCCCTGTCCTAACAGTGGTTCCTTCTGCCCCAGTCTTAGTGGAAATAGAAAACCTCCCAAGGAGCCCAGGAGCCAGCCAGCAAGACAAGAAGTGGTACGTTCTGCCTTGTTGGGAAATGAATTTTGCTTGCTTATGCGTGATTCAAGTGGCTGTTCCTTTATCTGCACTTAAATAAGCTGCCATCCTTGTATCTTTAATGTAAGTTGACAGTCAAGTTAGTGATGATGCAGCTGATGTGTTGCTGTGAATGTAGTGTGGGGAGGTGAGGACAACAGGCTTAGTCACTGCCAACCAAAAGAAAATTTCTTCAGGGGCTGAAGAAAAGATTAAATCCAGAACAGCATTTTCAAGTCTTGGAGAGAGCTAGGTCCTTCTCATTTGCCGTAATACTCCTTGTAACCCTTTGCTTGGTATCATGGGGCCCAAGCACTTACCTTGATCCTTAACAAAATGCAGTACCTTGTAAACCAGTATCCTTGTGAATTGTCTTTCAAACCTTTTGAACCGGGCAAGCTGATTTTTTTTTATTATCTTGGGTAGAATGGGAGCTTGAGGAAAATGACACAAGCTGAAGATAAGAGCTTTGATTTCATGTAATCAGAGTATTTGTTTTATGGATTGGATGCATCTCAAAATGAGGATGATTTGTTTGAAGATAAATGTACATATCATTTATCTTTTCTTAAAGTAATTCTGTATTGCAAAGCTATTTCAAAACCAAAACTGACATATATCAACCCAGTATTTGTGCACACGTCATCTTAACTTTTCAGCTTCTTGTGCATTCGGAGGCAGCATGGCTTATCCTAGAAGGGTAATTCTGGTTTCTGCGAGATTCTCCAGGAGCAGCAGCGATGGAATGGAGCAACACAAAAGCTCTTATCCTAAGCGGTTTCAGCCCTCAAGAGAAAAGGTCCTCCTCCCATTGTCGGGCATATGAACCTACTTTGCTTCAGTATCCCTTAAAAATAGATAATACCTGTTTCTAACAGTGCAATGACAAATGTACTTTAATTTTGTAGATCTTATTGATTACAGACTTCTAATACTATGGATTTTGGATTATAAGGGGGATGGTAATACTGCTTTATGTGTTGCATTTTATTGACGTTTCAATCAGAACATATGATCAATGCTGTTTTTCTTTCTTTTGCCCTTGATTTATCTAGTATCTGAAATCTGTGCTTGTCTATGATGAGATCCCGTTGATCACTCGATTCCTTCCATGGTGGTGGGTGAAAGGTGGTGGTTTCTTTATTCTTCAGCATTCTCAATATGGTTTTATTTTTATTCTTTTGGTCTAATTGCAAGATGCGTGCTAGAAACCAATATTTGCTTTGGTGGAAGTGTTTGACTCTTGCTCCAAACAGCTCTTCTTGGGTATCTCATTTGTGCTAGCGTTCTTGCTAGTATTCGCAAGGCTTCTGTTGCTTATTGAAATCCCACTGCTTTTGTTCAGAAGCAGAGAGGACTCTGTAGCCAATCTGTTTCAGTTTTGGTCTTGGTACGCCTGTTTTAGGATTAAGAACTTGAGCTTGTCTGTCTTAACATTGTCAAGGAATCTAAGCTTACATGCCAGCTGCCGCAGTATGTAGCTTTTTCTATAGAAGAGTTGGAGCGAATGTGAAATACACCTGCATGTAACCCAAAACAGTATGCCATAAAGAAAACAAGCTTCTTGGCAATTCATGCATTTTAATCAAGAGTGTAATGCTTGTACTGCATATGTGTTACGTTTCTTAGAGACATATCATTATTATTGAAGGCAGTTGTCTTCTGGCAAAGAGGTTTTAATGTGTTCACTGGAAACAGTACTGCCTGTAATAAAGGGCAAATCCAGCTGTAGGAAGAAGACAACAGTTTGGAGCTGAGTCAGCAGTTGAGCTACATTCTAGTTTCCTAGATGGGAAGTGGGGTTAGGTTAATATAATAGCCGGAACATATGTATTTATTGGGGGGGCTGTGACTTGGCTATTGCGCCTTCAAGTCTTGGTGTCTTGACGCTGCTAATAAGATCTCTTTTCAACTGCTACTGTCTTTAATTGGTCTGTTTCTGCATGAATTATCTTTGCTTTCTGTCAGAAAAATAGTCTTCTTTTAGAGAGAGTTTGCCAAGGATTGTTGAGAACACCACAATCTTTTGGACTGGGGATTTTGTAGATGGTTAGATTGAAGGGGTTTAGAAGTGAGGTCCCGACCTCATGAGTTTCTGTACTCTGCTTGGCAGATGCCTGTATTGGCTACCTTGCAGCTTAGATCCCTTCCTGATGTCAATGTCTCCTTTAATTTAAAAAGTTAATGCTGCAGCTGCCAACAGCAATTGTGCCAGATTGTAGAAAGTACTTTGCCAGATAGGAAGGATTTTAGTGTTTTTATTTTTTTTCTTTGCTCCATTCCTATAAAATTGTCGGTACAGGTAAACTGTACTGGTCTGCATGGTCTGAAAACGGTCTGGAATATTAGCTGCAAGGCTGGGAAGCCTAAAACACAATCAGTGTCTTTCTAACTTTAGTCTTTTCTCAAGAAGCTGTTTCTGTGCTAAGATAGGACAGGAGACAAAGGTTTAATAATTTTTTCCTTATTGTGGAATAAGTAGGGTGGTTTTGGGTTTGGTGGTTTGTATTTTTTTTTCTTGCTAGTGGATATAGCTTTCACTTAACCGCTTAAATTAGAGAAATGGGAAAATAATGTAATGAACTGTTGAGGATTGAAGCCTTCAGTATTCACGGGTCACTTCCTCAGCATATTTCACAAAAAACAAAAGTTTGAATTTACCCATGGGTGACCTGTATATAAATCCTCTCTCTTTTTCTAAAGGAGGACTATCCCTGAGCGTTAATCATTTACTGCTCTTGTGAATCCTGCATGCTTTTCTGCTTCCCTGCCTTAACATGTGTAATCTTCCAACTCATGCGCTGGCTGCTTGGCTGTTCTGGCAGGGCTGGGAGTGTTAAACCAGGCTTTCTGGAACGTGAGAAGGTGGAATTTGAGCTGGGGGCTGTCCAGGACCCCTCTAGATGAACAGCAACAATGTTTCCACTTTGTTTAGATTTGGGTCATTAAATAGAGAATTTTACATTAAACTGAAGGAATATGTTTGGTTTAGGAGTTTCCTTGCTTGAGTAGTTTATGAGAGAGTGCTTTTTCCAATCAGTTTTTTGATACCTGATTGTACCTTGCATCATCCTCTCCTAAAACATACTAGTGAAGGACCCTAGTACAACACAGACAACAGTTAACAGATCATTGTCCATTTTTTAAAGTCTTTTAAAATTCAGCTGTTTCAGTAAATTGCTTATCCCTGCTGCTTTGGAGATGCTTGTGCCTAAAGCCTTACAGTTTTCTAGCTAAGGGCTCCTGCATAAAAAATATTTTTCAAAACACTTTTTAAAGTGATGAGTGTTCTCCCTGGCTCCTCTCTCAAGCTTTTGGAGGACTTTATTCCAACTGTGGTATAGACTAGCCATAACTGTGCATGGCATTTCTGTGGTTTTGATTTTAGGAATTCAGAATTTAGAATTTACAAACCCTTATGCCTTCATATGCAAAATTAGAAAGCAAGGTCTTAGTTTGTATTGTGACCTTTTTTAAAATGGTTCTTTTTCCAACTAAGTTTTTTATGTTAATCAAGTATAGGTACAGTAACCTTCTTTAGTAGTATTTAGTCTCTCAGTCACCTAAATTGTGAATGATTTGTGCGTGCTCTACTGTTTGCTCCTGCACAGTAATGCTCATTTTTCTGAGTTTCTGTTTTCTTCTCCCTTATTTTAACTTGCAGTAGAATCTACATTTTCCAGTGACTCTGAAAACTGGTGTTGCTTATAGATGCTTGTTTCAGGTGTACATTTAGAGCTGCCACTTAAACCCTTTCAGCTTCCTCCAAATAAAATGCGCTGTATACTTGGGAGGTCTGTTCCGCCATCACATTATTTTCTCCCATCTGCAAAATGTGCATGGTTCTTGCTCAGTTTTGTGAAGTGCTTTGAAATATGAAGTGCTTTTCATTTGGTAAGTGTAGACAACGTATACATGAGATAGCTTAACTTGTCATTTCAGACTTCTGCAAAAATGTGCATGATACCGAGCAGAAAAGGGGTTTATTTGACAGTATCATCATGTACACATATACTTGCATGCCTCTCTCCTTCAGTATTTGCCTTCCAGCAATGCTCTTTTTCCTTGCCTTTTAGCATCAATCTTTTTGTCTTTATCTTTGCTTTGCTTTTCCACCCTCTTTCTCATCCATACCTGTTTACTAATTGTGCCCCCTCCCGCTCCCCGATAATCCAGGCCCTTTGATGCTGCCGACCGCTGTCAACGTGGTGGAAACCTGTGGGACGCGTGGGCCCCGCCGAGGACCCGCGCTGCGGACGGACAGTACGCCGCTTTTGTCCATGAGCGCAATGTGAAGAATGCAGGAATGCATAGCGGTGCTGGCACCTATGCTGTCCAAACCACCATGACCAGTCTCTGAGACGTGGGCCTTTCTGGAGATTGAGACGGCTTTCTAGCAGAGGCTGGAAAATTACGTTTTGAGCTGTCTCAGAGATAAGGACAACGGACCCAAAGCTGACTATAGTGGGGAAAAAAAGCTTTTATTACAAAGGCTTTACATATCGTGCTGTTGGTATTTAGTCTTTAAAGAAAAAAATAACATACAGACCAGAAGCCAGCAATTGCTCTTACATTAAAAAGAGTATATATATATCTTTTTAATTGTGTTAAGGTTTTTCTTAATGATTGAAAGATTTCTTTTTTTTTTCACCTGGGTTTAACTTTGAGAACCATGCAGGAAGTCACATTTGTAATAAAACTACACATGCAACTAGTGGGTTATAATGTGCTTTCAAAAATCTTAGAGAGTAAGAGGATGTAACTGCCCCTCCTTTTGAACCATGATTATTTAAAAATATCCAAGATAGATGGTTGATCTGAAAACTAACCTTTTTTTTTTTTTTTTTTTTTTTTTTAAACAAGTCCTCATCTGAAAAATATTGTTTGGAAATGGAATAGAATTATTTAGATTTTTTAAGAATAAAATTATCAGAACTCCTGAAAAGGCAAAAAGTAATTTTTTTTTTTTTGCTTTCTAGAAAATTTTCTCTCTTTTGCAGCTGTGCTCCAGTTGAAATGAAACAGAAACATTTCCTGACAAACACCAGTCCTACCATATGATTCACAAGGTTAATTGATAAGTCAGAGGTTAAGACTCCAGCTTCATGGCTCATTGGTGTTCTTGGAGGCCTTTAACAACGTGAAGAACTACCTTTACCCTTGAACGCACTGTGTTTTTACATGTTTTCTGAAGTTAGCTGCTTTTAAATTGCAATATTCTTTTCCTATTTAAAAAAAAAAAGAGGAAAAGTTGTAGTAGAGTGCTTTTAAAATTCACTTATATTTAGATTTTAGGATAAAGAAGGTGTTTGAATGATTTTCAAATTGTTTGAATAAGTTTCAAATTGCCACAGAGCCCAGAAATACAAAAACATTGTTTTCAGATATCCAGCCTCGAAGAACCAAGAAAGTAAGTCTCAGCCAGGACATAACTTAAAATTGCCTGAGATATTTTGGCCGCCTCGCCCTTGTATCTGACAGGGGGAAAGAGATTACTGATGAAATATGAGTCTCTATTTTACAACTCTGCTTAAAAAAAAAAAAAAAAAGGGACATGCAAGCTACCTATTAAAGATCTGTGGGATCTACAGAGGTGATTAGAGCAATCTGTTGTGCTATTTTTAGTTTTAGATTTTGCAAGGTGGATGTTGTAAACTTCTGGAGTGAAACATACCTATTTGTTTCTTTATTATTTATAAAGTTGCATAAGAATATGCAAATGAAAACAGGTGTTTTACCTTTAAAATATCGTATAATTTCTGTGTAGATGAGGGAGGAGAAGAAGCAACTAATTTGAGTGGAGGAATTTGGGATAGTTTTGTATTTAAAATGCAAGAACATTGTTGCAATAACAAGTCACTGTTCTATTGCAGAGTTTGAAGTTCAGATGTGCTTATGTAGTGGTCAGGCCACTGCAAGTAGTGGCTGACTCCTCGGGTATCAGAGAAGCTTTGTGTAGCTATCATAGAATTAAAGAATAGTTGAGGTTGGAAGATGCCTCTGGAGATCATGTAGTCCACCCCCATGCTAAAAGCAGGGTCGAGTAGAGCAGGTTGCTCAGGACTGTGCCAGCCAGGTTTTGAGTATCTCCAAGGATGGAGACTTCACACCCTCTCTGAGCGACCTGTTCTGGTGTTTGACCAACCTCACAGCAAAAAAGTGTTTTGGTTTTTTTTTTCCTTGTGTTTAAGTGAAATCTCCTGTATTTTGGTTTGTGCCCATTGCCTCCTGTCCTATCTCTGGGCTCCCTTGAGAAGAATCTGGCTGTTGTCTTTACTCCCCCCATCAGGTTTTTATACACATTGATAAGATCCTCCTGAGCTTTCTCTTCTCCAGGCTGAACAGTCCCAGCTCTCCAGCCTCTCCTCTTATGTCAGATGCTCCAGACCCTTTATCATCTTCGTGGCCCTTTGCTGCAGTCCCTCCAGTATGTCCATGTCTCTCTTGTCCTGGGGAGCCCAGAGCTGGGCACAGCACTGCAGGGGTGTCTCACCAGTGCTGAGTAGAGGGCTGGGTGTCCCAGCTGCCTGCAGTGTGCTGGCTGTCATGGGCTGCCTTGGGATTAACTGCAAGTTTGATAATTAAAGCTGTGGCTAAAGTTTTTGTAGTAGATTTTTTGCATGACAGCAGAACGAGTTCAGATTCAGGATAGGGGAAGCAACCCTGGTTGCCTGAAATCCGTCTACCTTTAGAATTGATTTGGTTTAATATGGTGTATGTTGCATGCTTTTGCTATGTGGCTTTGAATCTTGCATACATCCTGAGGGTCAATTTTGCTCTGTGCTGGGCTTATTTTATAGTGTGACTTCATTGACTTAGGGAGAATTGTTATCCTGGTTTCCACCAGAGTAAGTGACAGCTCTCAATAGCAGACGGAGAAGTTGTACCACACTAGTACCAACACCACCTAGCTGCATTTTTACAGGGACAGGTCACGTGCTCTAGGAATAGCATTGAGGAAACAGATGGGTGTCCTTTCTAAACAGTATGGTGGTGACAGATCTTTGCTTAATATCCACAAAGGTTCTGCAGCCAGCACCTTTTCCTAAGGGTGTTTTCTTTCCTGTAGTTGTTGACTTGCGTATATTACGCTATGTCACTATTTGGAATTATCTTCAAACAAATGGGAGACAGCAGAAGTCTTGGAATGTGGAACTCAGCCTGCTTGATTAGAAACTGAAAGCGCATGAACAGTCTTCATTTGTAGGCTCATACATCCCCAGGATTTTTTCTTTTGCTTTCCTCACTTTAGAAGGAAAAGGAAGTTCTTTTTTTCTGAATATTTTGCATTTTTGTTAGGGGAAAAAAAAAAGAATTTGAAAAGGTGACAGGCTTAAATTTGCTACTCTTCTTACCTTCAGGAACAACATGGAATGCCCCAAAATGAAGGCAATGAACGAAGAACTTCATACTATTGTACTACCTTGCAGAGTCAGTGTGAGAAACTATTCTGTGTCACTACCAGTTTGAAAAAATAAATTAGCTTGCGTGGTGCTCCATGCTGTTTCAAATTAGATTACTTGCAAAAGAATTATCTCTTTTGCAGCGGACTCGGATAGTTACTGTATTTTGCAGATTGTATTTCACAAACTAGAATGAAGTATTGTTTTGCTTCTCAACTAGGAAATAAAAAAAAAATACCCTTTGTAACTGACAGCTTTCTCAGTCACATTATGCATTATATGCTAAATAGTACATACTAATATCAATATGTTTGTCAGGCAAAAAGAAGAAATAATGCAGTAGCTAACTCCCTTAACTGTGGGAGTTCCCTGAGCATCTGACAACTTCTGTGTGATTTATTAGTGGGTTGACAAACCTTTCCATGCACTAAAACCCTTTAATTATTCCTATATCCATAGTTACTTGTATAGCTTTAACTCCTGGTATCATTTATGAGCTTTTCCCTTAGAATATTTCTTAAAATATGCTGATAGAAGTTGATTCTGAAGACATAAAGCCTGGCAGTTACTACTATGCAAAGTTCAAATATCCCTTTGTATGTGGGTAAATAAGGAATGTCGAAAGCTAATGCCCATTTCATTCTTGAGTACTACACACTGACTGTTGTAGAAGTCCTACTTTTCCTGGGAAGCCTTTTATTATTTCCCTTATGATTGGCATGACAGTTCATCAGTGTTTTGTAAGAGAAGTCAGAAATTTTGTGCAGTGACGAAAATAGTATCTTGTGCTTTTTACTTCTGTGGTCTGGCCATTTATGAAGCCTGCGTGGTAGACTTCCTGCTGATGCTCTGAAGAGGGTGAAGAATCTGGGTGGCCTCAAACAATTTAATGCTCTTTGGGGAACTCATCTTTTGTGCCTGCAAATTCCAGTGGCTGAGAGTCTCTCTAGTATGATTTTCCTCTTGTGACTGCCTATCTCAGGGTGGCTGAGGAGGAGTTTCAGTGGGTCGGTCTGAAGGCAAAATGGGGTCAATTCCTACTTGAATCTTGGCTTAGGAGGCTTCTCTTGAGTCTGCCTAAAATTAATTTAGTTTCCCTGGGGCCCTGCTGTGATGCAGGGGTGAAGCTGCAGGGACTCACCCCCGTTGTCCTTGCTACCTCAGCCAGTCCTCCATCCTGTGGCACAAATGGCAATAAGATTTTATACAAACTTTCATCACCTTAATGTAAGTAGTACGCTGCTTTTGGAGTAACACTAGACATTGAGTATGCCATTTGAATATGCCACCAGATTTCAAGACTGCCCTTATCTCTAGCGAGCAGGTTTTTGAATCAGCTCTCTTGTCTGTTTAGTAAATGTTACTGCAGTTGTCATGGGGGGGAAAAAGGCTGTGTAATTATCCTAGCAATTTTCTAATGAAAATAAATTTCATTTTTCACTCATTTCCTCTCCACTGTGCTGCAATGCTAAGAAAAGCATTAGAAGATTACAGCACAAAGAAGTGTTACTGGTGCTCTACATCACCTCTCTTATGTGGAATTCACAGGAGCTTATACCTAGTTCCTTCAACATGCCATGGCATCAGCACCTCTCTCTGCTGCAGGCAAAATCTGAACTTCCTATACTGGTTGTCATATTAAACATTTGGGAGGCTATTTACAGAAAACTGTCAGAAGATAGGAAGAAGATTGTTGGCTTCATGTGAAGATTTTAAAACATTTTCACTCTCATGCATAGGCATCCTCTGATAGTGAGGTATGGGATTCAGTCTCATTTTCTTTGTTGCCTTAATTGGAAGAGTATCTATTCCTGACTATTACTTCTAATAATTGAAATTCTCTGTATCCATCATTCCCCCTTTGCAAGACTATCTGCTGCTGCCATTTCCCATTAGTGGTTCACAGAGAGGCTGTACAGTAGATTGAAAAGTTTCCTATTTGCTTTGCTAGTAGCTTCTTATTCTACTGCTTTAAGAGAATCAAGCAAGTGGCCTCAGTTTGCCTCACGGGAATTAATTGTCTTAAGATGATTCGTACATTATTAGCACTAAAACGGTGATATCCTGTAATCTGTTTCAGAGGTATATATTTAACATTGGAAGGATTCTTTTGGGTGCTTGAGTTGGAGGGTGGAGTTTTTTCCTGGAGCCTCTAGTGACAACAGGGGACTGCTTCCAAATTCCAGGGGCTGGAGGGAGGCAAGGGGCCTTAAACCGGTAGCGATAAGGGAGAAGCTGGTCTAAACTGTCAAGTAGGAAGCATCTCTGTCCATGCATAAGGGTAAGTTCTGTTGTGGTGGGTACTTGCTTGGTATCATTGTTCTTGTATTTGGGACAGGACTTTCAAAAGTGATAGATTTTTCTTCTTAAACCAATATTGCAACCAAACTGTATGTAAGTGTGATTGTTGACTGAAATGGGTGACAATCAAACTGCAGTTGTGTGCACAGGTTGATTAACCATCATGTTCTGCAGCAGTTGCTGTTTCTGTATTTGTTACAGTTTGCTGTTAGGATAGCTTTAGCTGTTCCTGAACTTTGAAGAGATGGATGAGATTCCTGACTGTTTGCACAACATAGGCATCATAATATAACTTTTTTTTTGTAATTGTTTTTCTATTTTCATTGTAAATACAGATAGTAGGACAAAATAAAAAGGAGATGTTGCCATTAGAAAGCAAAGGAGGTGAAACAAGTGTTCCTAACTGGGTGGTTCACTTAAAATATTGTGACTGCTAAGGTTTCATTCATGTCTATGCCCATGTTAATAAAACTGAAACTAGTTATAGGTATGCCTAACCATAACATGGTGTCAATGCAGACCTATGCAGTGCACCCTTCTGCCCTCTGCTCTGCTTACAAGCGTTGGGTGAAGTGCTGTACAAATAGGTTTTTGTGAACAGTATCAACTTCCCTCCCCCTAACTTTTCTTTTTCTTGTGTAAAAATCCTAAAGTGTACCTTGAGTTTGTTAGAAAAACTTCAGATGTTTGTTCCAAAAAGTGTGCTTAATGGATAAAAAGTTCCCTCTTTCTCTCTTCACTTTTTCCACTGCTATGTGATGAAGCAGCAGGCAATGTGGACCTGTTCTGTTATGCATTCACTTCTACAGACATGAAATGTTCCTTTTTTCTTTTTTCTTTTTTTTAACTCACCGAAAGCCAATGTCTATTAGTTACCTGAAACAGTTTTTACAGAATGTGTCTGGTTACCAGAAGACAGCTTGAAAAAAGAGATTGCGTATGTTAAAGTTTTTTCTTGTTACAGGAAGAGTGGTAACATGATTCTGCGTATCTCTGCCCATCTTTCTGCCTTTGCAGCGTACCTCTTGTTGATTTGCTAGACAGCACGGAGTTGCCAGAAACTTGTGTTGACGATGCCATAGGCCGTCAAGTTGTTGGCTTGGCAACAGGAGATTCAGAAGAGGCTCTTAATTGCCCTTATCCTGGCACAAAGGAAACTGCTGCAGAAAAAGCAGACTCTGATCGTAAGCAAACTTACAGATTTTTCCCTATTATCATAATGTGTGGAGTCAAAGTTAACTGATTAGGTTGTTATGAGGTTGTTTCCTTACAAAAATCCAGAAGTCTTTTAGAAAGCTCCCTTAGATTATATGCATAAGGTCAGTTTTACCCACCACTGGGACAACAAAGTCCATCAGCTCTCCCCGTTTCAGCTGGAAGCAGCATATTTCCAAGGACAGAGGTACAAGGGAAAAGTCATAGTTCTTCATGGGATCTGACTTTAGCCACAAATACAGTGAAGTGCAGCCATCTGAGCAATTAACTCTTGCTGCTTGTTCGTTCACTGTGAGGCTGGGTGGGTAAATGAACTTGCAGGAGTGCAGAGTGTTGTGATTAGGTACATACAGTCTGTAGGCTTGAAAGTTGCATTGAAGGTTGAGCAAGTAGCTTCCCACATCCCTGTGCTTTTTTCCACGACCTTAAAACCATATAATTAGTGTTCAGGAAGAATGCAAGTTACAAGTCAAATAACTCCACAGTGGCATTAGGAAGATGATATCTTTTCTGTCTTATTCAGCATTTGAAGACACGTTCCTAAAACTGAAACAGCTGGAGACAGAGCGCAGCAGCCCCGTGCCAACTGAACGTCCCAACGTAAACATAAACGTACAGGTACTTGGGCTTCATTCCTCCTGGCAGTCGCTGAGTTTTGTTCAGATCATTCTGAAAAGTCTTCCACTTACTTTGGGCCGTTTGCAAGATTTTTAAGAATATGAGTGAGTAATATTGGGGGATAGTAAAGGAAATACAAATGCTTTGTTATATGTAAACCTGTGTGTGACAGGGCAGTGAGATAAAGATGGGGGGCAGAGGTGCATGTGGACATATGCAGACTGCAGCCTGGTGACTTTTTCTAAAATCAATGGGAATAAAAGGCATAAACGCTTGAAATGTTCCTCAGTTGTCTTTATCTGTAGGTTACTAACTGTACGGTGTTGTATAGTTCACCCTCTTTGAGGGGGTGAGCTGCTTTCCTGGTATTTTTCAGTTGCCTTTGGTAACCCTCCCAGAACATTGTTTTGACGTTTCACTTTGAATCAAGTTTGCTGATGATCCGTCCCTCCTGTTAAGTAACCAGTTTTTACCTGCTCTCTGGAGTAGGTGTTAGTGCTCTGTGTGTTTACATAGAGAGGAGTGATGTGATTTGATTTAGTGCTCTCATAAATCCTTTTGAGCAAGTCAGGCTGCGTTTCCACGGGCAGCTGAGCCAAAGTACGAGCTTCAGTGCCCTGAACAGGGTGAGGGCTCTCTTCTCCCTCACTCCTCTTTGCTCTTCCTTCCCCTGCTTCCTTCTCTCCTCTGTCACCTCCAGGAATCGTTGCATGTTTCGGTGAACCAATGTAGCCTACAAAATGGCAAACAAAAATTTTTTTTGTCTTTTTCCCCCAAACTTTTTGTTAAGGTGTTGGGTTTTTTTGGTTTTTGTTTTGGTTTGGTTTTTAAGTTGTTAAATAGTGAGTTAAGTAGGTTAATGGAAGGAGTCAAAGAAATGCCAGAGCCATAGTGAAAATAAGTAGTGTTGCTAGAAGGGATGGAGAGGACAGGATTCTCCCTTATAACAGCAGTGAACTTTCATAGATTCACCAGTTATCAGACAACTGCACCCATGCAGGATATTATTCTTTTTTTTTTAATGAGCTTTAAAAAAATTGGAATTTAGATTTCCCTTACTCTGCTTTCCCCAGTGTTAAAGCTTTAGGTGCTTTATTGCATTTTGAACAAGCAGAGAGTAAAACATCTGGCAGTGTTATCTCTGTACCACCCTCCTTTGCACGGAGGCCTGAGGATTTATCTGACTCTCAGTGAAGCAGCTATGATTTTTCTTGCTCCCTCAATAGTAAAATGAACCAGGTGCCAAGAGACATGTCTAGTGTTTGGGCTAAGCCCATTCCTGAGCATTTGTTCCCCCCCTCCGTGTGAGAGAAGGCTGCTGCTTTGGTATGCTCAGTGCTGCAGGCTGTTTGGCTCCCGTCTCCTTTAAGGACTGTTGTCAGGGTTGCCTTGTGCACCTCTCTGCCGGGTGAGTGCATTACAAAGATTACCAAGTCTCTAAGAAGATTAGTCAGTAGCCTGTAGGTCCTGTTGTGCTGAAACACTGCCTCCGCATAAACTAAAGCAAATGAACACAGTTTATTTCAGAATATTTTTGCCTGTTGAGCTCTGTTTTAGTTCAGACAGAGAGGGGAAAAAACATTTAATTGGTTAAGAGAACGGAGCAGAAGTGTCTTAGTGGTTTTTACATCGTGGCTGATACATAGTAAGCAAGATAAGATTCCTGTAATGAGCTAATCTAACAAACAGCTGCCTATACAGTACAGTCACAGTTATCCAGCTACTGTCATATGAGGTGCTGAGTAACTTTGGATATTTGAGGTTACAGATACTGGAGTGATAGTAACCTGATTAGAGAGCAAGAACATTTGCATAACTGAGAAATACGTGATGTATGAATCAACAGTATGCCAGTATGATTCTTTCTTTGGCTAAAAGAGACTTCAGCTTTCAAGAAGGAAGTGCAAATTGTATTATGAAAACGTAAGAGTAATCATCAGTGGTTTCCTCCCATAGAAAAGATTGAATAAAGCTTTTCAGCCTATGATGTAGCTTACCAAGAGGTCACTTGAGAGTGTTTGTTTAAAAAGGTAGACAAAGATTAGAGACTGTCTCTGTATACTTTAAATGCTGTATGCTTCAAATTGCAAAGACATGTAGGTTACAGTAGCACCAAATGAGCACACTCAGTTGTGATTAGAGATGAAGGTTAATGGTTTGGAAATGAGTCCTGAAGAGAGTGACCTAAGAATAACTATTAAAAAGACTTTGTTTCCTGCTTTTGAAGGCTGCTTTAGAAAAAATATAAATTTCCAGTTGTGGTGTTTGTTACAAAATATACCTATTGGCTCTCTTCCTGCACTTCTGTTCTTAGTCTGTTTGTAAAAGAGGTGTTTATGGCATCTTCTTTTGACTGAGGTGAATGGGACTGCAATGTATCCACTAGAACCTTGCAATGAGCTTAGATCCTGGAGCTTGCTGTTACTTCGTATGAACGCAGTGTTACAGTGTTCTCTCTGAAAGTGTGTGATTACAATTTCAGCATGTCTCACCTCCCTTAAGTTTTGCCAGTGCATAGGATACCTTCTTATGTAGAAACAGTTACAGGACATAAAGGTTTGGTAAAATGCATCGGGGGAAAGCATTAGCTTTCTGCTAATGAAGGCAGAGCTGCATCCTGAACTTCCTAAGTGACACTGTCAAATGCCAATGAACTGCTCACTTCAGCTTTGTTAATTAAAAGTCTTTAACTATTTTCTATCAGGGGTCAAAGATGGCCTGACAATCATCTTTACATAATTCTATACTTGCAATCAATCAGTCTTGATTGATTTGTTTGATAGGGAAATACTTATCTAGCTATCCATATTCTTTTAGAGAAAAAGAGAAATCTTTCTAGAATGAGAACTGGGAAGGGGGCAATGAATGGCTTCATTCTTCACCGCTGCTCCCTGCCAAAATCTGTTGGGATGGAAGAATGCGACTTTGTCCTGTCCCAGCTTTCACTAGCACCGTGACCAGATCTGACAAAAGAGAGCAAATAGCTCTTAAATACACCGATGCTCTACTTTCATCAGCTTCTGAAGTGAAATGAACAATAAAAGGTTCACCCTGTTTGCCTGTGTTTGAAGTCTGCCCCAGAGTCAGAAATGCAAGGACGTGAGAGTTTTTTCTTTTTCTGAATTCGTTGTGATCTGTAAACACGTGGAAGTTGCTACAAAATGTGCCTGTATTTGACTCCATCTCCCTGCACAAAGTGATTTTCAGCAGCACCGGGAATGCTGCTCAGAAACACAAAGGATTGGGATCGCCCACCCTGCTGCTGCCTTTAATCTTTCCTTCCCTTTTTACGTTGCTGCCTAGCTCCATATTTTGATTGAAGAATAGAGTACAAATATAGTTTGTCTAGTACATGGAAACAATAAAAATTCGTAATGAGCTAGAATATTGACAAACCTCAGCAGCTTTACTGTTTTATGTGAACGACTGAAATGTCTTGTAAATTAGACATCTTGAGGCGTTATCAGGTGCCAGATGCTTTCCCTTCTAGCTACATGCTCTTTCCATTAAAAAACCCAGTAAAACACCAATGCTTTTTTCAAGCACAAAATAGAAAGGATTGAGAAAAATATATCTTTAATATGGATGGAAATATTTCCTTGGTGGTATAGAACTTTAAAATATTTCTTAATAGTACTAAACTTTTCAAAAGTTGGGAATCTTATCGCTAATAGACTAGAGTGACCTAATTAAACTGGTTGTTCAGGTGGAGGAAGCTAAGAAGTTGTTAAACCACAAAATGGTGCTTAAAGCACCAGTGTACTCATGTGCTCAGTTAAAATAATCAAATTTACTATATCACTGGTAGTGGAATAATGCATTAGAAATTCAGTGCCGGGACTGTTATATACAGTATCTGGCTCAGTGAGGTCCAGTGTAAGGATTTAAGGAGTATCACAGTTGGGTACTGCGACTGTACAAATAATAATAATAATAATTCCGTTTAATTATTCCAGACTTTTGGCAATTCCAGCAGCTTCTCTAAAATAAAAACGCTTAAATGTTTAATAATTATTTGTTTTGTTAGCCTTCATGAATTATGTGAATATGCATCTCTTAATATCTGCTAGCAATAGTCATTAGCAACACTGGTGGTTGGTCCTCATACCTTTTTATGTTGACAGTGACCCTTGAATATTTTGCAAAGTTCGTTGCTGACTGGGGTCAAAATTTTAAAACAGGTTCTTCTTTAGATAGTCTCGTAAGTTCGGGATACCCCGAAAGGTGATTTGGAGGGAGACAAGAAAAGGAAATGGTTTTCCCCTCTCTAAAGACCAAATACGTAGAAGTTCTCACTAGCATTTCCAGTGAACAAAAAAAGCTCAAAGCGGATGGAGAGCTGTGTGGGGGACAGGTATTGGCCTCTCCTTAACTTCTCTTCCCTGCTCTTTCTCTATGCGATGGGCTTCATTCCTTCTGGACACGCTGCCGTTCGTGCAAGTGGGAGTGCAGCAGGATTGGGCCTGCTCCGGGGCGTGTTGCAGGAATGTGGCACTTGCCTCCAGGGAAGAGCCTGCCTTAGCCAGCGACAGTGGCATATGGGGAGGCAAGCAGGACTCTGTCTCCCCCTGCTGAGTCATACCCCGAGAAGAAAGGTCACAAGGTTTAGTTTCCACTCAGTTAATTAACTTCTGTCACTAATCAAATAGCAATTAGTAGATTGAATGCTTAATTAACATTTTGTAATTAAGAAATGCAGTTCACATAATGAAATATACTGTAGTGAAAGGTATCTCATTTTTAATTGTCTTCATTGTGTATCTGGCTGCCAGTTTGCTCTGATATAATCAGTGACGGGAGAGGTAGCTAATAGCACATTAAACTGGTGTTCTAATTTATAAGTGGATTTTAAGGTAAAAATCTTCCCAACTTGCATTTGAGAGTAAATTATCAGCTTATAGTTAGGCTACACTGATACGATATAATATGATGGCTGCTATATTGATCTATCAGTAAACTGAGCCGCAAATTTAGGGTCCACTTCAGTTCTTACACGCTGTATTTTTAGCACAGCACTTTGCATCTCCACTTTTAAGCATTGTGC
Source organism: Gymnogyps californianus (assembly GCF_018139145.2). NCBI lineage: Eukaryota > Metazoa > Chordata > Aves > Accipitriformes > Cathartidae > Gymnogyps > Gymnogyps californianus. The sequence goes on from NC_059477.1 coordinate 30,097,570, forward strand.
TTTTTTTACTTTATGTTTTGCTGACTTTACAACAGACTTCCAAAATAAAGGAAAAGATTGCTTTTTCATTTCAGTATAGATCTGCTGACTTTCCTCTCACTCAGAGCCTTGTTGTTATTTAGAGATGTTAATAAACTTAAGCCCAGACTTTTCCATGTGGGAATTGCTTCTAATAAAGATTTTTTCATGTCTAGGGTGAAGTGGTAAAGTTGACAGATAAATGTCTTAACAATGCAATTGAGAACCCAATCGCAGCAGCAACGTGGCTTCCCGCAGATATCAAAAGCAATATCCTGAAGGCCCAGGCAGAAGCAGGGCACAAGGTAAATACTCAACTGATAAGGACTGTGACGTTCTCACATGTTTTATTTCTCTTCAATTGCCTGGTGTTGGAGAAGGTGCCTTGCAGATAAGGGTGCTCCAAGAGCCAAATTCCAAGGTAGAGTAAGAGAGCTTTTCAGCCTTTCTTCACAATAATAATGGTCCAGTACTGGAATGGTCGCCCAAGGAGTAATCTCCATCCTTGATGATACTCAGCATGTAACTGGACAAGGCCCTGAATAAGCCCTGGTTTGAGTGGTTCTTGAGCTAGATAACCTCCAAAGGTTGCCTTCTAACCAAGAAATTATTCTATGATTCTGTGACTAAGACTATGCTTCTAGCATGTTCTAGTAAATTCTGTAGCAAGTAATGGTATTTTATTTGGCTATGTTGGTGAATTATTTTTATTTCTGCACTGAAGTTTTCACATGGAATTGATGTTTTAAGTCCCTGAGCAGTAGATGAATAGCACACTTTTGGGCTGGGGGGGAGGCACTCGGCTCTTCTGTGAATCTCAGAACTGACACAAGATGGAAACGGGTATCAGAAATTTATATCTTTGTTCATTTTTTCCTCTCAGGTCGTAAGAGAAGACAGCCTGACAAGTGTCAAGAATTCCAATATTCAGGATGCTACTGCCAGGTACTGAATAGATTTGGAAGACACGCGTAATGTGGTTACCCAAGTACAGCACTGAGAACCTGCAGTTCAGTGTGGTCTTTCAGTGGCTCAGTGATCATTGCATTTTACCTTGCATAGTGTAGCTGGTGAGTGTGAAGTGTTTTTAAAATGAAAACCAGCAAGCACTATAGTTGCTGAGTCTTACTATATACAAGGTAATCCAGATACTCTTTATTCTCCCATACTTTAATTTGATAAACATTGTTCCAACAGCAGCTTCAATCACTATAGTTATTTCTGATCTGTGAACAACTTCAGTGTGGGGAGAGGGGGTGGGTCTGTTTATAGTAGCTGTTTTCTAGTGGAGAAAAAAAAATATGTACAAAAACCTGACACTGACAGTTGATTTCCTGAGAATTACTGAATCTCAAATGATTGCTAGTTCCAGTGGGGTTTCAGGCATTGAAAAAGTTAAAGGGTTACAACAAGTAATTTCTTGACCATTTGTGAAGATGAGCATGTGTCAGACCTCAAAGAGCACATGGGGATATTGAATAAAATGTACATCTAGCCATCTCAAAAATATGCTGTAACAAGTGATTCATGAAGAGCTTTCCATGGAAGGTTGTACCTGGTTTTTGGTTTGGTTTGGTTTTTGTTGGTTTGTGCCAGGAACATTCTCCCGTCAGGCAAAACACAGAGTAGTCCCCCAGCAACCAGTCCAGTATTACAAGACCCAAGAGAGCTGCTGAAAGCAATCCCTGCCTCAAACACCTTTGTTCCGTAAGTGATTCAGGAGAAACATGTTTCTGGGATAAGGGAACCACGTGGAGATTATCATGAACAGGTCTGAAAAGATGAGGAACAGTTGCTGAGCATTTAGGCGACATCTAACTAAGCAGGTTTACCGATGCATCTTTAATTACTGTTGCGACAGTTTATCAGTGTAGGCCGGGCCTCGGGGTGAGTATCCTAGCAAGCAATAAGCAAATCTCTCTCATCTTCTGAAATGACTAAAATACCTGACATCCTGCTGCCCCTGGCTCTGAAGAGGAAGATAAAAGGATGGCAGGGAAGGCTTCAAGAGAATTAGAAACAAGGGCTGAAGAAGCTCCTTTGAGATAGAAGACATTGATACTGCTGGGTCTATACACAGCTGTAGCTGAAACTGTGAAAGAGAGCAGTAATCTGCGGAGGTAGTTGGAAGGCATTTACTTCAGCATACTCACAAACATCAGTCTCTTTGTCTGCCTCGCGCGGATCTGGTGTTGAGTTTTTGGGTTGAGCTATCAGGGAAGCAGCACTGTTTCATGTTATCCAGGCAGTGTGCTGATGAGAATGTTTTCTCCTTTCAGTAATGTGTTAAATGAGGATGACTCTGCCTCTAACCATGAGGACCTGCTGGCTCCAGCTGAGGAGGCTGCTGTTTCAAAGGTATCACCACCTGCCAGCCTGGAAGGTTTCTGTGTGTCACGTTCTGAGCTGCTGGTGCCTCCAGGCAAGCACAGCAGACCTTGCTGCATGCCTCTCATAACTCAATGAATACCAGTCATTGGTGAATGCCAAAGAGTGCTTTCTTGAGCAGACAGGGACACTGTACAGATCTCTCCAAAGGCCATTTCTGAGTGTCCTTTCAGGTTCTTTGCCTGACACTTATTTTTCTAAACTGATCGTTTTCCCCATGCTGGTGGGGAGCCCCTTTATATCCCAATGATTTGATGCTGCAGGGGTGAAATTCTGACATAGGCAATTCCTATCAAAATAACCACAGAGGGAAAAGTTTAAACTGAAATGTTGAATTGTTGTATTCTGCTTACCTTAAGGATAAGGTAATTTTTAACTGGACTCCATGAAATGCATATAGTAATTCAGGGGTCAACTTTCCTTTGTCCCTCTCCAAAAGAAGAGTCCAATGTTGGACTCTGCTGTTACTTCAGCAGACTGAGGGGTTATTCTGGATCACTAAAGCACGATGCCCTTTAGCTGTTGTCCCTCGAAACCAGTATTATGTAGTTGATCCCTCTGAATAATTATCAATTTCATCTTCTGAGTTCAAATACTCAGCTCACAGACCTTGCTGACCTTCTTGTTGAATGGCACAGTACCCCATCTTTGCATGGGAGAATGGGACAGTTTCACAGCTTACGTGGCAATGGCATTGTTTCCAGTTTGTTGATGAGAATAAGTGAAATGAAAAGGCTATTAAAAAAGATCATATGGAAAGATTTGAGAACACAGACCTGATAAACAGTGGTGTTCATTAAGGACACTGGTCTATAACTTGGGAAGCCAGTAGAGTATTCAGCAGACCTATCTGGTTACTACTGGGAATTCAATTCAAAACTGATTTATTCCATAGAGCACTCCAGATGACCAGGACGTTTCCTTAACATCATTGACAGAGAATCTAATTGACTTTACAGAAGCCACACCTCGGGTAAATGTATTTCAAAACCAAACTTCTTCCTTCACACGTACCGTGGTTTTTACTCATAAACTGTCCTCTGGCTTTAGTATCTGTCCACCGGGCTTGGATCTGCTGCAGCAGAGTGAAGTGGTGATTGACGTGGATCACTGCATATATGCCCCTCTACTTGAAGGGTGGCTGGCCTAGGCTTGTAGACCCTACAGCTTTGTCATGGAAGTGAAGGAACCTGAAGAGTTGACTTGTATCTGTGCCACAAGAGCCTGTAGTCTTATTTTAGTACGCCTGCAAGTGCCAGCCTGCTTCTCAGGCTTCTGGGTATATATAATACTTCAGAAATTATATGTAAATGTGTATATACACATATAGACGTGTGTGTGTATATAAAATAAATACTTGAAAAATAAACTTTCAATACAAACGAACCCTTCAATATAGCTGAAAAAATCTCTTATAATCTGTGCCAGCGAAAAAGGAGTTATATTGCATGCACCAAAAAAAGGGGGAAGGAGTAGGAACTTTAAACTGTTCACAGAAGGGTGCTTTCAGTTACCTTTGTCCACAAAGCAGAAAAAAAAAATGGCTTCAGTTGCCTTTTGGAAGGGAGTGCTATGCTGAAACTGCTACCAGTGAGCTTCTGTGAGTGAGCGAGTATGAGCTGTGTGCTGTGTGGGTGCCATTTACCTTTTGGTATGAAGTCGCATCATTTGTAGCTAATCACTAGCATGGTTCAAAGACTAGCGATGGACAAATACCCGAGATCGTTTTGGGAGGCAGTATTGTTTTGGGAGACAATATTGTTTTGAGAATGTTCTCAGCTACTTCCGACCTTTTCTAATGAGCATTTGTTTGCTTTTTGTAGGTGTCTTCCCAGCCCACGATAACACCGAGGTGGATAGTGCCAGTGAGTTATTTGACCATTCCTTAACAACAACAAAAAAAAAAAGAAAAAAAAGAAAGCTTTTGTCATGATTAAGAAACAGAAGCTGAAGTAAAATAGTAAAATAAAATAATTCGTAATAATTTGAAAGCCCATAAATTAATGTACCAGACCAAAAATAAAGCAAACTAATTCAGCTGGAGTAAATCAAGCAACATACATATCCTGTTAATTTTTAAACTTCATTTTTGCTGTGTGACATTGCAGGTAAATGCCATAAAGTTTCTTTAAGAACTTGCATTTAGCGAAGCCCACCCTGGAACTTGATGAATCTTAGTTTTTGCTGTTATAAATAAATCATATTGAAAAATTAGCTTATCTTGTCCTGGCAGGTTTTTATTTCAGTTTCCTGTTTCATTCTCCCCAATTCAGACTGGACTGATTTCCAATGGGCCTTTGGGAAATGATGTTGCCTTAGCTATGAAGGCAGTGAAAGGCAGCACGGAGACTCTCTTGTCGTCAGCTGGATTGCCACCATGCCAGCAGACATCCGAAGTCCTTGCAAGGTAAGGTCTCCTCAGCACTCACTTCAGAAGTCTGTATGGGGTGAAGAAGGAAGTATGTGCTCTTACTACTTCCACTTAAATAGTTATAGTGGTCATTTAGACACAGTGCCTTGTTTTGCTGTGCTTATAAGTAATAGTTCTGTCTCACTTTATAGCATTTGAAATCTTATAAATAAATAGAGCAGCTGATGCATGTATATTTTTATATAACATTGTCTGAAGGGTAAGAAAACTCTTTTTTTTAATTCAGGTAAGTAAAGGAACAAAGCACAAATTTAGCTGGAGTTGGAGGCAAACCTGTTGTCATTATAAGTGCTATAAAATCGATTAATTCTTTTTAATTATTTCACCTCAGTTTCTTTCCTTATCTGCTAACATGTTTTAGTACTGGACTAAAATCATGGTACAGATGAATTTTCTGAGAAATCTCTTTACAGTGTTTCAATACCTGTCAGAGGATTGGCAAGGGTGTGGGGGGGATGTCCCCTAGTTATTTCCAAGCTGTAAGGAAGTCAGAGAACAGAATCTGTACACACCTTTCCCCTTGCTATTCCATTCTGCCGTGCTGGTGAGGCAGAATGATGGCAGTGATGATCAGGCCTTTCAGTGAACCTCTGACAACGCGGATGCGCATGGCAATGCTGCTGCTGCTGCACTGTGATTCAGTTTGCTCTTCTGCAGTTGTCCATGAGAAGGGTTTGTCCATTGATCTTATTAAATTACGAGGGGAACAGCTATTAACACTCTTTGGAACAATACTCACCTTTTTCTTTTTTAATCCATCATGGCAGATCTTTTTGGAGGAGTGTATTTACAGGGCCTCATTTTTTTCCCTTTTAGCCCAGTCACTGAGGATGCTACAGTAAGAACAAAATGTTTACTCACCACTGAACTCTAGAAGAAGGAGTTTCTGCACTTCCTACCTTGTAAAAACTCAAATCTCCTAACATATCTCCAAGGGATCCTTCCAAAAGACTTTCTTGGGATCAAACTCTTGCTGAACGGGAGTCAAACAGCCAGCTGGTTTGCTAGGATTCAAGAAGAGACTTCTACTTTCTTGCAATGTAACTGGAATTACAGTCTAAACTGGGATATAAAACCACATGCATGTTTGACCTTCTCCCTCAGGAGAAGTGAAATACCACACTGGAGCTAGTTCTGAATGTGAGGAACAGAATCTAGCTGTGTTCCGCTCACGCTAGGTTTAGTCTTACTTACCCTGTGCTGCCTCTCAAGTGTTAATGGAAAGCATTCACGGTGATGTTAGCTATGTAGTGCGTGAGCACGGTATCCCTGACCTCTGTAGATTAATATTGGAAAGATTAGGAGAACTTGTAGGGCCACCTTGTGGCCATACTACATACGGTGGCTCACAGTAGCGACTGTTTCGTACAGCCAAGGACACTTTCTTCTGTGCGACTATTCCCTCTGTTTTTCCTTTGTTTTACTAACACATGCTCTCCTTTTTGGCCTTAAACCCCTTAATAATCCTTGCACCTCTTGTTACAGTACCTGGAAAGAATGAAAATCTAGTCCATGAGTGACCAACTACATTGGCTGGATTTGAGCTGCTCATTGCAACCAGGAAAAGACAAATTAACCTGCCAAACAGCTTACAGCCTTAGCAGACTACAGCAGGGTCCCACATTTTGACACTGATTATTTCGTTTCCTGTATGACTCAAATACACGCATTTTAGGCTAGAGATATGTATGTTTTAAATGCTGAAGCAGTGAATGTGTGAGTACAGCTTCCTTCAAGAACTGCTTATTGGTTAGTTTTGTTGTCATATAGGACTAGGAAGGAAAAGAATTTTCTTGTTTCTATTCGTACTATTTCTGGGTGTTGTTTCCAGATGCTGTGCTTTGGGAATACTTACCAGGTATGTTAGCGGCATGAGGTTACAGCCAGATCAGTTCTTAACACCACCTCAAATCCTGCTCCAAGTGTCATCTAATAGTTTTGTGTGGAACAAAGAATAGAAAAAAAATAAGGTGAAAACAGGAAAAAAAGATGAAAAGTTCTTGTAAGCAGTTCACTTCTTTGTAGAAGGAAGGTAGGAGCTGCAAGAGCACGCTCCACAGAGCGGGTGAAGGCTTTTTGGTGCTCAGGTGAAGTACAGGACACAATGTGTACGGTTTGAAGGGATCGTTTGAGTCCTGGGCAGCAGGATCCTCATGTGGACCTGTAGAGGTGAGCACATGGACCCTGGGGATACAGCCTGTGAAAAAGGTCAATGCAGAGTCAGAGGGAGGAGAAATATAGAAGCCTGATGATGATCTCCACATCTCCTAACAGGGAAGCACAGATGAAACAACTGGGATCTTTCTTAGGAAGAGGTTTGTACATATGACTGGGGTTGGAGGATGTTTTCTGCATAGTGCTGCTGTTTATAAATATTTATATACATGTGGTTCTTAGAAACAATTTTAAATGTGAAAGTTGGTTCTGAAACCTGTATGCACAACTTCATTTCTGCACACCGGCTGCGTGCACGTCTCTCAGTGTAGGCAAAGATTTGGACCAAACCGCTGTGGGTTTTGCAAGTAAGCTGGTGCCCGGCTAGGTGGCTGCTTTCAGACTAGGGTGGTCTTACTGCTGCTCTTGTGCTCTTGTTTGCAAGATGATGAATGAGAGTGTTAAGGAAGAAGCCACGTGGCATTTACGTTGCCTACTGCCACTCCTCAACCCCCCCCCGAGGCCTTAATAGAGAAACATAGAAACCATGGGGAGCTCTTCGGACCAACATAGCAGAGTGACTCTCTGCAGACAATGACTTGCAGCCATTGCCTCAAGAACCGGGAGTCAAAATTGGCGGCAGGCACTTCGGGTCCCCGCTCCAGCCAGCGCCTAGAGCACTGCGCGGGCAGGCTCCCCGCTCCCCGCGCTGCCAGCCAGAGGGGAGCTGCTCTTCTGGACCAGGTGGAGTGTGTCTGCTCGCCGGCCGTTCAGCTCTGTCGTTGTTACTTCCAGTTGAGTATTGGCTTTTTTTATACTTCTTAAGTCTGAGCCTTATTGCATATTAAAATGTAGAAGGTTCCCGATTCGGATATCAAATGTCTTAGTCTGGATTAATAATACAGTTGCCAGCAAAGTTCCTGCAGGAAAAGGGAAGCTATGGCTGCAACAGTCTGCTTCCTGCACAAAGCCAGGACTGTGTGGGGAAACTTGGCACTTGCTATTGATCTGTTTGCTCAGCAGCTGAGCTGGCATTCGCCAGCTACATGTGTTGGTTTTGTAAATAGACAGAATGCAGTAGCATTTTCTTTAAGGCATGCTTGAAATTTGACTCTTCCCATTGGGTTCAGGAGCTCTGTGAACTGTTAGCTTGAATGCCTCCCAAAAGTAGAATAACAGAAGTTTACAGTTTTACAGCATTGCGTGTTGAATACCATCCTTAGATTCCTCCCAAGCAATCACATACAGCAAATAACAAGTAAATAACATGTGTGGTGAGTGTGTCCCCCTAAAATCTAAATGGTTCCGAGTAGTCAACTGTTATTTCAGCATGGTCGGGATAGTGGTGATCAGAGGGGAATGTTGTATTTACACACAATGTGCACACACACGAAAACTTCAAAGGGGCAAGGTTTTCCTCATTTTTCAGAGGACTAATACTTCAAACTGTATTAAAAATTCAAAATGTTCAACTGTTAAATTGGGGACTTGCAATTTCTAGAAGATTTGGGGCTGCAAACCCAACTTTTTCCAGTGATATGATGCTTGCAGCAAATACTCCATTTAACTGAACGTACCTTATTTAGCTAATCCAAATCATTGTTTATGTAGGGAGCCTGGCGAGACTAAGGCGCCACAGTTATGTGGTCTGAACAGACACATAGGGAGGTATCTGAACATCCTATAGTTTGGCGTCACTGTTTTGCTTTAAAACCATAGGTGTCATGTTGTATCCTGACTGGCTAACAGGTAACGTAGCATTACTCATCACCTGCATTTTACCAAACACAAATAGTTCCTACAGTTAGTGTTACAAAGTATTAATTAATGCCTGTGTGCTACTGAGAAAAAGGGATTTTCTTACCATTGCTATACTATTGATTGATTGGCTATAAGGTCTAATCACCTCTAAAAGTTTATTTTTTGGTATTTAGTTAAAGAGACTTATAAATAAAACTTTTGTGTGAATCTGGTGTTGGGATGTTGGCAGGTCTGCCAACCACTTAAAAGCTGTAAGAGCTGACAGGAATGAATAAATGCATGTTCCATTGCAGTCATTTGGAAAAAGCCAGCTCCTTGATTTAAAAAAAAAAAAAAGTTCCTTTTTTTTTTTTCCTAACAGAGTTATCAGTATTGACTTACTGATGCCATGTCCCAGCCTGTCCTCATTAACTGGCCTTGTACCCTTTTGCTGTGTGTGCATGCAATGCTGATCAGACATGAATGCTTTTTTAACTCTATAATTAAAAAATAATAAACTAAAAACATAAGTGATTGGATCTAATAACAAAAACCCCCCAGCCCATATCTCAAACTGATTAATCTTAGGGAGATGCTGGATCTTAGAACTGCATTTCAGTCTCACCCATTTAGTCCACAGGAAGAGACCAGAGAGCCTGCATGTGCCGAGGGCCTGGCAGTGGTCTTACAAGCTTTTGAAATGGGTATGAACGTGTGGGAGTTCAGGCCCTCTTACCCTTGAATTAAGGGAATCTCTTCTTTAGCTCAGTGGTCATGGGGTAATATTAGGTAAGTCATATGACATAAAATAACTACTTACCTGGTAATCAGTCGTGGTTGATGATTAGCTTGAATGTGTTCAATTTTAAACTTAAATTCCATGTATACTTTGTCAAAGACAGACAGCTGTGTAAAAGCTATGTTTTGGACAACTTTTGTGGACACAACTTTGGCAAGAAAATGTGTAGCACCAGCAGAGGAGCTCAGGTGGACAGTCCAGTTACATTTGGGTCTCTTTCCACAAACTATTTTCAGCCCTTGCCTGTTATCCCTTTGTCTGCACCTTGCTCATTCTCGTTTCTTGAAGCAAAGATGGACTGTTAAGATCAGCATGTCCTTCACAAACAGCACTGGATATATTTTTCACATTGTGAACATATTCTGGTACAACCCAAATCTAGAGCGTTAGCAGCTCTGTTTCACGGCCAGCTAGCATTTAAAGCTCTATGTGGGCCCATAAGAGTGTGTGTTAGTCTAGAGAGTTGTAGTGTATATATGTAGCTGTTAGACATGGTAACGTCACAGCTTTCAAATGCAGCTGGACAATCATAACTTTTATACCAAAAAATAAAAGTAATCCATGCTAATGGCCTTTCAGTGATGCAGGTGTCATCCGTGTGTGTTTGGTCTGAGTGTTAGCACCATCGACGTAAGTAGAGGGCCCTTCCCACCACGCTCAGATGGAGGCAGAGTTGGTGGGATTTCATGAAGTGCTGCACTGCCTTGTCACAGCGTGCAGGAGGGAGACCCAAGCGGTCGGCACAGCCTGTTGAAAGCCAGGATCCGTCACTCAGCATCGCGTGTGGCTGTGTGCACCTGCTGGACACCAGGAGTGGGTACTGTCCCTGCAGTGATGTCGGACCCTGCGCAGCCCGGAGCCGCAAGGTTCTCCTACAAAATTCATCTCCTTTTTACTGTTTGGCTTGAGCACTCTGCTTCATAAACACACACACACCCCCCACACACACCCCCACCCCTACCTGTAACTGGACAAACTTATTTTTAAAGTATGTAAGAATATTTTTTTAGCTAGATTTTTTTTTTTGTTAAAGCCACACTAACTACTGTATTTTTACCTTTTATATGTAAAGCTTGGCAATAGCTCTCAATGTATAATTTATTTGTTGGTTTTTTATAAAACGAAGTGCACCCTCTTCTGTTTCACAACAGTAGTGATGTATGAACTGTTTTAGGCACTGCACTGAGATCTGTATTGAAACTGTACATGGGAACAAGACACTGTGATTTGTAGTCCACTCAACCCAATCTTGAAATGTTTATACTGTAGTTTTGTCTTAAATATACCACATCAGTGCAAAAGTCTCACAGCGTCCTCTTTCAGCACCGCTGTGTTACGCTGGTATGGCAGTAAAAGACAGGCGGGTCGGCCGGACTTGGGACGTGAGCTGTGCGGTCGGGGCCGGTGGGCTGCTGCAGCCACGAAATCAAAGCCGAAGGTGTGTGGCAGAGACACGCTTCGCGCCGAGCGCTCACCGATCCTCAGTTCGAGGGATCTCTGTGGCAGTACATTAACTCTCTGCAGGACTGGATTTTTTTGTCTGTATGCTAAGGTCGCTTGGCAGCTTCTAATTTAAGAGAAGGGTACGTGGGTTGGAGAGAGATTTGTAAACTTATTTGGGGTGTCAAAATTGCAGGCCGTGTTATAAACTTAATGTGTTGTCAATTAAAGTGTAACTTAAGATGGCTTCTAAACTTGCAGATAGATGCTAAAGAATTAAATGCCTCCTTTCCAAAAGAGCTGAGATTGTCCAGGAGGACTGTCAGGTGTTCAGTCGTTTTGCAAATCAGAGTACCGAGGTGTGTGCCCAGAAAGGAAGCTTGAACTTCCGAGTGTAGTTCCACAACATGCAGACAGAAGTGCATGCCAGTTAACTGAGCAATCTTGCTTGTATTTCCAAGAAGGGATTGTTTTGTGTTTTGAAGTACAGTAGTGCTAATGATTGTTTAAAGGAAACTGTTCTTTTTCAAACCCTGACTTGGTGAAATGCTTCAGGCGGCAGCAAAGGGCAACCAAGCCATTTGATCATCTTCACTTCTCAACGATTAATAAACTTAGGAAGGTATCAAAAGGAAGAGAAATAATTCTATGCTAATGACTAAGCTCACAGAAAGTCATTTCCCTGGTGGCATAATTTGTTGTGTAGGTCAAACTACGATCCCACTGATAAGTCACTGAATTGTTCTTCAAATCCATTTATAACTCAAAACAATGAAACATGTTTAGTTTAGATTTTTTAATTTTAAAAAGCCCTCTTTAAATGTCTACATTTTAAAAGAAAATCCCTCTGCCATCATGCATTTTAATGTTCAGAAACCAAATGGTAATTAAAGACAATGGATTTGTTGAGATAGTTAAGGCTGATCGATTTGTTCCGTTGTATATATGATTTATGATACAACAGTGCATCTCGTGTCTCAGACGAGATTAGCAAGACTGCTGCATCCTTTTGCTTTTATTCTATGGATTGAATTAGACTGTGGGCATATCAAATACGTGCAAGCTTCCCTTTTTTTCAGAGACATTTTTAAAACAGCTAGCTTCCGTGGCAGCCCCTTCAGTCCGTGCCCAGCCAAAAATGGTGTGTTTTGTTTTGTTTCTAAATAGTTGCCATTAGCTGGAGTAATTCCATTCATTATTTCATGCAGGCCACCACAGAGCTTTCAGATGGCAGCAGCTTTCAGTCACTCACTTGGGCCCGGCATGAATTCTTGTTAACTGCTACAGTTACGGAGAAATATACACACATCCGCAAAGGCTCTTCCCTTCCTCTGTGAAAAGGTGACTGCGTTGGACAAAAATGGGCCAGGAAAACAGGAGTGAAACCACTTGAGGTGCTCCGAGAACCCTGTTAAGTGTAGTTAATAGCACTGGTTGAGTTTTGAAAGGGAAGATGACCCAGGAAACGTGATACAGTGGTATGAGCAAGGATTGTGTGCCTAGGTCCTGGATACCGTTTTTTGGGAGAGAACCTGAAATACGGGTCGTGCGTGCCCAGAAGGGACTGAGGTGCGAGGGGCTCCTGCCGGGGAGCGGCTGTGGGATGCAGTCACTTCACACCTCTAACCCAGTCCCTTCCAGCTTGAGCTCACCCTTGTTTTTTGGAATGGGCCAGCAAGGGGAGAAATAGCCTCCAGTGGCTTCAGCAAGTCTGCTGTAGCACAGAGTCCCACTTTCAGGATTGGAGCTCTCTTCTCTTCCATAGCATTACCGGGGCTTAACTGCGGCTCAGCCTTCCACGAGCAAGCTCTGAGCCCACGTCTCTCCAGCCACGGCCCCTCCCCGAGCTCCTGCGCACTTCGTGTCCCATACAGGGGGTGGGGAACAGCGGGGCCCCCGCGGCATCGGGCCGGTTTGAAAGGTTTAGAATCTCTTAGGTGAAGAAGCTGGCGCTGTGCGGAAGGCGCTGGTGCAGCCACCTGACTTGGCACGCCAGCAGAGGCGAGGGGAGGAAACGGGGGAGATGGGCACGTTCTGCAAGCTGCTTTTTCCTCCCCGTGCCAAGCCGTCGCCTTTGGGCTGGCTCGTGTCCTGCCTGCGTTGGCTCCAAGTAAATGTTAAACCCTTCGTGGGGCTGCCAAAGGGAAGAGAGTTTGGGGGGGAGGAAGAAAGGAACGGCAGAGGCTGGATGGCATTTTCCTGGGGCTCTTGCACATCCCCAGGATACCTGTACCTGCCAGGAGGCCTTCGCGTGACTTGGAAAATCACTGGTTTATTGTTGCCCTTTCCAGTTAAATTTCCTTCCCTTGTCAATCCTAGATAAAAGTCTGTATGTTACGGCAGCTCTCTAGGTAATGCCAAAACAGACATGTCAGCCAGCAAAAGGAAAACATGCTGCTGATTTAAGATTGCAGTGCTCTGTACGTGCTCAGCTCAATCGCTGTACTGAAGTCCTTTCTGAACGTACCTCCTCAAACTGGGCAACTCCCCGTTCTTGGAGGAGAAATTCAAAGCCTGGGCAGCCCTCGAGGCTGGCTGAAGTGCCGTGAGATGACTGGGGCTTGTGGGAGCGTGTTCCTTGTTCAGAAAGGTAAGTTCTTCGTTCAGTTTGAAAATATAAATACCTATTTTAAATTCATGAAAGCTCAGAAAACGAGCACACACTGATATGAAATGCAGCAGGCTTTATTTATATGGCAGCATACAATCCTCTGTTTCCAAACGAAGGTCGCAGAAGGTCCAAATAACTCTTAAGTAGCTTTTTGTCAACTCATCTATAATTTTCCCATTGAATTCATGTGACAGCTACTTGTGAAGAGATGATGAAAGTACCTGTAAATACTCTCACTTTAAATTCATTCTTCCTATGAAACTTTTGAAAACGATCTTTTCAAATATTCAGAAGTATTAGATTACACTTTCCAGTAATTTTAAACATCAGCATCTGTTACAGATGGCTGAAGGTCAGTCAGAAGGCCAGTATCTTGGTAACTTCTATGGAAATAAATGCTTGAAACACTGGACAATATTATCTTTCAAAAAAAGCACTTTTTCTTTTCAACAAAGAAAAACCATACATGAACTCAGCATTTACTAGTATAGAGAGGAAATGTGTAACAAATACTATGTATGTTGACAAAACAGAGAGAGATGGAGTTGGAAAAGCGGAAATCCCTTTGTGACTAAAATCTGAGTTACGACTGGTAACAGCTTATATTTTGTGCCACTCCTGTCAAGCCTTCCTCCTTCCAAGAGAAAGTCAAAACCTTTTGATCCTGTGCTCAGTCATTACACCTAGCATTTACTGGGCAACTATTTTTTTCTTCCAGGTGTAATGCACTTCCTCTGGTCTAGTGCTGCACATGATTTCAGGGGGACTCGTGGTTTCACTTCCTCAGGGTTAGATGCAATCCTTGAATATCTTACAGATTTCACTTGCTAAATTGTCTGTTGGGTTTCTTCTTTGTTATAGGCCATCTCACGTTGCAACTATATCGTGCAAAGAACACTCAAGAAAACAAAATCTTAAAAATCTTAGAAAATGTTGCCATTAAGATTCATCAGATCCCTCAAATGTGACCGTAACATGCACAAACTTGATTCAAATACAGTTTTATGGGTGCGTATTTATTTCTTATCCCTGTGCAAAATGAGCAAGCTTTGCACCTGAAATGGCAGTTATGGAGCCAGTAGGGGTTACTTGTAGTTCTGACTTTCAAGGCAGCATCAGCCACTGCAATTTGAAAGGATATTAACTGACCAGAAGAAAAAGTAACAAGAAAAGCAGCATTCCAACAAGCTCCTCAGAAATTGCAACTTGCATGCAAGTTGTGACTTAAATATGTGTCAGGTTTTGTTCACATTGTAAAAAATCTGTTCACAGCAAGTATGAGAAGGTTTTAATTTTTTTTTCCCCAGTGTGCTGATAGGAAACTGAAGACGGTTGCAAGCAGTTGGTTTACCACCTACTGGCACGTTGGTGGAAATTTATTCTTTCGCTTTGCAATCAAAGCGATCACAAGCTACCAGACTCCATTTGCCAGAACGAGATCTCAGAGAAGCTGGACAAAGGTTTACCCCCAATGAGCAGCAGCACATTGGTATCGCTGCTAACTTCATCCAGTGCGGTCGCGTGCTGATAGTCGGTTCCCTCCCCTTCTCCCACAATCTGAGCAGCAGCAAAAGTCTCTTTTTCTGAAGAGACAGACAGACAGAGAGACTTGTCCTTTGACGAAATGCTTGTTGCTCTGTTTGGGTCTAGTTCTGTCTCCGAAGTGGTTTGAAACGCACAAAAGCCCCCTGGTTCCAGAGGCAAGCTAAAGGTTTTCATTTCAATTGCATTGCTTTCCTCGTTGCAGAATGCTCGGTAAGCGGGCTGTTGACGGAAGTAGTTGCAAAAGCGAGTGTGCTTCGGGATGGTCACCAGCTGGTGATGGTCCTTCTGCTTACTCTTCCAGTGGCTGGGGAATGTATTAGTGAAATCTGAGGTAGTTTGGAAATCAACACCAGTTCCTAAGATGCAGTGATACATTTTAGGAGAAAAGTTTGCCTTTGTAGTACTACTAAGCTTCTTCCATGTCTGCGTATGGAAACAATACTTCCAGAGGTCATCATTAGGACTGGAATTTGAAATCCCTCCACCAAAAATCAGCATAGAGTCTTTGAAGACTATTGAAGCATGACCTACCACTGGAGGAGGTCCTTGGCTAAATGTAAGAGAAACCAGCAATTAAGGGGAGACCAACAAGAAACTAACACTGATTTTAGCCTCTATTTTGCTTTTGACTCAAAAGAATGACTGCTAAACAGCTGCACTGGGACATCAAAATTACACTGCTGACAGCTGCATCAACGCGTTGCCAACAGCTCTTCCAAGCAAAGCCAACTGGAGCCCCACGGATGGCAGCAGTACTATGTCTTCATCTGAACAATTCCTACAATTGCCAAAAAGGCAACATCTCCCCCTCTGCCTGCATGCAGTATCAAATGGTAAGATTAATTCTCTCTTTCTGTGTTAATTTAGTGTAACAAATAGTATAGTTTACCTTGTTCTGATGTTGGACCAGCTGCTGCTTACAAAGTCCCACTTCCATAAGTCCTTCTGTTCACTCAGCCCCATCAGTCCTCCGAAAAGGTACATGCCTGTGTGATAAACCACTGCTGAATGGCCATGCCGAGGTCCTGGGCCACTATTGTGAGATGGAGTGGAAACACACAACCATTTTCTTGTATCTGAAAGCAAAATATTAATTTATAGATGTACCAAACTTACCCTAGTATTTGAGAAGGGATTTATTTCAAGAACAAAGTAACTATTCTGTTGGAGAATAAGGGTTTCTGCTCTAAGCTTATTATAATATAAGTTAACAGCTTAAATTCTGACACTGAAAAAATGCATTTAAAAAATCAGTTTTGAAATAAACTTTTAATGAAAATGTCAGATGCTGTATGACAGATGCCATGGAAATTTTATTTACAGAGCAGTTTTTCCTACGGCTTTGTTAATTCATTAACTCTGACACAGAAAGATAATTTCCTGGCTGTAAGAGGGAAAAATCAGTCAACAAAAACATTCCTTTATTAATGTCTGTGCTTATTCTCCCTGTGAGGGAATGAACGATGAGATAAACCCATCATTCATTTCAAAATAGTGCCTGAATGGCCACCAGATAACAAAAGTTATCCATTTAGGAAGTCTCTGGGAACCATCTGGTTTGCAACCACCAGGTTAGTGATGAATATGCTAATGAAACCATCTCCTGTCAGGTTTGGCTCCCCATGGTCAGTTCTAGATTTGAGATTCAAAAGGTGGCATTAATAGGCTGAAGTCAGGATCTCTGCTGCATCTGAAAGTTTTTGATAATCCTTGAAGAATTTAGTGAACAGTGAACAAAACATTCTCCCTGATTTTCAGCTCTAAAACTGGCAAATACTGCAAAACTTCTTCCAGTACAATAAAGTCTAACTCATTTCAGCTGGGTCTTAATTTAATTGACAGAATGCATAATTAAATGCCGCCACACAGAAGCCAAAACTAACTTACATTTCTACTAATAAGAATTTTTTTAACAGAGCAGGCCATGCTTTCCTGCAGCAGTCATCATTTTACACTGGATCAAAACCTTATCATGCTTTTTAACTTACCAAAATGGAAAGTCCAAAACTCCTGTGAAATGCCTCTGATGCCAAAGTATCCCCCGTAGATGTACATGCTGGAATGGTACACTACTGCGCTGTGACCTTTTCTGTTAGTTGGTGCCGAGCTCTAAAACAGTTTAATAATAAGACAAAAAACTGTTCACAGATCAAGTCGTATAAGTAGCACTGTCTATCTTGGGAATATTCCCAAGTAATGAAAACCATGGCTCTGGGGTCTGTTAAATGTCTTTGAAAATACAGAATA
This sequence comes from Gymnogyps californianus, assembly GCF_018139145.2. Lineage (NCBI taxonomy): Eukaryota > Metazoa > Chordata > Aves > Accipitriformes > Cathartidae > Gymnogyps > Gymnogyps californianus. Next base: position 30,114,943 of record NC_059477.1, read on the forward strand.
AATCCACCACTGAAGACTTGTATGGATGCAAATACAAACCGTTCTCAAATCTAAGCAACCCTCCCTTTTTAAGTCCACCACAATATCACATGCCCACAGCCTCCACCTCTCTGCACTCACATCAGTAGTACTGCTTTCACAACTACTGCTAGGTATAGTTTCAGGACATGTTGTAAATATATCGGGCAACTCTTGGGAATATAATGGGGGGATGTAGCCCTTTCCACCATCAAGCACAGCCTTTCCACACTGAGGAAACTGTAGTCCCAAGATGAACTCTCACTCACTTTGCTTGGTGTGGCTTTGCCCCGCCACAAGTCCTAGGCTATGCCCGGACCCTCAGCAGCAAACCAGGTGGTTCCCACTGCGTCCACAGCAGTTTTCAGCGCTGCTGACACTCGTGGACCCAAACCTGGGGAGGCCCAGCTAAAGCCGAAACAAAATATAAGGCAAGTGTTTGGTTTTGTTCTTTTGTTTGTCTTTGGTTGTTTCTTCTCAAACAGCCCATTTTTTGGGGGAGGGAGCCATGTTCTCTATATTCAGTTTTGGATAATTGCAAGAAACCATTTACTCCTATATGTAAGAAGGAGTTCATACATAATTCCATCATATTTGTTGTACATAAACAAAATTTCATCAACCATATAACACCTTTTTTTCCTCCACAAATGACCCTGCAGTCCCAAACTTTCTCTTGACTCGTCCACCAAACACAGGTAACCACAGCAGTAACTCTGTCACATCTTAACAAATTTTTTGTGCAAATTCATAGTGTAGTACCATTGTGAGCATGAAGTTTCAATAGCAAAAAATGAGTCATTCTTTACATGTAGTGATATAAAACCAATCTCATAAGACCAAGACATAAATGCTTCCACCAAGGTTTCACTTAGAAGTGGCAGTAACTTGGTGAGTCCACGTGTTCAGACTGAAGAAATGAAAAATGCTGCAGCACTTCACATTTCAAAATTTATTAGCGTGAACGCCAATCTGTTTTCACAACCCTACATTTAAAAGCACAGACTTCATGTACGATTGCAATATTCCATTTAAAATTAGTTTTCTTGACAAGGGTTCCAGAAAAACAGAAGCAGTAGTAGAGGAAAGGACTTAACTTCTTATATAGGACTTAAAATTTAAGAGCAGTATTTTTAAACACTGTTTTAAAGAAGGAAAAAGCCGTAGTTATTGAAAGTGCAAAGAAATAAAGTATAGCCACATGTCTCTGAAGAGATGAGATTGGAACTGTTTGGGGGAACATATTTCAAAGCAATCTGTTTAATCAACAAAGCAACAGGCATTTGATTCACACATTCACCACTTCCTGGCTCCTTACCTCAGTCTCTGCTGGTACGTTACGGCACTCTGTCCATCTTGCAGAATCTAGGGGATTGTTTTAATAAAGCGCAGTTTATAACCCAGACCACAAGAGGACACTCCTCCAACATTAATTTTTCAAATTGCAGCTCTAATTTTCAAGTAAGTCTCATCCTGGTGTTGTCCACTGACAAAGATGAAGAAATCTGCTTCCCACTAAGACAGCAGTACCAAGAGACTTATAGGAGACATAGTTTAAATAGTTTTCTTGTATCCTTATCTGATATTGAATCACGGAGATACCATACTGTATTTCCTGTTTCCTCAGGCTGAATTTCACAATGCAGAAATAATCTGTGATTTTCAGCATTTTCTGAACTTGCAGAATGCCCAGATTTACCGATGGATGTATGGCTCCTTCTACTTATTATGTAAACCTTATGACAACAGCCTTATTTTTCTTCTTCCTTTTCACAGATCCCTTAAAAGTAGTCCTCAAATAACAGTCAGAAATCACTGATCTATGATCACTATGAAGGAGAGGAAATATCAGATGCCCGGCACCAGAGGTAGAATGAGAAAGCAGTGCAAGCTTATATTACTAAAAGCTATACTTGCCAGGAAAGATTTTAAATAATGACCATGAAAAAACTAGACATGCAACAAATTTTGAATAACTCATTCCCAATTTTCACTGATAAGTACTGTGAGTAATAAGATGCTTTCTCCCATGAAATATATTCTATCTGAGGATCTCTGTTCTTTCAGCAGGTATTTCAGACAAATGGTGGAAAACAAAGAAAGGATTAAAAAAACCTCATTGACTTAAGGTTACATAGTGAAGTAGCAAAAGAAGCCAGGAAACTTGAACCTTGGTCGTGCCACAAGATTTACTAGCTCAAAAAGAAATCAATCTCTCTCTCTCCCCCCTCTGTCTGACATCAAAATAAGCAGCCATTACTATACACAGTATTTCCAAAGGGAGAATGTATAGTGTATCACATTGCTATTAAATTCAAATATTGTACTGCCTTTATTAGAATACATACTTAAGAGATCCCAAATGTTTGTTCTTAGGAAAAAAAACCCTGTGTTATGAAATGCTGATGTTAATTTCCCACTTTCTTATTTAATTATACTTGTTTTTCCTGTTCCATCATTGCTGTTGCCAGCTTATGTATTTCTTCAGTAAAAATACACAATGAGATACACTTTACTGATCTACTTTCTTCTATAATAAAACAAAGAGCTTGGTTTTAAAAATTTATGTAACATAAGGAAAAAACTTTAAATATTATATGTAATAATTACTGGGTTTTATGATCAAATAGTAAACTTCGGAGGGAGGAATGGAAATTCTGAGACCTTAAAATACATAAAACTTTCCCATAAAATACTTTCTAATTAAAGTAAGAGCTGACTCTTTGATAGCTTAACAGCCTAATTTTAGGGGGAAAATATGCACACAGTTTTACACACATTACTTCTTGTAAAGCCTAGGGAAGGCTATGCTACAAGCAGCAGAAAACAGTTTGGCTCTTACTATTTATTAGTACCTATGGACTTTGAACGTCCCATGGAAAAGACTGGCTATTGTGTATCATACCAATGTCATATATCCAGAGAGGAGTTTTTGCTTGCGTGAAAGCAGAATCCACCATCCCGCCAAAAATATACAGGGTGCCCTGTGCAATGCAAAAATATTTGTCACTTACAGGTAGGCATACAGCATAAAAATAATTTTTAAAACAATTCTTAAATGAAAAGGCTACCATCACCAAAATACAATTAACAATAATGCATATGATGATCTATTAACAATTCAAGAGGCAATCACAAAAAGCCACTAACTTTTAATCATGCCATTATCCTCTCCCAGTAGAAAACCCTGATGAATGTTCTGGTATTTTAATGGGGACGGCGTTCCAGAACCACTCACTTCCTCATCAATCTGGGACAGCTTGAGGGATGCAGATCTGGAGCTCTCAGAGGCATTGCTCAGGTAATATTAGATTATGCATGTTTATAGAAATATTTCATTGCATTGCAGCTCCTGATATCCTAAATTCTGTTTTTCCCCTCACAGGCAAAGCTGTAGTTCTTATTTGCCTTCACTCCCCCATCCCTCTTCTATGAAAGTTCTTAAGTGAATGTTTTTATGCTGTAGCTTATCATGCAAATGAATTCAGAGCAACTGTTACAACTACACAACTAAGTCAAAGAACGTGCTGCCAAGGTCTTTATTTTGTATTACTATTATGTACTGAGCATTGACTGAGGAAATCAGGGAGCTGCACACTGCTGCAAAGCTAAGCTACTGTCACTTTATTCAGAAAGATTCCAAGACATTGGTACAGCTACATCCAGAATTGCACTGACATAAAAGTATTTTCTGGGTATAGCATTTCAGTACATAATAATCTATGGCATTTTATTTCATTGTATAATAGGAAATAAAATGTCAGGATATGGACAATATAAATCTTGGTCGACTACCTTATAAGCCACCATTGAATGTTCTTCCAGTTCTTCTGGACCACCTCTTGAGCAATCCAGCACTTCCCATTCATTTTTCACTATAAACCAAAGTTGAAGTTAAGACAGCGGTGCACTCAACACATAAACATTAGGGAAAAGGTGACAAGATCGGCTTTGAATTTGGCTGTGCTGCCAGTCAATGGGGGAAAAGTAAACATTTTTTCATCTTTCCTCTCTGTTAGTTCAGAAGACTGAGGCACTTCCCTCAAAATTAAATATGTGCATTTTTCTATTTAGCAAACTTAAATGTAATAGAAATTGATCTTGTTACTGCTTTTATTTTAATGCTATACTATTACCTACATCAAAACTCAATTATTCCATGAGCATGAACCCCAGCACAATTCTATGTTTTATTCCAGTAACAACAGTTGAACAGGGAACACCATACATTAAGTAAAAAAATACAAAGGGTCATATTTGATAGTGCATTATTTATACAATCCTACAAGGTATTGTATTCATGTGTTCCCTTCGTGCACTTTTATATGCATAAACTATTCCCATGTTAAAGAGTCAAGAAAGCTATGTCTTTGATATCCCTTGCTAGAACGAGGATATTTTAAATGACTCAGTATTTCTGGTCGAGGAGGAAAAAAAAAAGGAACTGAACTGAAATCTAAACTTTCTGGGACACCTGCAACAGGAACAAACACACACCATTTGCCCAATGAACAAAATGCACTTTATCCATCATTTTGATGGACGACTTTAAACGGGGACAATCTGTTAACTACAGAGTATCCTCAGTTTCATGATGACTGGATGTAGAATCTCTTTAATCCTGACATAGAAGTGAAGGGGCAAACTTACCTATGTTGTATCGCCAAAAATCCCTAAGACTGGTGGTGTTCCGCCCTCCATAGAGATAAACAAATCCTCTGCAAATAGTGCAAGCATGTTTATATCGATCACAGGGAGAGGGCTTCTTTTGGGGTGCAGATTTCCAATCACAGTGTGCAGTTTTTCCTTTCATGCTGACAACTAGGATCTTATCCAAGCATCAACTTGCAAAGGACAGCCATGTCAGGGGAGGGTCCCAAAACAACAGCGACAGGGCTTAAACCCTGCTTGGTCTGTAAAAAGACAAAAAATAGTTTCAGGTTTAAAAAAAGGTTAAAAAAAAAAAAAAGATACAAAAAAAGAAAAGTCTCTGCTTTACAATAAAATGTAACTGTGTTTTCTTTTCCTCCCCATCAAAAGCAACCTGACAATTTTGGCTATCTGTGATAATACACTAACTTAAGTAAAGTATTTGAAATGCTGACTCTCAGAGTCTTATATCAGCAAGACTGGGACAGGAACATTCCTGGAGCTGAAAGTTTTCCAAAGAATGTTGGCGAGCTGAAGTGATAAACTCCAATACCCTACACTTGGTCTTTTTTCACTACTAAAAAGTACTTAAAACAAACTTGTACTTAAAACAAAATTCGGAAAGAGTGAATATTACAGATGAAAGTAATGCATTAGCAGTTGTCCAGAATTTATTTAGACTTTCATCTGTAAACTAGCTGAAATTAGGATGCATCTGGAAAAGATGACACTGTCCCTTCACTTGCCACAAGATGTCACTGTGTTCTGTGAAGACAGAAGTACCAGGAACAACATTGTTTTGAAGGCCACTGTTTTGAAGCAGATTCTTTTATGAAGCGCACACACACACACACACACACAAATCAGCATTAGGCCAAATTCTGGGATTTGTGTTGGCAACGTGTCCGAGGTGACACATGTCACCACGAGGTGACAAAGTCTCCCAATTCCAAGACTATTTCAGTGAAAGCCAGATTCCAGTTGTATTGAGGACCTAGGATGGAAATTGATAGGTAACAATCTGTCAGTATGGACACACTGTTAACTCTTCAGTACTGCAAAGTAATGCCTGTTCTTCCACAGTTACAGTGTTTTCAACACTTAACTTCTCTAGTTTAAGTATGCATATATTTAGCATCCCAGTGGATAAAGTCATATAACTCTCAGCTCAACACAATGATCATGCAGCAAATCCATTCTTTTGATTTGAGACTATTTCCAAGATACATGTGATAAAGCTATGCCTACTTGGCCCAATTATTTCTAATTTTTAAAAAAAAAAACAAACAGCAGACGTACCAAATTTGCCCTGAATGTACAGCAATAAAACCATTTACATCCACAGAGAACTTTCATTACAGCTGCTGCCCATGGCCTTCCTGAGCAAAGCAGTGACGGGGCTGGAAATTTTCCCTCCATCTCTTCAGAAATGGGATGACAGTAACAAAGCTTTTCCAAAGCTTTTCATATCACCAGCAGCAGTGTAGGCAGGCACTGGGGCCATTCACCAACTTCCAGCTTAGTGCATTGGGGTCGTCAGCCTGTGTGTGCCAAGTGCATTTTTCAAAGCAGCCACTGTGCTGCTCAAAGGCTATCTTCTTGGAAGAGATGCCTCAGATTAAAAGTTTCGGTTTCCCAGGTTAATACACAAGGACACTGCATAAAAGCAGCAATGGTGCTGTCAGATCAGAAACCACTTTCAGGTAAAGCTTGAAATGTAAATTGTTTCACGCAAATGGTAATTTAAACTTTTAGACCAGAACAGTTACTTAGAAATACAGCAATGACCAGGTTAGGTTAAATGAAGCCCTCTTCTTCAGATCTACGTGCAGGTATTTTCACTACATGCACTGCCACAGTATAACTTGAGACATATGAACTGTGCCTTGAAGTTCATTGTGTAAAACAGTATTTAGCCATATATATGCCAGTGAAAGTCAACATAAGCATTGTTCACCCTGTTTGCATCTGATTACAGGATAAGGGGGTATGTACAGAGACTACAAAGTATCTAGATCTCCATCAAAAGTTGCCGTGTTATAAAAAGGAAAGAGAGATGTTCTCTTGGATTCAATGATGAACGAGCAGTTAAATACAAAAGAAAAAAATACTATGAAAGATTTCTGTAAAACCAGTTTATATGTCCATAAATATGCTGAGTAATAGTGGCCAGCTACATGACCCTTTATTTATTTTTCTATGTACTTCTATAATAAGCCTTCCTTTTTATTTTTCTCTCAGAATCCTGCATGCCTTCCATTTCACTGCTGCACTGGAAGCAACATTTTTGTTTCACAGAGTTTTCAGTACTCTGCCTCTATGCCAACATCCCTTGTTTGGAGAGGTTTATATATCAAGCAGCACAAAAGCATACCCCCTTCTTCAAACATTTTCTCCTGTGTTCAAGGATTCCCTTGTTTTCAAAAGCCTGGATTTGTCCCAGGCAAATTCACGAGCTATCCTTCCCTCCACCCGTGAACAAGGCTCCTCGTTGTCCCTTCATACCATCTCCTTCCTCAAGGCTCTAGCAGATGAGCCCTGGCAGATCAGCTGCAACGTGACTGCTCCGGTTTGCTGCTCCACCAGGTGTAGAGGCAAGGTGTGTATCCAACTCAGTCACTCCAGTTCACAGCCTGCTGCACTGCGTATAGCGGCCATTCCCACATGGCCCTTGCTGTAGGAAGTACCTGTCAGCAAAGTGCCAATGTAAAATCTGGGAGGAAAGAAGGCCTTCACACCTTAAATTACCATTTAAGCAGGTAGATGATCTGGAGTGATCTGGAGATGCTGGTACTCTGGAGCCGAGTCTGCAGAGCTCGCTCAGGTGTAGACGTCTTCAAGCACTCACAGCATGCTGCTTCAAGAGCGAGCTCAAGGCCAGAATAGCAGTAGCCTCTTATACTGGTAGGAAATGAAGACTGGTGCCTACTCAACTCCCTCTTAAAATCAGATTGGCTCCATCAAGCTTGTGCTGAGCTGGTGACAGAAAGCCTAGCTGACCTCAGGCCAGTACCACACATGGTATAAAGTGCTTTTTGTAGCATGCGTATTATCCCAGGTCCTTGCATTTTCTGGGGTATCGCCACTGCTACTGTCCTAAAAATACCAAATGAACTGTAGCCCAGTATCGCTCTGATATTACTGACCTCTCTCTCTGTTAGATGTACAGAAAGTTAGGACACAGCCTTTATAAAATACGAACAGCTTAACTGTTACTTTGATTCCTGAAATCAAAACAGACACAATGAGACAACATGCTACAGTGAGATGCTTCAGGTATTAAATATTCTATTTGCAAAAGGTGTAAGTCTGTATTTTCACTATATCTGAAATTTGTATTTATCACTATTTATTCCCAAAGGAAGCGAGCCCAGGAAGTGTTTACAAGATGAATCCTTAATGCATCCCTCTCTTCAGGTACTTACAGAGAAGTCCAGGGGAAGCTGCACATAATTTGAGGAAAAACAAAGATTACAGTAAAACAAGCTACAGAAGATACAGTCATATTTCATATTTATATATATTTCATATTAATATGAAATGCATGTATCATTTAGCTTATCCAATTTCTCTCTCAATTTACCATTTGTAAGACTGGAATTATTCAGTGACAGAAACATGCTAGAGAATCTCTTGCAACATATTCTGGCAAAACTAGCTATTCAAATTGTGTTAATCTTTTTTATGCAAACCAGTATTGTAAGCTACTACTGTAGAAAACTGACGTATAGTCTTTGTATGTTTTCTCTGAGAATACAAGATTGGTAGCATTTACAAAGGTCTGCATTTCTCTTTTCCAGGGGAATTAGCAGCTATGAAGTAGTGATGCATTATAGGTGTGTAAGTCCATAATACTTTATGGCATGCCATTGAAAAGGGAAAAGCAGCTGAAGTCATGAAACACGGATTCTCTCCCTAACTCTACCAAACTTCTGTGTAACCATAGCCAATTCATTTATTTACTTCCACAGCTAAATGGGGACAAAGACACCTCCTTAGTAAAACACTTCAAATTTGCTGATGCAGTGCTGTGTGAGAGTGCCAAGGTATTACTACTATGGATACAATTTAACGTGAAAAAGGTGATAGGTCTCTGCTATTAATACTTTACAAAGGTAAAATAGGCTTGTCCTGTTGAGTTTTGGTTTTTTTCCCCAGCTACAAAACTGGTTATTCCTCTTCCTACATATTTCTGTTTGTTATTCTTCCTACAAACCTTGCTTCCTATTATACATTCAGAGAAGAAGACAGCCCTAATTTCATGTAGTAGATGATTAGCAACAAAATCCTGTCCACTTCTTTATCTACCCCAGCTGAACTCGGTGTAAGGCAGGCGAGCAGGATGGGGTAACAAAAGGCCAATCTGGGATTAACTGAACGGGTGTCTCCTCCCAGTCACACCTTCTGAGCATCAACTGAACCTTGTGAATCACGGCCATTTACTCTCTCAGCGTAAAGCATTCTTGGAAGCAGACCTACAAGCACTTAAACAGATCAGTTAACAAACTGCTTCATTTCAGAGTTGGGAAAAAAACACGTTGAAAGTTAATCTTGAATCTTGCCTTTCATCACTGGTATTTTAAATTACAAACTTGACTCCTGGATTGCCTTTCTATAGAACCAGACTCACCAAAGTTCATCCACCATCTACCTTAACAGTTCCATTTCCAAAGAAAAACTGCTACTCTTCTGAGAACAATGTCACCGAGCAATATCCTCTGTGTCATGCCAACACTGACCTCAGCTTCAACTTGGTACAAGCAAGATCAATTATCCAATAGGAAGCTCTAACTTCAGCAGAATTTCCAAAAAAATACCCAAAAAGACAACTCAGAACATTTTTATCCAACTTCTTTTTTCCAAAGCAGCTGTAGCACACAAAAAAAATGGCTGCTGCTCTCCAAACTCTTCTGCCATTTCGTTCTAAAAATAGCTCCTGTGCAATCAATCCCAATTGTTAAACGGCTGGAGGAGCTGTGAGACAAGGACCTAAAGAGCTGCAATTAGTGTGGTAACTATAGCACAGAGTGCTTATCAATTAATGGCGCCACACTACTGTTTCATAATACAAATAATTCAGGAAATGTAGAAAGACAGGAATTACTTCAGGAAATGTAGTTTATATGTTCATTATATAATTATTTATATTTCTATTAGATGTGGTTTCTCAGACAAATGATTTATTTATTTAAAGTATTACTTAAATAGATCTTCATTAAAGCTTTTTTCTACCTCAGTCCCCTGATTCATTTCCATCTGTTTTCAATATACTCAGAAAAGTTTCAGATTTAAAAGGATCGAGCCTATTGAAATATAATGAGATATGAAACCACTCATATTGGGGAAAAAAAGTAGGAAATCTTCTTTTTTTGTTTTGGTTTTTTTTTGTTAATGACCTAGTTTTCTGAACTCAACCCTTGAACCCTTCTGTGCAGAACGCTGTATTTTCTTATTAGGTAACTTGATGTTTTACTGCTCTTCAAAAATAATAACAGATCTTCCCGATTCTACTTATCTTAGAAACCTTTGCTTTAGTGGTGGTTTTATTGTAACGCTTGTTCCAATGGGACTGCCCGCAGGAATAAGGAGGAAACTTTGACTGAAGACTTGCAAGGCAGTTACAAAGTTTTAAAAACAAAACCACTTTGTTTAGAATAGTTTAGAGGGCAGGGCCTTTTTTCAGTATATCACATTTACTTGCAATGCTTTACTATGTGTGATAAATGTTTGCTATTTTATTATTTCCTAAATTCATGTTATTATGAACTGTTTCTGGGGTGGAGGTTTTTTGTTGGTTTTGTTTTTCAAAGTACAGGAACTGATTTTCAGAGATGCTCAGCTTCAGAATTTCAACCTGAAAGTCCAGAAGGGCTCTAGGAATATAGGGTATCTGTAATATTTCTGTATTATTAGAATTCGGAATTGAAATAAGGGCCTTGATTTGCTACATGTTGTAAAACATGCAGTTACTACATGACTGAGCTTACAACTGAAGTAGTCAAGACAAAAGGAGATGGAAAACAGTATTTCTTCTTACAGAGGGAAGCTGAAGGACAGAAAGAGGATTTGTAAAATGACAAATCAAAGCAGGGGACACAGCTCCATCCTGATTTCAGTATTCAGAAAAACGACAGGTACTTCCAAGTAAAACAATAATACCCCTGTTGTCTTTATAAAGCTTAGAGCGGACATACTGAAAATTTGCAGAAAATCTGAAAGGCTTTTATGTTGAATAACTCTTATTTGAATTTTAACAAGTTTAAACATTATCACTGTTATATTTCAGTGCTTCAGAATGCTTTTTGTAGTGAACAAGTATTTCAAAGGAGGTAACTCTTCTAAAACAGTCATGTATCATTACAGTTTCCATATACTGTAAACCTATATATGTAACTACTACTTCTGGAGTTTGCAGTCCTAGACCACTGAGGGCATTGGCACCTTTACTGCAAAACAGATGAGAGCATCACGAATCTCTCCTTGTGAACGGCTGTCTGCCTGTTTCTGGAGCTCTGCAGGTAAGGTATTGCATTTCTTTAATTCAGATCACATTAATATTAAGGCTCTCATTTCAAAATCTCAGAATAAACTTATATGTTTGCATATAATTCCAAAATGAAATTTTGCAAATTGACATTATTAATATATTCTCTTTTGGTTTTTTTCTAGAAGCTTTCACCCAGAAAAGAAATCCTTTACATTCATTACTGTGTAGCACTACTCCATCTCTATTACAAAGTGAGTTCTTAAGTAGTAATAAATATAAGAAATTATTAAATGAAGTATAAATATATCCAGTTATATTTTCTATGTGCTAGGTATATTTCTCATTTTTAAGTAAACAAATACAACTTGGTTTGGAGTAATACAGTAAATATTTCATCTATTTCCCAAATATGGTGGAGGGGGTGGTATCTGGAAAGAAGAAATTCAGTACTTAAAATATTTCTGGGATTGTTACGTCTTTATATACACCTCTAGTATATGAATCAGGAAATGACCTTTGCCACTGTATTGAAATAAGTTTTATGGTACAGACAAAAAATAAATACATCTATACTACCTTACTTTCGTGGCTTATTTTCCTTAGTAAATTAAAATTTCAGTTGTTGGGGTTTGTTTGGGGTTTTGGGGGTTTTTTGGTTTTGTTTTCTTTTTAAGAACGGGGTTTTTTTTATATATAAAAATTAGAATATATAGTTTTGAGTAGTAGATCTCCCCAGGTAATCTGTTAATTATGATTTTAAGCACTGCAATTAATCATTTGACTGCAACCCAATTTTGAATGAAGTTTCTGAGAAAGAACTTCCCAAAATACACATCTGTAGGTGCCACAAGTACAGCATGTTATGGACATATAAATCCGGTGCACCAGCCATGCCTGATCAAAAGTTTATACTGATAATCAGTGTGTGTATGGGTTTTATTTATTTTTGGTCCTTGATAGAATATTTACTTCAGAAATCTAATCTGCTTTTCAAATCTTATTTAGGGTCTTATTGGTGACTCCATCTATAGGCGTGTCAAGAGTTCAGTCTCTGTTGTGGTCTTACCATCTAACTGGGATAGATGCCCTAACTGTAAAGTGTCACTGCAGCAAGATGGCTCTTCGGACGTTAGCTGAGACAAACAGGTAATTTTTCATGTTTTAGATATGGCACAGGGAGGAAATACAGTTCCTGGTCCTCACACTTTAAGATAAAAGAAAGGAGAAACTCCCACCATGTTCACAGGGCAGCCTAAGATGTATTTGGCCTTTTACCCTTTCCTTGGAAGTAATTTGTACTGTCACCACTGGAAACAGGTCATTTCAATACATGGGTCATCACCCATTCCCCCCCAGAAATAGCAGTTTTCAATGTTCCTAGAAGGGATCATTTCGGGATTTAACAAAAACTTACTAGTTGGATTCTTTCAAGATACAGTAGGTAGATGCCCTGGAGATTCAATGTAATAAACCTGTACTTAGGTGTGACTGAATGCATCTTCTTGACAGCTCGTGACCTGCTGCTGAAGCAACTTCAAAATACTTTATTTCCTAAGGGAGACTCTACTTGTGCTAATTCACAAAATTTTGTAGGTTAGGAAGAAAGACTCTGGTTGACAAAGGAGTCAGTGGCTGCCCAGTCTGCCTACTCTCCTCAGGCACGAATTAGAGTACTATAGCGCATACTTGACAGCTGAGAGTATATCAGTGAAAAGCTATTATCTTCCATAAAAAAAAAAGTATGAACTGAATTTTACTTGTTTGTTCTTTATATTCCCTCACTGAGGAAAAGGAACATCAAATAAAACACTCAGCCACACTTACAACTTAATGCCAGACTTCATGGAAGATAGACAATGTGTTTTTCTTGTCCCCAAGACATTTTGCCCTTAGACGAACGTGGAGCAATGGGATAGAGAAGATATACCAGGTTATGAGAACAGCAGAAGCTGTAGCTTGAAGAAATGTGAGGGAAGAAAGAGAGGGCATTTGGCAATGAGAATAATAAAATGTTCCAGCTGGCAAATATTAAAACATCCAGATATCATGTTAGAATCAGTATGAATTTAGATTACACAGTACGGGAGAAGTCATGAGAGACTTGCGTGAGAAAGAATCAGATGGCACAACTGGAAAGACTGTCAGTAATGACTGGAGGAAAAACTGAGTACAAAAAGGATCTTTTATAGGGAAGATGAATTTACACAGTCAGGTGAAAGATGGTTGCATAAAAACAGATGATACAATTGCATAGCTGGAATAGATTGCATAGAGAGGAATAGCTAGATTTTAGTCTGGCAAGGAAAACAAAGGTGTCAGGCGGGCAAACAGTAATAACCATGATGGTTCACAATAACCTTGATGGTAACAGTTACTGGGCTGCACCAGCAAATGGAAAAAAACCAAACCCACATAATTTCAATATATAAAGGAGACAGAAAGCATATGAGTAACTTTACACATACACGTTGTCGCTCCAAATTCAAATGGAATTACTCATGTGAAGAAAACCAGTGATATGCATGAGCCTGCACAATGTAGCCTAGATACCAGAGCAAAAGAAGGACCAACTCTTTTGTTAGAAGCCTTGAAAAAATGTTTTGCAAGCTGTTTTCATATTCAGACTCCAAATGACAGGGTCCATTTTTGACTGGAGCCTGGCTTTCTGAAAAATCCTCACTCCCAGCTAACGTGGTCCAGTATTCATCCCAAGCCAGATGCACTTTGGCTTGGGTTTTGGATGATTGCATTTCTTTGTTTGTCTTTTGCTCGGTAGAAGGCATTTTGTTGCTTTATGCTCTTTCCCTTTGTGGAAAAAGGAATAAGCAAAAGGAGGGTGGTGAATCTCCTAAACTGGAAGCAAGGAAACAAGAGCTCTGGCTGGCCCTACCACAGACCTCCTGCGCAGCATCGCGGAAGTTGCAGGTCCCCTTTCCCCAGCAGTCTCCTGGCTGCAGAGCGCTGACGCTGCTTCCTTCCTTTCACGCGCTTTGTTGCCTTTCGTACCTTTGGACGAAAGCAACTTTGTGTACAACTGCACAGAGTTGTACAACAGTAGCGTTGTACAACAGTACAACTGTGCGTACTGAAAGGCTGTCCAAGTGTTCCCTGTGATGCTGTGCGTGCAGCAGAGCTGGTCAGTGCCCTCACCACCTTCCTTCTGCTCCCCTTCTCCGGGTGGCACCGCCGGCCTCTCGGGTGCTGGCTTCTCCTTGGCGGGCGCTGGGGTGGCTCTGGCTGCAGCAGGTGCCACTGGGGCCTACCGCCCCTCCTGCTGCGCCCCTGCCCCGGGCAGGCCTCACCTCCGCACCTCCCTCTGCTCTCCGGGTGCTGCTGATCACCACCCTCAGCTGGGGCTTGGTCCTGACAGGACATGGAACGTAAAAAAAAAAAAAAAAAAAAAAAAAAGGAAAAATAGGAGACTCGTGAGCCGGCATTTGGCTAGGAGTAAACCCAGCCCGGCTGTGCCCACTGCCTCCCCTCAGGTTTGCCCTCACAGGGGGACACCGTACCCTGCGCACCCCCCACCCCAGGCACTAAAAAGACACACACAGCCCCAGCCCCGGAGGATGAGGGAGCGATCCCCCTCCCGCAGCCCCCGGGCGGCCCGCGCCACGGCGGGAGCGAAGGCCGCCAGCCCTCAGCCGGGAGCCGGGCCCCTCCGCCCGGAACCGCCGGGCACACCGTGAGGCGAGGGGCGCTGCCGCGGGCGGGCCCGGGGGCGCGGCAGGCCTGTCCCGCTTGGCCAGCAGCACCCGGGAGCGAAACCCCCTCCCTGGGGCAGCAGCCGGGCGCCTCCGCCCGCCTCCTCCCTCTCCCCGGGCTCCCCCTCACCTCCCGAGGGCGCCGGGGCCGGCGGCGAGCCCGGGGCGGGCGGGCGGGAGGCGCCGTCCCTGCCCCGAGCCTGCGCGGCGGCGGAGGGGCGCCGGCACCGCCGGGCGTTGGAGCGGCTCGGTGTGCTGCCGCCTGCCCGCGCCGCTGCTGCTGCTTGTCCCTGGGGTGGGGACAGGCTCCGGGAGAAGCTGGTGGGTGTCGCGGCCCTGGCGTGCCCGCCGTGACCGGGGGCAGGACCGGATCCGCCTGCCTGCGTGGTCCGCTTGCAGGGTGGCGGGGAAGCGGGCGATGCTGGAGGCAGAAGGCTGTGCAGAGTAGTTGCGGGGTCCTGCGGGCTCTGTACATTGCCGGGAGGAATGTGCCGTGGTCGTTTACTGCCGTGGCATAGCCCTGTTATTAATGAGGAATGTATAAAATCTTGTTTCTGGCCTGAACGCAGCCAGGAAGAAACTTTTTTTCTTTTTTTTTTTTTTTTTCTTGTGTTGGTGGTGGGAAGGGGGAGCACGGAGAGCAGTTGTTTGTTTCTCCACTCAGTTCCAAGCCCTTTTAAGTCAGCATTTAGCCCAAAGATCCCTCTCTGTATGCTTTCCTCCGAGCCACAGCCCCAGTGCTTGCTTGGACTTGCGTCCTTGGCTTTCTGCTCATCTGCTTTAGCTTCCACGGGGTTTGCTGTTTTCTTTTCTCTCTGTTTCTCCTTTACAGCTACATAAGGCTTCATAAAACAGTCAGGAATGAAACTCCCCCGCCCACACGTGCCTCTGGTTTCCATGTTGACATGTTTTCCTGCTTTGGGGTGGAGGCTACTACTTTTTCCTTAGTATTGCTCCTAAAAAAGAAAGAGTGTAATTGTTTTTTCAGGTTACTGTAAATGGAGGCCAGTAGATACACCCAGTTTATAGCAATGCAAAGCATGTGGCCTGGACTATAGGAATAATATGAATACCTTCAATTATAATATGTATAATATATCCAAGTATGGTAGCAATATATGCTTCTGAATTTTTCATGCTAGGACTTTAGGCGTTATTGAGAGGCCAGTCCAGAACTACAGTGCAGAACTTTCCCCCGACCCTTTTAATTGCCTCCTGCTAGGAATTAAAAAAAAAAAACAAACCCCAAAACAAACCCACACATTTTTCATAAAAAGAACTCTGAGATCATTAGCTAACATTTGGAAGTCCCTCAAATTAACATGCATGAAGGACTGTGGTCAAACTCCCACTGGCTCCCATAAAAGCAGTAATCAGTCCTTCAAGCAAGATTCTCTACAAAATAACACCCAGAAGCCCCTGCAGAAGGGATTGCCAATCTCACCATCTGACTAGATTAAAAACAGCAGTAACAATGTGATAATTGACAGGAGAAACTTCCCTGACAAGGAATGAATCAGTGTTTATTTTTAGCCTTTTTCCCAAATGCTTTATCTAAACAAAAGATTAACTGATTATTTCCGTCGTTATATTGTCCACACTAGAAACAGGAGGTGGCAGATCCTTATGTATCTGCAGGGAGCACTCTGTTTTGGCTCATCCTTTGAGGTCTGCACCCTGGACGGATGTGATTGTGCCAGTTGTCCTTTCATTTCTAGTCCTATCAAATACGAAAAGTATCAAGGTTTCACTAAATTTAGACACCCTCCAATCAATATTTTTTATTTTGTAAATAGCAAGCCTCAAAAAAGGTTTCAGAAAATGTAAATTGTGATTTTTCTCTGTATCCCACCTTTGCTCCAAAGCTTCGCTTGGACAAGTCAGTATTAATCCTGTCACTGCAACTGCCCACTGCAGCCTTTTGCAATGACAGAGCACTCGCGTTCCAAGAAGATAAGGTTGCTCTACTTGTACACAGGAGCCAGCAATAAAATCTTATGTAGGAGAAGGCAGCTCACCTGAGAAAAGACTGGCAAAAGATTTGTCCCACTTTATGGGACAAATGCAAGAAAGCAGTGTCAATCCTGAAGATACCAAACAATATCTGTGTTTCTGGCAATAAGCTTTTGGGTCCTGCTTTGTTTTGAAGGGGGGACTTGAAGATTTTTTCTTAAATTTTGAATGAATTGTGGATTGCAGCATGGGTTTCATTAGCAGAAAAGGAATCAAACTACTTTGAAAATGTCTGAGGACACTTTTTTTGGCTTACCTGCTATGGAACTAAGAAACATAAATGACCCTTTGTTTCATTTTACCACATATCTATAATATGAGGGTTGCTACAAAATGTGCAAAGAGCTGATTTACCGGTCTCTTACTTTCATAGTCTCAAAGCAATTGTACCACACTAAATTCATTGGTCAAATCATATTAATTTTAGTCCTGAAGAATGAGTCTCATTTTCCGCATTCAGGTATTTATTCTTCAATGGAAAATGTTTGTGTAGAATTTCTTTTCCACACTCCTTAATATTTCAGATAATTTTGGATACGACTACTTAGGCTAGGCCAATTCTAGGTAAAATAGGTTACTTGTACCATTTTAGTGCATACCTGATTATTCTTGAACAGAGTGAAATGTGAAGAAGTAGAAGAATTAGATAACCATAGAAATAATGGAAAATTATCAGTTTCTTTATATGCAGCCCACTGTTCTATTACAGAGCTTAGAGGGAGAAACTCCACTCTTGTATTGCTCATAGGAGCAAGTTGAATCTTTGGTATCTCATCTTGCATGTTAGTGCAAGTGATGCATCAAAATGGAATTTTACGTAGAAATAAAAGTATCCTTTCTCCTGTTTCTACATCTCCTGAAGAGACCATTGCAGAAGTGGCTGCTCATTGGGATGAGCTCTCTGCCTTGCAAGTATTATCTGCAATGGTGACCTCACAACCCCAGATAATTTAATTTCTGTTTAGAAGTAAGATGAATGTAGAACACTAACAGGAACATTGTACAAAATGATTTAATCTGTGGGCAATCAGGCCAAACAAATCCATGAATCATTCATAATCGTTCATATGCATCAGCACTGCAAGAGATACTGTTAACTACAAAGGAAAACATTACAGATGGGGGGAGCGTGAGTCAGAAAATAAGGTAGATCAGTAAAATCTGCATGAAATACATGGGGTTTTAAGCAGAATTTATTCTATTGGCTACAGGCCAAGTCCAAAAAATAAAGGTTTAGGGCAGAATTTGAGCTCCTAAATCTAAAACAGAGATGGTGAAAAACCCCAGGGAGCTGTGTCTGACCTTGCATCGTGCCTAAATTCCCAAGCCACCTTACGTGTTTTTACATGAGCTACTCTGCTGTATAGAGCCTCTCTGTAAGTGCCCAGATCTGCACCAGTTCAACAGGGCTAAGCAGCTTGGCACTCATTCCTATCTCAACTCAATCAGAAACTAAAAACTATGTGTTACTCCATTCAGGTCCCCAGAGCAGCTCAGTTCAAGAGGTAATCTTCAAACCCCTCTAATGGATGCCAGTGGGACTGAGTCTTCACAACTGCAACTGTACCTGTTCCCTCTAAAAAGACATTTTATTGATATACTAGAGCAGGTAAAGCATTTATCCAGGAAGCGGAAGGTCTGAGTTCAGGGCCTGTTCTTTGCAGGTCAGAGATATCAGTAGTCACACTGACGTCTGGGTGCATAAGTATGCACCTGAAACCAGCCTCAAAGCTTGATCATTCTCACTCTCAACTCTGTCCCCTGCACAGGACACGTCTAGAGCGGGTGGTGAAGCTCTGTACAAGGATGCTCAAATTAGCATTGACGTGTGTCTGTCAGAACTGAGTAATGCCATGCCGTCAGAGGGGGCTGAAAAGTAGCAGAGTTTATTAGCGGAGATGCAGCGTATGTTACGATGGTGGTACGTACTCCTTCTGAGTGTAGCTAGCCCAGGAGCCTCCCACTTCAGCATGTTCCTACTCTCAAGCAACAATCTACATTCGTTGTCTGAACTATTTCAATATGGAAAACTGATTTTTAAAAAGAGAGAGTTATTAATCTTTAACAGAAGTGTTCCTCTCAGCCTAGCAATAGCTACTCGGGAGTTTGGATTTGCAGCTATCAGATTTGTAGGTATAACCAGTACCGGCTACTGGTCAGCTCTCCGGGAATGTCTTCGGCGAATACAGATTTGGGAATTACCGCTGGATGGCACTCTTGTGCCACAGAGTATGTAACTGTATGGGATTTTATTTGGCTACAAATACAAAGAACTAAGTTCACTTACTTCTTCCTTGTACCGTCATAAATTTGGAGTGGCTTCACGTAAGGCATTCAGTTTAATTTAGAGTTGCACCAGCATAACTGGGAGAAGAATACGAACCAGATGTTGAGAAGCGATATTTTGGCTATTAATTCTATCGATAAAGTTTTGAACAATTTATGAAACTTAAATACAAGGAGCAGGCATAGAGGCTGTGGCCAAGACCAAGAGCACCCAGCTTCAGTTCTTCTGTGTTGTTACAGGCTACACTAAATTCTAATAATCGACTTTAATGCTTTTTTACATGCCAGTGTTTTTACCCTTATGGCTGCTATATCATACACACTATTCTATAAAGATACAAGAAAATTCTTCTATGGCTGGCTGTAAAACAAGAAGCTATCTTCATTCCAAAAGTCAACGTTTGAAGTCTTTATTTCAAAGTTTCCAGTCTATATATTTAAAATGTTTGGAGAATGTTTCAATCATTTCTAATCCCAAATATTATGCTTTTGTTTTGAAATATTTGAAAAATGGCTCAATTCTTTTCACATAGAATAATTGTTCTGCGAAAGTCAACATTTTTTTCAGAAAGTATTTAGTTTTCTAAGAAGAAATCAATTTTGGACTAAATTTGCATTTTAAGAAGTGGTGATTATCTCAGCTCTCTAGTGAAATAGAATCATATCCACAATAACTCTTTAATAAAGATAACACATTTGGCTTAATGTACTGTACATGTGTTATGTATCAATGCAGTGTATGGGAGAATACCAGGAAATTTCTGCAAATGCATTTGAACACCAGGGAAATATCTTAATGAAATTTGTGCTTCTGCTCCTTTTCTGTTGGTATAGATGGTGACGCCTCTCTCCCCTGTAAAGAGCTTCAGTTCCCCCAACCCCAAATCTGTACAGTACCCTGAATATTAGGAATGTCTGACAAGTTCAAGAACTCTTTCAGCAAAGTCATCTTCTCCACCTTCACTTCCACCAAAACCAACACGAGAGCTAGTAATCAATTTAAGCTGAGGCATTTTCTATTTTGGGGCTGGTAACATATCTCTGGTTTCTGCCAGGGAAGGAAGTGCTTAGAGTGTTTTATCACAGCCAGCTCTTATAATTTACTTGGCATAACTGGAAGAAGGAAATTGTGTAAATATGGGCTAAAGCTTATTCTTGGGAAATGCACAGTTCCATGGACGTGGGATCTTTAATGTATATTTTTGGTTATCACTTGTATGCTGTCACTTCAGTTCTCTATTTGTAGCATGAGAATAATATCACACTAATTCTGTGATGCTTGACAGAAGAGTTCCTGTACGTGTGCTAAATGTACTCAGCAGCAAACCTGGCAGGCTCAGGGTAAGAATGTTTCAGCACACCTTTGCTGCCCTCCCTGGTTTTGGCTTATTCTGAGGGTCATCATGGCCCTAGCATAATTTGGTCACTCTGGGAAGATGCTCTAAATTAAGAATTGCCTGTTATGGCTGAATAACACAGCAACCTGAATCTATTCAGAGAATAGGATGGAACTATTGTCTTCTCACACTTCTGCCTTTCCATCCTTCCACTTTATGCTGGGACTTGCAGCACCCACAGTTGACAGGATGGTCTGCAATTACCCTAGAAAGAACCTGTGTCTCCCCGCACTTTCTTTTATATAGTGTCGCCATTTACTGAATAGCTGGTAGTTAATTTTTAAAATCTATTTTACGATAATACCCCAGAGCTATGTTCTTATGTATGGTTTCTTTGCACTAGCTATTGTAGGTACTGGTAGTTGAGAGACACACTGTTGTGGAGAGCTTACAAGCTCTAGGTAGCACAAGTGGAGAACTGAGATCCAGGGAAATCGAGTGATTTGCCCAAGGTCACATGCTAAGTTTGTGGCAGTGTTAATCTACCCGATCTGATTATCTAAGGCATGAAGGCACCAATGCATGTTCTGGTGTATGTATCAGCCACAGGAATGCTAAACTGGAGAAGTTCATTTGGAAAAATAAAGGGAAAAAAAAAAAGAAAGAAAAAAGGCATGCTTGGCACTACTTGAAGACTTGCAAGAAATTTCCACTTTCCCATTTTTCGAATACTTTGGAAATACATAAACTCTTGGGATCTGCATTTTAAAATATTGTTTCAAACTGTAATAACATCTGTTAAATGTAGCCAAGGAACATCTGGTTTTCTGTTCCTGGAACCCTGAGCTGAGGCGGCCGTTGTTGTCAGCTATGCCGTGGAGCGAAATTGGTTCAATAGGTCATTCTCTTCTCTCCATTTCTTAGTTCTCAGTTTCCTATTAAAAAGATGGCCAACAACGAGAGTAAGCAGGAGGGGAAAGGAGATTCTGTGTAATGTACGTATTAGCCTGTGGAAAAAAAAAAACATTTAGCTTCAGACTGAGTTAGATAACTGGTGAGAGCAGAGCTATTAAGCATGAGAAGGAACACCAGGGATTATATGGAACTGTAAGATTTATTAGCCCCCAAATGGTTTATCTTTCATCAGTGGAAATAACAATCATCTGATACAAATCCCACTGAAAACAATGAAAATCTCACATTGATGGTCACTGGGCTCTGGATTTGACCCTCTGTGGTATCACTGGTAGATGGCCTAGTGGAAGCTGGTCACCAGTGCACGGTACATTAATTGCAAGATTGTTGTTAACTATAACCTGAGCAGCTCTAGTCAATGCAGTAATTGAAGGGC
Organism: Gymnogyps californianus; assembly: GCF_018139145.2. Classification (NCBI taxonomy): domain Eukaryota; kingdom Metazoa; phylum Chordata; class Aves; order Accipitriformes; family Cathartidae; genus Gymnogyps; species Gymnogyps californianus. Next base: position 30,136,789 of record NC_059477.1, read on the forward strand.
CAGAAATAGTTGATGCATTGTATACACCATCTCTTCAACCATCGCTCACTCCAGTGGAGTCAACCTGAGGACAGCTGGGAGGGAGAACCAGAAGAAAAGTTCAAAGGCCTCAAGTACAGAAGACCATAAGCGTATTGCGTAGGTTTTAGTTCTTACATTCCCAGCTCTCCGTGCTTTGGCAATGCCTTGGACAAACAAATACGTTCTTGAGACCTGCATAATTTTTTCCCTTCATCTTTTAAGAACAGGACCAAGACTCATAAAGGCATTTAGATGCTTATGCTCCCCCTGAAATCATCAGGCATTAAAAGCATAAATAACATTGAGAGCATGCACCATGATCTGATATTTAATTAGCAATGAAAATCTGTATCATTCAGCCAGTGGCATTAAAATTAGGAGACTAGTAACACTGGGGTGGCAGAACCCTCTGTATCTATCCTTACTGAAAAATGGCAGCCCCCTTGTTTTTCAGGACCAATCTCGAAAACAACTGGGAAAAGAAATGCTGTGACCTTCTGCCATGAACATTTTGGTGACGCAAAAAGGCCAAAAGGCCATTGAAGTCCTATTTCTTATATAGATGTAACTTGCCACCACTCACGTGACTTGAAAAGCAAAACTAATCTGGAGGAAAGGTTTCTCCAGTTTTTTCCTTAGATGTGACCTTTCCCTTCCCAGTCCATGAATTTAAAATACCGAGGAAGTGAGTCCTAATCTGAGGAAGAGTTTCCAAAACAGAATTAGAGATGCAGCACTTTCTGTGGCAGGGTCTTGCCAAGTGCTGATGGTATAAATTAACTAATGGAGGTCAGGTCTGTGTGCATAGAGGAAACTTGCTAAAGGCAGATAGGGTGCAGGAAGGGAAAAGGGAGCTGTACAGCTCCCTGGCAGTTGCAAGCAGCTTCCTGACACTATTTACTGGGTGAAACACTTTGTTTCCTTCAGAGCAGTGTTTGACTTTGCTTTCACCATTGCCAGTGTAAGTCAAATGTCTTTATTGTTATCATGTCTAGTTTACATTGCCCAGCGTTCACAGTCTGATACTGAAGTGACCATTCCCCAACTAGTGTGTAATTATCTAAATCCACGTAGTGGTATGGTCCACCCATACCCCAAATAGACTACAGTCAAATGTATGCTTTAGATAAATAAGGTCTAGTCTGACTGCCAAAAAAGACTGTGCCATTTTACTTCATGAATAGCAAAAAAAGTCAGTAATAATATATGTATATGGAAAATACTGTTGCTGGAATGGAATGACCCAGTTTACTCTGTGATCCATGGGTTTGTAACCTATTCTGCTCAATGCCATCTTCATCTGCTCTCTCCAGCCTCACCTGATTTTTGTATTTGCCATATATACACTTTGTCCAAACACAGTTACGCTTGTTGTGTGTTTGGCACATCAGTATTCGGAATTGCCATGATTTACAGAATCACACTCAGTGGTGTTATTCAAAGGACCAGCATTTATTACAGAAAAACCCTGCATGCTGTGAACACAAACATGCTTCTACACTGCTTGAGTTCCAACTTAGTCCTGCTGATTAATCATGGATTTTCTCGTATCTGGAGCTTTATGTAGGAACGATGGACATCTAGTGGCTCAATAGAATATAGCAAATGAAGATGTTATGCTCAAAAAGGTACGTTGTTGGCAAAGTAGACAATTCAGTGAAAATTAGACTAAATTAAAGACTTTCTCAGTGGTTCAAATGCAATTTGAATATATGAAATGACTTTAGCTAAGAGTCGAATAATCTGTGATGAATTTTGTTTTTGTGTTTCTGTCATCTTCTGAAAAGGTGAGGTGACTTTGAAACTTACACAGGTCAAAATGTATTTGCTACCTATTTTCAGGAGAATGTAACATCCTCTTTCATTAGGAGAAGCTGGGGTACAGGATAGATGGATAAGAAACAGGAACAAATCACACAACACAGCCCTATACATTTTTTCTTCCCCCAAATGAACACATTTATTTTATGCATGGTAATTCAGGATGTGATTAATTACACTATTAGACACCTGATAACTTACAATGACTAAGAATAACTGTGAAGAGCAGTGACATGGAGAACTTTCCTTTCTCTGCAATGTGTTTCCTATTTTAATACTTAAATAATGAGTTTCTTTAACAAGTAACCCACTCTGACTCATGTTTTCCTCTCTCTCCTTTGTTCTCATCCTAACCAATAACTACCTGGCATCCCAATAGCTTTTATTACAAAAGATGAGATGCACATTGAAGAAGCAAAAATATCTGCATCGAATTATAAGCTGTTTTTGTATGGTGAGCCTGTGTTTGTATTAGGTTTGCCATTCTGTCTTTTCCTAGTCTGTACAGAAAGTCCAGATGGACTATGTCAGTCTATTATGCTGCTCAGACCAGGGACAGTGCTTGACCTCTCCTGGAATAACTAAAACTGAGACCAACATCAGGCAGTCAAGGGCTGTCATATCTGGATGTCTCTTACTCCTATCCTAACCCCACAGAACAACTAATTCAATTTATGCAGATGGAGCTGGAGTATTTTGGCTGGAGCATATGAATAAAAGAGGCAGCCTACATATAAAGAGGGAGGCTTCTCTGCAAATGAGAGCAAATCATTGCCAAATATTAAGATGAATCATCTGGAGAGAGCAACAGGAGGCATTCTGTCTCACCTGAGATGCTGAGAAAACCTGGAAGCCACAGATCAGACTGAGAAAAGACGAATCACTTGTTAGTTTGCAGAGATATGTAACTCGGGAGGTTTTTTTAAGGGTAAGAAGTGACGATAAAGAAAATCCTGTGCTAAACAGGTGGATTTTGTCTTCCTTTTTCCCTCTGAACAGGCTAAACCAGAAGCTTGTAGGCCTTGGTGAAACTAAGAAAACCAGGAATAAGCAAGTGAAGGGTTCTCCCATTCTGACACACCAGTTCCAGCTCCATATCCTATGCTAGGGTTCAGAGAGGGATTCTCAGCCTATGTACGTGCCATTAAAATGACATAGGAACAGTTATTTAAACACTGCTCAGATTGCATTAGGAGCTTGGGACACAGAGATTGGGTCCAGTGGTTCAGGCGGATGTTGTGGGGGGTTGAATTTACAGAGGATATTGTTTCATCAAGGTACACTGGAAGCAGGAACTTTATTAACGTCCTATGGTTAAAAAGTAGTGAACACATTGAGTATATGATAGCCCCTGGATCATTAAGATTAATGAAAGTATTTTTTTAGAAAGATATATTAGCAGCCTTTATTTATGTGATAGAGTTTGCAGATTTTAAACTGCCGAAGTTTTAGGTGCACTAGCAGGCACAAAGTTATATTGTTGAGGTCCCATTTATCTCCAGATTTGTTTCAACAATAGTTCCTCATAGAGAGGAGTTGCAATGAAGAGAGCTTCCAAAGGATTTTTCTATTTGGACCTCTTGTGAAGGCTATATTTAGGATATGAACACAGATATACCAAAACTCTATTGCTGACAACATTCAAACTGCATTTACTAGTATTAGGGAAAAATGAACTGAATTTGTTTTAGCTGGCAAATAATCAAGTCTCTCTATTTCAGACACTTCTGGGCAAGAATGGCAAAGCCAAGGTACACCTGACCATATGAAGTACCCTGATGCAAGTGTGGTCAACTACCAGAATGAAGAAAAAGAAGCGGACTGGCATTTTAACGAATATTTATTGAATTAGAAGGTAAAGACTTCTTAAATCTCTACTTACCTTTGCCACTGCGAGGTTCTGGTTACCACATTACCACTTTACTGATTAATAGGGCAGTACAAAATGAATCTAAAGTTACATGAGCTTTAGACTGAATAATCTCCCTTGTGAAAAGATCTAGGAAAAATTAGCAGTCCTGTACTGACCCCAGATTAGGTGAAAAGAGCATGTGGTGGGGAAAGGCTGGAGTTTGCCTTGCACAGATCGTGAGCGGAAAGGGTAAATGGGAGAGCTGAGACTCAGCACCTGACATCTTTCAAGCGTAAGGTCTGTTACAATGCTGGAAATCAGCCTAGGACTCCTCTGCTCTTACTTCTGTTGATGTTGGAATGCCAACAGCAAAAAAGCTATGACTGCTCAACTCAGCCTTCCATTCCCGCTGCCCTAGTGCTTTGCCCCTGGCCTTATGCAGGGATGGGTACATATTTACTAACTAGTACAGGCAGACACAAATTTCCATTGATTAATCTTCCTCTGGCAAGGTGAGTCATCATATAGAAAAGGTTGTTTCTGCTTGTTCTCTGTTCAGATTATAATCCAGTCAGAGCTCCAAAAAAGGCCAGGCCAGTAGCTTCAACACCTATGGCCATCTCTGTTCTCCCACAGTAACAGAGGGAAACTTGGAGAGATGTCTGTAGCTTCAAGCTTTCTGCAGGGAAAGATCTTCCTTGGAAATTACTTTGAAAGAAGTTGGCAAGGATCCTGGTAAGAATTTAGCCTTTTCTGTCCGTGTTTCTCCACCTGTCAAAACACAGCATAATCCTTCCCTACTTCACAACGGTATTGTGAGGACTCATCATGTTTACATCACTAAATGTGATTTCCTAGTCTAGGCTTTAGTTCTTAGGAACACAAACTCATCTCACCCTTCTTAAAGATCTTCTCCCTCTTTTCACACATCCATATTCCTCTTTGCTTTCTGCTACTGCAAAATGCAATTGCTGCTAGTGTTGCTCTTGGACATCTGAGAGCAATTTTAACAGTCACACTGAATTTTCCTGAGCAATTAAATAATCAGTAAAGGAAAAGAATTCTTCTTCAATTTCTGTTTTTCCTTTTTATTAGTGTTGGAAAATGATTTATACCTCATAGTGCTCATTACTAAAATTTCTCATCACTGCTCCAACTCCTTGGTATTGCCATGAAGAACAATCTTTGCATATATTTATAAAGCATCTTTTAGTCCAGAGATCTCTGACAGAATTAATTGTGATCGAAACTGAAGTTATCTATAAACAAACTCCAGTATAAATATCATGTGTTGTCTATGTTTGTATGCTGCAGGACCTGTCCCTCTTTCTACAAAAAGGCAACTTTCTCTGGAACAGAACAGTAGCAGACCAAAATATCTGCACTGTCTTAAATGTGAAGTGTACTATCCAACTGAAATTGCACAGGGAACCTAAGAAAGAAGAACGATCTGCAAGCTCCTGTAATCAACTTCATGCCAGAACCGGCAAGATATTTTTAGCTATGGCACACTGTTGAAGATTTATTTAGGGATGTAAGAGGTACCCAAATCTGGAGGTGGTGACCATTTTAGTTACGGTCCTGCTGCCTTCTCATCATCCAATTTATCCTCCCACACACAACCTTGCCTAACCTGTGAAACAGCCCTTTCTTTTCTCCGTCCCTGCCATGATCCCTTTTACTCCTGCTCGCCACTGTCTCTCCTACTGCCTTCTATAAAACTAAAATCTTGGATTTTCCTCATTTCCCCATATTATAGTTCCCTCCCACCTCTTTCCCAAGCTCCAAACTACTTCCCCATCCAGGTTTACTACCAGATGCTGTATGTTAACATGAGGAAACATCCCAGCCTTATGCACAGAGGAACGTGAGTTACGCTTCATATGGACTTCACAGTGAGGGTGGTCAAATCCTTAAACAGGATGCCCAGTGAGACTGGAATGTCTACGCTTGGAGATATTCACACCTGGACCAGGCAAGGCGCTAAGCAACCTGACCTAACTTTGAAGATAGCCCTGTTTTGAGTGGGTAAAGGATGAGATGATCTCCAGTGATTCCTTCTAATCAAAATTATTTCATGATTCCATAATTCTAACTAAATCTTGAAGGAAAATAGGAAGAGGAAGAACACACAAGAATCTAAGAGAAAGATGCATTTCTGGCAAGAAGAAAAAGGAATACAACAAAACAAACCAGAGCTGCGCACAATTAGTCTGCTTTTCATCTTGCCTGCACTGAAGTAATTCAGGATGAAGTCAGATGGATGTTAAAATCAGTAGAGAACCAAGAAGAGAATCAACACCAACGTGCCTGTGGTTAGTCTAGGCTTGCTTCATCTATCTGGACTCAAGGCCTGGTTACTAATGTGTGTGTTGTCTTCAGAATATCCTCAGTTGGAATATTCCAAGGTACCATCTGTTTTATTTCCTGCAGATTCAGATTAGGAGCACGATGCAGGCAGTACCCCACCTCCTCAGAGCTTGGGCTGAGCAATGACCCAGGTGCTGCAGCCAGATGCATGCTGTAGAGTAACCTTGTCGGAGGGCCAGAGAGGAGTAGGAACAGATCAGAGGTACCCCTGCTCCCTTCATAGCAAGCAGCAGTTCCAGCTCCCTCATCCTCTGAACATTTAAGAGTATGGTTTGTGTTCCAGTGTGTGAATATACGAAATGTCCAAATCAAACCTGGAGCTGTAACAAGTCTATGCTGTTGTAGGAAATCTTCTCAAATCCAGGTGATCACCTATATAGGTTTTATAGTACTACTAAAAATCAAGGCGAAAGCAGAGAAACAGAAACGTAAATGTAAACTGTATCCCAGTTTTTGAGAGACTTCCCAAATTCTACAAAAGTGAATGTATTAGTGATCTTAATTCACACTCCTCAACCTCACAAACAATTTATGTTTGCCCAATTTGAGATGTCACTACCCTTTACTACACAGAACAACTAAAGATCCTTGATTCAGAAGTACAAGTACTTAAATAATCCCTAGAATCTTTATGAAGAAAATGGGTTTGTGTTCCAGTTTATTTTACTGCTACTGCTGGTTTATCTGGGAGACACATCACCACTAGGTAAACAAGCATTGATGATACCAGCATCTGTTTAATAAATATTATATTATAAAGTATTGTTCTTCCACTATCCTCTTAAATAGAACAAGTTCCTGAAATTGAAAGTCCAGTAACAAAGGGCACAAATAGAACAAGAAATCTGGCAGCAAAATATTTCTTTTTAAACAATAGAGCTGCAAGAGCAACACCCTGTTGTACAGCGCAGTAGAAGGGTACTGACAAATACTGAAACATAAAATGCCCAATCACTAAACTGCTTTAATATGATAAAGTTCCCCCAAATCCAAGCCATCAAACCAAAAGCCAACACAGGAGCTTGAAAATGATGGTAAACTATAACATATCACTCATGGGTGGCCTTAATGGTGAATCTGGGATGAATTACATGAAAAAAATCACAGGAAATTTTTAACACAAAAAAGAAATCTGAAAGGCAAGCACAACAGCTGCCATAACAGAGACTTTAGCAATGCCAAACACAACATAAATATGTTGTGTGCTTGAAGGCTGTGCTAAATTTTCCTCTGAGAGTGTTTTATGGGATTATAACAGATACAAAAATATCCTGACAACTTGAGAGAAAAATGAGTGACTTATTAGACCAATTGATAAAACTGGAAATAATAGACAAGCTCCCAGGCATGCAGGTGCTTCTTTGGATCTGAAATAGGAACAGCAAACTTCAAAGCTAAATCCAGGTTAAGAACAATTGTGCTGAGTTAGGACATCTGCTTTGCTTCAAATGTTTATTAATTTCTTTTTTAAAGGCTGTAAATGATGACCTAGGAAATAAATTTATAATAATATAGCCCTGTAAATGGATTATTATTTTTAAAGCAGGCTTGCAATTAGAAAGAGATCTAAGGAGTAAAACTTACCCCAGCAAATCTGCACAAAATCACATTGACTTTCCATGAGATTTACAAGCCTGTTTGCTTACATTGCTTTAGAAAATATGAATTGGATTCCTAAGTCACTTAGGTGCTTTAGAAGATTTTACTTTCACTGAAAAAGGCAATAAACAAGTCAGGATACTCCCAAGAAGTGGATACACATGGGTCCTTGTTGCTCACGCAAACCTAACTGTGGCTGCAGAGCCAGCTATGCTGGGGACTGGTGTATTTGCCTGAACAGACCTGGTAACAAGCTCAAAGCTTAAGATCTGACATAAGCACAGACAACAGACAACACCAGGCAACACTAAGCAATGCTCTGAGGTGGCTCGACTGTAATATATCTCTTAGGCTAGTCCTAGTAAAGATGTAAATACTGTTTTCTAAGTTTGTCATTTATATTTATTGAAACTTTTCACTGGAGAGGGTAGGGAAGGTGAAGCAGAAAAGTAATTTTCTGTTACTGGCCATTCACGAATTTTTAAGCTGTTACTTTTTCAGTCATCTACAACAGTTTCCTTGTTTTTAGAATGAGCGCATGATATCATATCCTGAGCCCTTCCCTTTTCTTGCAGCTTGCTGAGGCACTAGGAGGAGTCCAGCTACAGTCATCGTGTGAATTGGTCTGTAATACTGCAGTGGAGCTGCTTCTGCCCTTGTCCGCCTGCCTGTCTTATTCATACTCCTTAAGAAGTTGCTGCTCTAGGACGAACGACCCTTTAAGCACAGTAAGTATCAGCTAAGAAAGCAAACAATCTATCATCTAGCTTGTAAAGTTGCATCAGAGAAAGATCACTTCTCTATGTATTTACATGTTTGTGCAGTTAGGGACACAAATACAAGTGAAAGGAGAACTCGCTGTCATTATCCATCACTGAAGTGAGAAGAGAAAGGAGATTCCTGGCCTAGCTGGGGTGAGAAAAGGGATAGCAGCAACGCGGGAGGCTCTTGGGGTGCAGAGACTGGATTAAAGGTGTAGGCTAGGTGTTGGAAAGGGCCAAGGTACATGTACTGTGTGAGGCAACATACCCATTCGCTGTGGACAGACAGGAAAAAACAGCTGCTAAAATGTATACACAAGCAGCTGGGCGTGAGCACGTGGCATTGTATTAATGCTGGATGACAAGCACCTCTTGTTTATTCTTAATCTTGCTTGACTTAATGAATGCAGTAGTACTAGCTAGTAATAAGCAAAATAAAAGGAGAATAAAAGAACTAGTTTTCTGCACTAATCTCAACTCATCCCTAAAGCATACAGGCCAAGTAAACATTAACAGTGAGTCATTGATTCTTGTTAGTATAACTACATAACCCATACTGGTGGTGGTGTTACTTCTGCACTTCTCCGTCTTGGTCTTCAGCTCTGAAATGCAGAGCTAAAGGCTCTGCCATTCTTGGTGGGGAGCCTAAGGTTTTGTCTAGATGTCTCTGCAATGTTAATTTAGTAGAAACTTGTTAACTATATCAATAATATATTTATAGTTATATTTATAGTGTATGAATAACTTAGTATGATCCAGAATTTGCAGCATAAAAAATGTTACAATGAATGTAAATATATACATAGCTTGCATTTATATCTACCAAATGATATTGTAGAAGTTATTTATTAACCTAGAAAGTTGCTTTTAAAAGGATAGAACATCTAAATTTTCCTGTGTATATTGCCCTGGTAGAGTACCAAACACCAACTTCATTCCAAAGTTGTAAAAGACTTATGACCATGCTTTACATAAAGGCCTCACTGTTTTGAATGGAACCAACAGAAAGCAGTGGTGATATTTGTGTGAATATTTAAGATAACAATAACTGGCTTCAGAAACGTGCAAATAAGTTGTGTCCTTTCCCCAAACCGTCTTTGGTGAGGCAAGCAACTGTACAGGAAACACATAACCTTTGAATATGTCATTGGTCACACTACTTTATCCATTTTTTCTTTGCTTACTGTGGTTTTGATCAGCTCATTCATAGGGTCACAGCACAATGTTAGTAAAAATCATTGCTTTTTGTTATCTGCTAAACTGCATTGTGAGGTAAAAACTCAGTTAAAAGCTGCTGGACCCTCTTCTGTTGCTGATGTAGTTAATTTTATGACAGAACAAACCTGCCATTTTCTACAACATAGTTATGATAAGAGTAGAAGGATGCTAAAGCTGTGCTCATGTGCTGCTCGGTCTAGCCTCAGTAGCATCGAGATTGCTGTACTAGAGGCAACCATTAGTCCACCTACTCCAGGGTTCTGCCTCCGACAGCAACCTGTACTAGGTGCTTCTGATACAGTTGCAAGTAAGTCCAGAGTGATCAGCTGTCGAACAGGCTTCACAGGAGACTTTTTTAAGCCTATCAGCTATTAGTTGACTTGTACTGTGCAAGATGAGGGGTTTTTAACTCTTTCATTTCATAGAATATCACAGTGGATATTCACATTTCTATATAAATGTTTGTTTCTTGAATTCACTGAGATCTTGGTTCCAATGATGTCGTGTGGCAATGAGTTCAGTAAAAACTGTGGGTTTCTAAAGAAATATTGTTATTTCCTTTCTCCAGAATTAATTCTGCTGCCTTTCATTCCGTTAGATGTAAATTTGCTTATACATCATAGGAGAGAAAAACTCAGCTTACTTTTTTAATTGTGCGCTCTACTGAAGAATGACAACGTATTTTTATTCTTAGTTATAGTTTGGTCTGTCTAGTTTGCAGCTATGCTTTTTTTCAATTTATAAACTCGTCTCAAGGGCTTCACCCACAGTTTTAGAATCATAGAATCATAGAATAGTTTGGGTTGGAAGGGACCTTTAAAGGTCATCTAGTCCAACCACCCTGCAATTGAGCTGGGACATCTTCAACTAGATCAGATTGCTCAGAGCCCCGTCCAGCCTGACCTTGAATGTTTCCAAGGATCTATCACCTCTCTGGGCAACCTGTTCCAGTGTTTCACCACCCTCATTGTAAAAAATTTCTTCCTTACATCTAGTCTGAATCTACCCTCTTTTAGTTTAAAACCATTACCCCTTGTCCTATTGCAACAGGCCCTGCTAAAAAGTTTGTCCCCATCTTTCTTATAAGCCCCCTTTAAGTACTGAAAGGCTGCAGTAAGGTCTCCCCGGAGTCTTCTCTTCTCCAGGCTGAACAACCCCAACTCTCTCAGCCTTTCCTCGTACGAGGGATGTTCATGAGGTTCACACCGGCGCACTTCTCGAGCTTGTCTAGGTCCCTCTGGATGGCATCCCATCCTTCAGGCATGTCAACTGCACCACTCAGCTTGGTGTCATCAGCAAACTTGCTGAGGGTGTACTCGATCCCACTATGTCATTGATGAAGATATTAAACAGCACTGGTCCCAATATGGACCCCTGAGGGACACCATTTGTCACCGATCTCTATCTGGACATTGAGCCGTTGACCACTACTCTCTGGATGTGACCATCCAACCAATTCCTCATCCACCAAACAGTCCACCCATCAAATCCATATCTCTCCAATTTAGAGAGAAGGATGTTGTGGGGGACCGTGTCAAAGGCCTTACAGAAGTCCAGATAGACGACATCCATAGCTCCTCCCTTGTCCACTTATGTAGTCACTCTGTCATAGAGGGCCACTAGGTTGGGCAGGCAGGACTTGCCCTTGGTGAAGCCATGCTGGCTGTCTCAAATCACCTCCCTGTCCTCCATGTGCCTTAGCATAGCTTCTAGGAGGATCTGTTCCATGATCTTCCCAGGCACAGAAGTGAGGCTGACAGTTCAGTAGTTCCCAGGGTCCTCCTTTCTACCCTTTTTAAAAATGGGTGCAATGTTTCCCTTTTTCCAGTCACCAGGGACTTCACCTGACTGCCATGACTTTGCAAATATCATGGAGAGTGGCTTGGCAACTACATCAGCCAGTTCCCTCAGGACCCTAGGATGCCTCTCATCAGGTCCCACGGACTTATGTATGTTCAGGTTCCTCAGGTGGTCACGAACCTGATCTTCTCATACAGTGTGAGGGACTTTGCTCCTCCAGTCCCCATCTTGAGGTCCATCCACTCGAGAGGTGTGGGAAGAGGGATTGCCAGTGAAGACTGAGGCAAAAATGTTGTTGAGTACCTCAGCCTTCTCCTCATCCATTGTTACCTGTTTGCCAGTCTTGCTCATCGGGGGGGTACACTTTCTTTGACCTTCCTTTTCTGGCTGACATAGCTGTAGAAGCCCTTCTTATTATTCTTTGCATCCCTTGCGAAGTTCAGCTCCAGCTGCGCCTTGGCCTTCCTGATCCCATCCCTACACAACCGGGCAGCGTCCATATACTCTTCCCAGGATACCTGTCCCTGCTTCCACTGCCTGTGCATTTAGTTCTTGCCCTTTAGTTTGACCAGCACGTCTCGACTCATCCATGCCGGTCTCTTGCCTTCCTTTCCTGCTTTCTTACATCTGGGGATCGAGAGCTCTTGTGCTCTATGGAAAGCGTCCTTAAAGATCTGCCAGCTCTGTTCTGCTCCCTTGTCCCTGAGGGCAGTTTCCCAGGGGGTCCTGTTGACTAACTCCTTGAAGAGCTGGAATTTTGCTTTCTTAAAATTCAGGGTCCTGACTTTACTCTTCACCTGACCCATATCCCTCAGGACTGTGAACTCCACCAGTGCATGGTCACTGCAGCCTAGGCTGCCTCCAATCTTGACGTCACTGATTAGCTCACTTGCGTTGGTGACCAACAGGTCCTGTAGTTAATTATTTTGTTGTCATGCTAAAAAAATTCAAAGATGAAAGATGTGAGTTTCCTTTATAGAAACCACCCAGCTCTGCTTTTGTATCCTGTTTATATATGTGTTTAATAATAAATTTGCCACCACCTTACATCCAAGAAATGTTAGGTGTGCAGCAAATGTTTAATTAATTAATCTCACAAAGAACTTGTGAGGTAGGTTCCCTCAGTTTACAGGTGAGACAGAGTGAGACAGTTAAATTAAGTGACTTGCTTAATATCACACAGTGAGTCAGTGCTAACACTGAAAATAGAGTTTATGTCTTCTGGTTCCTTGCCCTGTATTTTAATCATCAAACCAGAGTTAACTCTAAAGTTGAATGAACTCCTTAAATGATTAAAATAATTGTTCTCAATTTCATGTTGGAGTATTATGTTTTAATCACCTAAGCAGCTGAAATACTTGCAAAAGTTTTCCTTGCTTAGGACTTTTTTAGTCTTTCTTGTTCAGATATTGCTTCAGATATCAGCTGAATATGTTTTGTTTACAGTAATCTTGAATTTCAAAAATACACTTAAGCAGATCTCCACAAAAAAATAAGGAACGCACTTAAAACTCACAGCAATCTCTTTGCTGTCAATGTAGCAATGCTCTTTTTCATACTCTCAACAGCCACCCCACTTAAAAATACCCATAGCTTTAATTAACGGAGCATAGTAAAGTTATTGCCCCACAGAAAGCAAAAGATAGGCTGCTGGTTACGCTGTCATGGCTAAATGAAAATGTAGCCTGAAGCACAAAAGAGCAATTGCGTCTTAAGAAACATCTGCTTAGAGTGCAGTTCTGAACTATATGCTGTGTCATCTCTGAATAAACTGGTACATAAAGAGGTGCAATCCTTGAAAACATGTTTAAATGAATGGTACCTGTGTTCAGGCTAATGGTATACTCCAGCAGCTTTATAGCTTTTCTGAGTATAGTCCACATATTTGTTTATGCTGACAGGACATATATAAATTTTTCCAATCCTCACTATCTTACCTGTTCGATAGTGTTCTTCAGTATAGGAAAGAATAAATGGCCCAGAAAATATGTACGTAGGCATAAGATTGAAAGAGGCTCAGGAGAGGGAATGAAGAAATAATATTACCATGGCTTGCTCCCTATTAAACCTGGGTATAGACACAGCTGTCTGTTACACAGCCTTATACAATGCTTTGTATCATATAGTATTTTTGGGGTGTGTGAGACAAGCAGCACAAGGCTGTAGTCAGCTCCAAGATTTTTATAAAGACTTTTGCCATATGTAATAAATAGGGCATTGCTGTGCAAGCAGCCTTCCAACTTAACTGCAATTTAACAACAAAATACCTTAAAAATTCAACTACTTCATTGCTGAATGCAAATAAAGCTCCTAGGTGGTAAAATCAGTCAGTAAGCATTGGCATGCTGCATTTATGGAAACAACTCTAAAGTAATTTAACATGTTGTACTTGTAAAGAAGGGAGTCACATCTTGCCTACTGAGTTAGGGGCTAGGCAGAAGGTTCCAGGTAACAAGCCAAGGAGAGATGTTCCAAGAAGGCCATTCTGTTTCCTCTCTGGGGTCAATACTTCTAATTTACCATGTTGTTTTCCTTTTGGGTTTATCTTCTCTTTAAAATGTTAACTATGAGCATATTTTACACTTTGTCACTAGGGCTCTATCATCAGTGATCAACTGTCCAATATTGGTCAGGGTACTGCTCCAACTTCACTTTCAGTTTCTGTTAGAGACTAAGGTGTTTTTCTCACAGACTTCAGAAAATGGCCTGATGCCAAGTGACGTCTGCGCCCATCTATCAGGGCTAGAGATGCTGCCTTTCAAAGGCATTTCTGAAAACCAGGCAGGAGTTGTCCAGTACAAAGTGGACAAAGAAGACACTTCTGTGACTTCCATAGACTTTGAAACCAAACCCAAGAAAGCAATGCAAATAATCAAAAATATTTCTGTGGCTCTTCACTCATGTCTCCTTTTATCCACAGTTCCTATTATTAACCCATCAAATGTAATGGTAATAATGTTTGAGAAGCTGAAAATTTTAATCAAATATTAGATAATATTTGTGAAAAACAAGGTTTGAAATTATAATGTGCCTAGGTGTTCTCTTCCAGATTGGGAATAGAAAGAAGACTTTGTGGTCTGTGTGTTTGATCAAAACTAACCAAAACAGTAGAAATGAAATACAGGTACATACAGGTCACGGGCAGAAAATCCTTTTCAGCAACAATCTTCAGGTATGAAGAATGAGTCAGCCTGAGAAAATCAGAAGTTGCTTGTGGATAATCTGAATGAGAATGGAGGATGCATACTACAGTATCACATTTGAGAAGAGCTCTGACAAAATACGGGCCTTGAATTTTGGATGTAGAGAGAGTTATACTTGCTTCATCTATTACTGAAGAGAATAGAAAACAAGCCAGCCTTTATGATTAAGTAGACATCATCCTGTTTTATGTAATTAGCTTTATTTAAGATCCTACTTTCAGCGAAAACCTCAGTGTGTCCTGCCTACCTTAGTAATCGCATTACTAGTCACTGCTCTTTAATAGGTCTATTGCAGCCTTGTTCTGTTGATTCAGCACAGCAAGAAAACATTTTAGGAATGTCAGTTCTTCAAGCAGTGGGGATTATAGGCATGGTAACAGTACAGGTTTGTGAAAGGTATATGCTGCCTGCCTTCATTCCCCATACGACAGTGAGAGGGAAACTGAGGTACAGCCATAGTGCTACTCTGAAGAGTTAATATAATGAACATATTGTTATGTAGATTTGATTCACAGAATTGAGAAAGCATTTGTGGTAATAAGGTGTTTATACATTAGAGCCAGAAAATGAAACGGAAAAGAAAGTGAAAAGAAATGCATAATGAGGGAGTTGGCCAGTTTAGTTCCATTATGCAAGCACAATGAAAGGTACAAAGCTAAGGAATGCCACAAGTAACAAAAAAATCCAGTATCTGTTACCTTAAATTATATTAATTATAAAAGGTGGAGTTAGCAATGCAGGCAAGGTACATTTTTCCAACATTCCTTATTATGTGTTAATCATGGCACTGTAAAGATCCAAGAATCTTGGATCATGCAAGTTGCAAAATACCACTAGAACGTTTCTTGCTGGAACTAGATACAGCAAGGCAAGTACAAGCTGAAACTGTAAATATGGGGAAGGACTTCTCTGTTCAATAAAACAAGCAGTTTCTGCTGAAACTAATTTTGCTTGAGGACTAATTTGTGGTTCCAAGTGTCTTTCAGTGCTGACAGCTGAAGAAGGTAGCTCTGGGCCAGATTGTAATGTTCGCTCCTTGCTCTAATGGGCGGATGTGTTTAATTAACCTTTGTTTCTGCAGAAGCAGACATTCTGGCAAGCTGTAGGAATGCTGAAGGAGGGAAATCTGAACAGCAGTGAACCTAGGCACATTCTATATATCTAGGGCTAGGTAAAGAATGTTAACGTAGACAAATACTGTTTCCTAGGAGATAGGTTTGTATAAGCAACTTCTGTAATAGAAATTTAACATGGTTCCCCCTGTAGGGCTCCCCCCCATTAATTTCACAAGACCCAGCTATGGTCCCATGCCCTTGGGACTCTTGTCTTGTGTCTGGTTAAAGACTGGGCACAGTTCTTCAACTGGGGGTCACAAAAGCACGTATTCAAGGTGGAAATATTTTGCTTAGTATCTCTTGCATAGAGTTAGACCTGACAGCCTTGTTGCCTGTTCCATGTCCAGCAGTGACTCCTCCAGATACCATAGCTTGGACAGACCCTTCCCAGAGCTTCCTGTAAAGTGCAGGTCTTAAGGTTTATAGCTAATTCTTCAGAAGGCATATGGCAAGTCTAATGCAAAGCAGATATCCTTTGCGTAAAGTTGCTGAAGGCACCGCTTTTCTCTTGAAAAACTAAAGCACTGTAGATTACAATTCATACAAATACAGCAAACTCCCTGGCCACAATGTCCCTTGGCCCTAATCTTTCACTAAAAAATCGCCAGCTTTGCATGAGTGTTTTGAAAGCATGCAAACTAGAGCTTATCTTCTATGACCTTCACCAGCTCCGCTGCCACAATAGTATCATTGTTTCCTATCTCCTCCCCTTAGTAAGCAGCACCCTCCATTCCTCTCACTTCCTTTCTGGCCCAAACCTTTCCATCTGAGAGACTTTTTAAAGCTCTGCTTTGTCATCTAGTTTTGCTGCTACTGTGATCTAAATGCCAACCCCCTTCAGTCCTGGTTGTCTCAGTCTCAGTCAGACAAGACCCTGCTTTTATTGAAAAGGCACCTTTTAAACTTGAGTGATGGACATTCCTTCTACTCCTGTAGTCTTACAAACAAGGTGTATTCCCAACTGACAGAAATATTTGGGTTACAGCATTTTTCTTACTAAAACTACACTGTAGCAACACAGTATCAATCACAATCATAGACAGTACTTCTCCTACCTCAGCACTGTGATGCAGAACACTTCCCTTCATAATACTGTGCAACCATCTCCACATTGCCACAGTACGTAGGAACTAGTGTTAAGGCTGCAGTTAAGTTACTAAATTCCTAATCCCATGCTTTGTCCACTGGGTTTCTGTTCCAGAATGGAGAGTTGTGACAACAAATGAGGTAATCAAGGAAAAATAAAACTGGCTACAGTTGTCAGGATTATGAGTACAATATAATTCTTCAGCTTGTTCATACTGGTCTCTGTTTCTAGTAAGGACTGATGACTCCAAAAGCCATAAGCTGTGTGTTAAGTTCTTGGGTGATGACAATTTCCTTTATAATGTTGCCCACTGTCTGAGATTACAGAGACAGGATTGTGTAGGCCTGCTACTAGCAGAGAGTGTCCTATTGCAAAGAGAAGGTTTGCACAAAGACTGAGGATAGAGTAAGAGTCTTTTATGTCCAGATATAGATGGTGATTTCCAAAAGCGTTTAGCATTGGCCAAACCACCGCACAGTCAGTGGATGTAGTCAGGCTGACACAGATTGCTTTTGAGAATTCTTTACCAGCATGGTTCAACGTGCAGCCAGTCAGGCTGACACAGATTGCTTTTGAAAATTCTTTACCAGCATGGTTCAACGTGCAGCCACTGGCCAAATCTGATCTGCAGGATCTTCTGTCTGGCCTGAACCACCTTTTCTATGGAAATTCCAAGGAGCAAGCTGCTGCCTCATCCTAAAGAGAAGGAAAGGAGGGAGGATGATTCTTGCCCATGCTTCTGAGGCGTGGGCAAGAACAGCACCCTGATGCAGATGAGTTGTTGCTGTGCTTCTGTCTGAATGAGTTTGTGAGTGCTTGGATGTGTGGAAGAAAACACTCCTACACAGCCTGCTGCCTTATCTCCTTGTTGGGCAGGTAAGAACAGCAGCACTCCTCCATCACTGCCACTCTCATTTGCTGATTGTTTGGGGGGAGGTAGTAGGGAGCAGGGGACAGTAGTGTTCGCCTGCAGCCTATTGCTTTACTCAGCCTCCTCCCCAAGCTTTCTTCACTGTCCAAGTATGAATGTGTGAATGGTAAGAGGTATGAAAACACAGTCCTGAGCTGCTATTGATTGGCAGCTCAATGGCCTGTCCTTAAACTGAGATCTGACTCATACAGCCTCCGGGGCTTGACTATCCTATTAATACACTTAATGTTGCTGTAGGTATGACTCACCTAGAAGGAATGTATGACAATAAATTTCTTTGTATTTGTATTCTTTGTATTGTATTTGTGTGTCTCTTTTCTTTGGCCATCTGCATGTGGTGCATGATTCAATTTCCCTGCACAACTGCAGCAATTATGGGTTTCTTGTAATCATGGAAATAATTTCAGGAAGCGTGCATTCTATATGCATACAAGGATAAAGGACCTATGGGTTAATCTTGCAGGCTTTTTATTCAAGTGAATACATTCAGCAGGTTCTGGGTCCTATCTTCTTCCAGTACAGTAAGCATAGTGCTGATGGGGACTGAAAAGAAGTTGCTGTCCTTGGAGTCAATAGCAAAGCTCTTTCGCTAGTGGGAACAGGCACCATTCTGAGCTAATAAGAAGATTAAAAGCCAATGGAAAGAATTACAATATCCTCTTAATTTTAACATAATCTAAGTATAAATTACCCAAACTGAGAGCTCTCACTTAAATACAAGTTGAAACAATTACTTTATCTTCAGGGAGACTCTCTAAGTAATTGAGATGGATGTAAATCTCAGCTGAAACTTCTGCTTGAAGAAAAGTGCTACTGGATGTGTCCATGGTTTCAGCACATGCAGCCAGTTACAGTACAGGGGAAAGCTGCATTAACTTTCAGTCAAGCTAAAGGGGTGCCTCTCCTGATTTTGATAGATGGCAGTTAATTACGTTTTTCCTCTTTGGAAGAAGTATATATTTCTTTCTTTTGTTAGCATGTCTGATAATGGCAGGGGATTTTTCTGAGGGTAGTCTTGGAACAAAACTGCAGCTCCAGGCACTCTGTAAGAAGCCAAGTACAAGGGAAGGGTGGAGTGAAGTTGCTATTTGATAATAGGAATAGTCTACAAGAAAGTTTCCTTATCTCTCTTCAATACTTGTTTTTCAGAAAGTAACTGTGATGAAAAGGCAGGAGCTATTCTTCTCTGCTGTAAATTCTTTTCTGATAAGTCTTTTGGAAGAAATCACAATGCTATCTTCATTCAAATCCTTCCTAAGATGCATTTCTTCCATAAATTGTTTCTATGCTAATCCACTAGGCGTTGCTATTTACATCTTTAAAAGAAACAAGTACTTAACCTGGACTGATTGTAGATTAAGAATTACTAAGGGTATGCATGTCCCATAGAAAAGCATAGTCCATGGAAAAAATCTATTGCCTCCTGGCAGTAGTTCTTTATATTGTGTTTTTATTTCTTATTGTTGATTGTAATCTCTGCAGGGAAGGGGCATTTGTCTTTATGCACCTTTAAGGCATCATACATGTGTGTAACTTTATGCAAATTAGCGAAGATCAAGAAGGAAACACAAAGCAATTTTACAATACAAATTAGCTCTGCCTTGAATAGCAGTCAAATTCTACTCTGTCATCCCAGTGTAAATCCAGATTTGGTGCTGAAGTCACTGGAATGGAATATGGTCGTAGCTCTTGATACAAAGAAGACTGAAGGGGAGAGGAGGCCAGTAATGCTGCATCTAATAGATTCATTCCCATTGTCTTAGACTATGCAAACTTTAAATAACCCTAGTCTTCTCTTCAGGACATGCTGACTCTATGCTGCCTTGGGCTATGGGCTGCTAATATAGCTCAGAAACGCACATCTGCTATTTAACAGCGTATAAAGCAGTGGTTCCCAAACCAGGCACTATTATAACTAGTGAGGTCACAACAGTTTCAAACAAGGTCACAAGCTACAAGAAATTCAATTGGATCACATATTTATGCTAGTATTTGGGGTTGCATTAAATTCTTGCTCTACAACAGCAACTTTTTGCAGTGAAAAATTTGGGGAACTGCTGTGTTTTACTCTGTGAAAGACTGGGTGGAGAGAGTATTTCCTGTGAGTCATCAGTGGGAAAAGTCCATTATTACAGGGGTGAAACATGACAGCTAGAACTGAAAAAATCCCTACAACTGTGAACATATTCAAATCTGTTGACACAGCATATTTCAAGCCCAAAGGTGTCAACACCATTGCTTTCCAAAATTGTAATTAATCTATATGTCCAAGATCTTATGTTGCTATAATAATTATCATGACAAAGTTAATTATAGGTCAGTCCTTCACAACCAAAATACACTTACCACTAGGTAAAACACGGCAGTTATTTATGCATGATATACAACAGACAAGAAGAAAGAAATAAGATTATTACAACCATCAGAAATGGCTGGACCCCCCTTTTTTTAGCAGTGTGTGCATATCTGTGCTGGAATCTGGCAAGGAAGCCCTGCCAGTAAAGGCAGGGGATGTTGCAGAGGCAGGCAGCTGGGAGCCGGGAAGGAAGGCAATACTTCCTGATACTCATTAGCAAGCTCAGAGGAAGGAGAGCATCCTGCCTAGTCATGCTAAATCAGTCGGAGAGTCCCTATTAACACAGCAAATCCATTACCCATCCTTGTTTAAGAAGAAGGATATTCAGATTTGGTTAGCAAAGAGAAGCCATGATTTTGTAAATGAGTGTGCAAAGCGCCCATTGAACTTCACTCTCCTATACTGTGACTTTGTAATTTGTTCAAGGCAGCTGTAAAATTAAGAACCTGAGGACTTAACCTGTCTTTGTTTTGTCTCCCTTTATCAAGCACACTTGGTCATTTTTCACCTTTTTATGCTATGCCTCGACTTAAATATTTATGCCATGTCCCATTAAAATCCTCAGCTGAGAACTTTTGTCCTTTCAGCTGCACAACTACTGCATACCATTTGTTAATTTGTGAATTTCAAATAAATTTAGTGTGACTAAATAGCAGAGTTTGAAAAACAGTGGTCTGTCTTTATACACAGAACTGCCATATCCCCCAAGCCAAGGCAATTCAATTCTGACCTGGAAAGGGACATCAGAGTTCAGTCTCTTGTGCCCTAGAAGTCCTTCACTTCTTGACAAGAAGTTGCCAGTTCTACAGGCAGGTTTTTTGATATTAATATATTCAAGAACCAACCACTGTTAACCACATAGTCTATTGTTTTAACTGTTTATTAGTGGATTCAGTTGTCTTACAGCATTTAGACAAATTGACACAAATGGCAGCTTAAATGACAGATTTAAAGCTGTCATCCTTATGGGTCGACTCCACACACAAGTTATTATCAGCAACATTAAATTGCAAAAACACTTGTAAAACTTTGTTAAATAATATAAATTGAAACTGGTATATGTGCAAACCAATGTAAATAACAAGTCATGCAGACCAGAATACATGACCCGCCCCCCCTAAAACAACAAAAACCTTAGAAAGGAAAAACATACGAAGAAGAGCTAAATTCTCAGGCTATGTTTCATTACTATTACTGTTACCATTTATCAAGGACTTTCAAGCCAGTTCTGATATTTCTCCCCTTTGTGTTTATAACTCTGTTACATCCTTAACTCTCATGTTCGTAGCTAAACTTGCCCTCTTAAAACTTTCTTAGTCCACATTATTTCTGGTCAGATTTGAATCAGCAAAGCAGAACATTTCCTGTCCTTGGGGGGATGAATCTACACTGGATATTAGGAGCCTGTTTCAGCACTTACAGGATGCAGACCAGGAAGCTATACATTTTTTTAACAGGAACTAGAACAAGAGTGGCAAAGTTTTGGCAGAATTAGAATGAAATGTTTGTACATGGAACAGAGTAAGAACTGGAACTAAAAGATTTTTTATACAACTAAAATAAGGCTGCCAGCAAACTAGTTTGATAGATTTGGAAATCATCAGGAGCTTATTAGAAAAAAACTTAAGCTCAAAAACTAGGATTTGAATGAAAGCTCTAGCTGCCTAACTAACTAGAGCCGTGTCTCTGGCATGCTGAAAAAGGCTGCTTTGGTGAACTGAGAGTACAAATGAGTTATGTCTTGGAGCAACAAGCTATTGCCACTCTACTGAGCAATGAATAGTCAAAAGTTTGGAATTAACAAAAATGAAGCTAGAATTAATATTGGTCAATGAGAATAAAAATTGACTCAAATTCTCATGCTGGAACGCAAGGCATGCTTCTTGGGGAGCTAACAGTGTACATGAACCAAAATACAAATAGGAAGTAGCTCTGCGGTGTGGATCTAAAATAACACCAGGAGTAGCCACAAGTGTGGTGCCATCTAATGTATCGTAGCTCTGTCTGCTGGTCAGCACTTCCTAATCTGGACTAGCATGTTTTCACACCTCTTCTAGCAGCAACTCAAGAGGTTGATCCAAACCTGTGACAGAGCAAGCTTGGTTGTTGGAAATTTGCTAGATGAAGTAGGAATGTACGTCAAAAAAAGCTGACAGACATTTTATTGGTCACCTTTACAGGCTGGTCTTCCTGTTAATTATGGCTTTCTACTGAATGAAGTCTCTAACAGGGATAGGTAAGCATGGTCCTCCATTAGCTGGCCAGAAAAACATAAGAAGCCTTATTTCTTCCATAGCCAAAAGGAACATACATTTAGCTTGAGGGATATGGAAACCATCTTTTTTGAGAAATAAATTCCACAGCCTTTTTCATTGCTGATTTGTGACCTTGAGATCTATAAAATCATGCAGTATCTTCCTTTATGACAGCTGCAGATTTATTACAACTAACATGGTAAGGGAAGCAGCCCTTTTATCATAAGCTTTTAAAAGGGAAGAGATGAAAGTTGCTGGTGAAATTGATGCTGTAGATGCAGCAACCAAGGACAAAGCATGGCAATATCACACCTACTTGGTTTTATATTTGCGGCTTTTGGGAACTGACAGAAAAGATTACTTTTGATTTATGCCTATTTCTGAGAGCAAGAGCTGATAATTATCAGGTAGTTCACCTGTGTCATGCAACAGCTATGTCAGAAGCCAACAGTTAAACTATAAGGCAGAATGAACTTGTGTGTGGAGTCACCCCATGAGGACAGCTTTGAACCAAGCTGGAAAAATCTGGGGATGAGACAGCGTGTTTCCCACAGCCGTTGAATAAATCTCATTTTCTTTCAGCTAGAATAAGCTCATGTATCTGAGGTCTCTTAAGGCCCTCTGGAATCATATTATGATGATTCCTATCTTTTAATGCAGATAATGAATTCTTCTAACACAAGTAAGAATCCTAGGTGAACCTTTTACTTCTATTTGCAAAATAGTGCCCCATCAGAGGTTTTTAATTTCTTTCATGCTGCGCCCTTTACCTGCTTCTGCTTTTTAACTGCATTGTTTGCATGACAAGAACTAAGAAACAAAACTTCCATGAAGATACATAGAACCTTAACGACAGAAAAGCTAGCTATGACTTCGCGTACTCAAAATTTTTCTAAGAATCACAGCTCTCTCTGGGCAAGGAATTATAGAAAGAATTGTAAAGATGAGCTCATTGTTAGCCATTTATTAAAGATGAGCCCTGAAGTTTGAACTCTACAGGCAGGGTAGCGCTGCAACTCTTTCTGCCATGATTCAGACTGTATTTAGAAATGGCAGCTTAGACCAATCTCTGTTAATATCATACAACAAAGTAAGAAAGTACAAATCAGCTAAGTGGAAAAGGAACTGAGTTTTACCATCTTTTCCTGAACTAAAAGTTTCCCAAATTATCCCCAGAAAACCCTTCAGAGGTTTAAGAAAAGCCACAAGGAAACTGTTACTGAGCCTTCAGTGCTGAGAAGTCAAAGAAGCCCAGCTGATCCCAACAAAGGATTCTTTACATGCTAATCAAAAGAGACATTCAGCAGGTGGTCACATTGCTTAGGCTCTGTGAAAAGAAACTGAAAAGGCAGAACTACATCAAGCGGAATCTAGCATGGACGTGACATGACTATTGCATTTTGCATTTGACATAATGGATATCTTCAGCCACAATGGCCAAATCCATAGCATTTTTGCTTTCCAAAGAGCATGAGGGACTGCCCTTTCTTGGAAGGAAGCGGCAGCTGCCACAAGACTATAATAATATCTTAGGCTTGCTCTATATAAAGATCTTTTCTAAATTTACAAGGAAATAACTTGTTGGGTTAAAACATTTGTCAAGAGAAGATAAATCATTAAACATTTTGGATCTTCCATTTACTTTGCCCATTCCCAGCTATGTACCTGCCTCTTAGCTCTCCTAAGTGTCTTGTATCCCAAATTAATTATAACTGTTAGATGGAAGAGCTAAGATCACAAACATTATCATCTACCACTCTCTTAAGACCTTTGGCAAAAGGACTAGGCAGACTTTGAGGAAAGTAGCATCTTAAGCCATTACATTACAGTAAGATTCAGTAACACTCTCAGATCCCTTCTCTGAATGTAATCTATGCAAGCCAACAACTTCAGTGGGAAGCTGATAGAAAATGACTTAGGAAGAGGGTATCTTGTAAATCCTGCCCTTCTCCATAAATTGAAAGAGGGAAGGAAGGAGAGAGTAGCAGTCTTTTCTTTCAAATCACAGGAAGAAGATTCATCCTTTGTATGCAAGGTCTTGGGGAATACAGCATCTATCTAGCATGTAGTAAACCAGACATCAAGTTCCTCCTCCTCTGAGGTGATTTGAGCCCATGTCTAGTAGGAAAATGCCCCAAATAGCAAGCCAAACACTATCCTATGCTAGGCAAGGGGTGTATTTAGTCCTTGTTGAAGGTGATGTATTTTGCATGGAATAGTATTCTCTAAACCAGAGACGGTACAAGCAAGAGTGATCTATCTTATCTAACGGTTACAGCACACACTGAACAGTCCCTGCTCTCATAAAGATGTCACAATTTATA